>NC_092037.1:27529115-27861187 GCF_003086295.3 Arachis hypogaea
GAGGAGCTCTGCAGTGTCTCGATGAATTAATGCAAATTCCTTTTGTTTTCCATTCAAACACGCTTGTTGTTATCTAAGATGTTCATTCGCGCTTAATTATGGAGAAGGTGATGATCAGTGACACTCATCACCTTCTTCAATCCATGAACGTGTGCCTGACAACCACCTCCGTTCTACATCAGATTGAATGAGTATCTCTTAGATTCCTTAATCAGAATCTTCGTGGTATAAGCCGGATTGATGGCGGCATTCATGAGAATCTGGAAAGTCTAAACCTTGTCCGTGGTATTCTAAGTAGGATTCTGGGATTGAATGATTGTGACGAGCTTCAAACTCCTGAAGGCTGGGCGTTAGTGACAGACGCAAAAGAATCAATGGATTCTATTCCAACCTGATTGAGAACCGACAGATGATTAGCCGTGCTGTGACAGAGCATTTGGACCATTTTCACTGAGAGGATGGGAAGTAGCCATTGACAACGGTGACACCCTACATAGAGCTTGCCATGGAAGGAACCTTGCGTGTGGGAAAAGGATTTCAAGGAAAAGTTGAGATTCAGAGGACAAAGCATCTCCAAAACTCCAACATATTCTCCATTAATAAAGTAACAATTCCTTATTCCAAATACTTTGACTTCTTACCATTAAATCCAATTAATCTTATTGGCATCCTGACTAGGATTAATAAAATAAACATAGATTGCTTCAAACCAATAATCTCCGTGGGATCGACCCTTACTCACGTAAGGTATTACTTGGACGACCCAGTGCACTTGCTGGTTAGTTGTACGGATTACAAATTCGTGCACCACTCTCCATACAAACTTGTGTATGGGAGGGCCTATCATCTGCCCATGGAACTGGAATATAAAGCCTACTGGGCAACCAGATTCCTAAACATGGATGCTAAGTTAGCTGGTGAAAAAAGATTGCTCCAGCTAAATGAGCTAGAGGAGTTCAGACTCAGTGCCTTTGAAAATGCAAAAATCTATAAGGAAAAGGCAAAGAAGTGGCATGACAAAAAGTTGTCATCCAGAGTCTTTGAACCAGGACAAAAAGTTCTGCTCTTCAACTCTAGGCTCAGACTATTCCCAGGAAAACTTAAATCCCGATGGAGGGGTCCGTATGTGATTACAGGAGTATCACCATATGGATATGTTAAGCTTCACGATATTGATTCTGATAAAAGTTCATTGTTAATGGACAGAGGATCAAACATTATCTTGAAAGCAATTTTGAGCAAGAATGCTCAAAGCTGAGGCTTGAATGAATCTCAGTAAAAGGTCCAGCTAAAGACGATAAAGAAGCGCTTGCTGGGAGGAAACCCAGCATTAGCAGGTTATCTGTTGTATTTAATAAAATTTTGATACATATTCTCAAAGGGTGATCATCAAAATTGAAGGAATTCATAGAGTTACAGAAGGATTTAGTGTAAAAAGCAGAGAAAAGGAGCTTGCTGGCGAAAAAATGCCAGTAAGGGGTGCTCTGGGCGTTAAACGCCAGAATGGGCACCATTCTGGGCGTTTAGCGCCAGTAAAGGTACTATTTTGGGTGTTAAACGCCAGAATGGGCACCATTCTGGGCATTTAACGCCCGGTGTGCAGCATCCTGGGCGTTTAACGCCAGGTGTGCAGCATCCTGGGCGTTTAGCAAAACGCCTAGTGAAGAAGGGATTTCTGGCGTTTAACGCCAGCCAGGGTACCTGGCTGGGCGTTAAACGCCCAAATTGGCCAACATTTGGGCGTTAAACGCTAGAATGGATACCATTCTGGGCGTTTAACACCAGATAGGTGGGGGACAGAGATTTTGCTTTCCACTTCAAATTTTTTCAAACTTTCCTGTTTGATCCATAATTTTCTACATAAACACATTTCAAACTTTCATCATTCACCTTCAAATTTTCAAAAATCAAAATCATTCTTCAAATCTCTTTCAAATCGTTTCTAAATCTTCCTCAAAAACTCAAACATCTCTCAAATTCTTTCCATATCTTCTCAAATCTCTTTCAAAATTTTCGAAATGTCTCCCACTTCCTTATAAATACACGTTCGGCCATTCCCTTTTCGCCACAATTCGAATTTGCTCTCCCCCTCTCCCTCCTCTTTACTTTCTTTCTTTTTGCTTGAGGACAAGCAAACCTCTAAGTTTGGTGTGTGTTTTTCCGTGATCACTAAGCTAAGGCTCATCAAGATCATGGCTCCCAAGGGAAAACAAACCAATTCAAGAGGCAAGAAAGAGAACACTCCAAAGGACCTTTGGAGTCAATAGAGGTTCTTAACCAAAGAACATGCAGACCATTACCACAAAATAATGGGTCTAAGGTCAGTGATCCCGGAAGTTAAATTTGATCTGAAAGAAGATGAATACCTGGAGATCCAAGAGCAAATTCGAAACAAAGGATGGGAAGTTCTAACCAACCCAGAGACAAAGGTTGGAAGAAACATGGTTCAGGAATTCTACTCAAATCTGTCGCTGACAGATAAGCAGAGAATGACTGGAACCGCTTTTCATACCTATAGAACCATGGTCAGAGGGAGAATTATTTACTTCCATCTTGACAAAATAAGAGAGGTCTTCAAATTGCCTCAACTGCAAGATGATCCTGAATCCTTTAATAGGAGAATGGTGAGAGCAGATAAGGGGTTAGATCAAGTTCTAGAGGACATATGCCTCCCTGGAACTAAGTGGACAACCAATTCAAAAGGTGTCCCAAACCAACTCAAGAGGGAAGATCTCAAACCAATTGTAAGAGGTTGGCTAGACTTCATTGGGCGTTCCATATTGCCCACTAGCAACCGTTCTGAGGTCACTATCAAGAGAGCAGTGATGATTCATTACATTATGCTGGGAAAAGAAGTGGAGGTTCATCATCTGATTGCTTGTGAGATTTACACAATTGCAAACAAGAATTCCACTGAAGCCAAACTGGCTTACCCAAGCTTAATCTCTTTGCTATGTAAAGATGCTGGGGTGAGGATGGGAGTAGATGAATTCATCCCAATTGAACATCCACTCACCAAGAAGTCAATGGAAGGACAAATGCAACATAATTATATCAAAAGGAGGGTGCAGGAGTTCCTCCCTGAGCTCCTTGAAATTGACTACTGGACCCGCCTAGAAGCATCTGTTGCCAAGCTGCAAGAAGCTATGGAACAAATTAAGGAAGAACAGCAGAATCAAAACTGCATGCTCTGCAAATTGCTGAAGGAACAAGAGAAGCAGGGGCGTAAGCTACAGGAGCTGAAGCGCCAGAAGCTCTCCCTTGAAGGGTCAAACACCCCACAAGTTGAGGGAGCATCCACTTCTCAAGATCAAGGTTGTTGAGTCCTAACTCTGTGATAACCTCTATCATTAGGAGTCTATTTTAGAGTCATTTAAATTTTTGTTTTCTATTACTATTAGTCTTATCTTATGTTTATCTTTGAGTCTTGTTCTTAATTCATGATTAATAAAATTTAATGTCTATGCCTTAAAGCTATGAATGTCCTATGAATCCATCACCTCTCTTAAATGAAAAATGCTTTAATCACAAAAGAACAAGAAGTGCAGGATTTCGAATTCATCTCTAAAACTAGTTGAATTAGCTTGATGTGGTGACAATACTTTTTGTTTTTTGAATGAATGCTTGAACATTGCATATGTCTTTTGAATTTGTTGATTAAAGAATGTTAAACTTGTTGGCTCTTGAAAGAATGATGGAAAAGGAGAAATGTTATTGAGGATCTGAAAAATCATCAAATTGATTCTTGAAGTAAGAAAAAGCAGTAAAAAAAAACAAGTTTAAGGTGATCCAAGGCAAAACGAGTGTGCTTAAGAACCCTGGACACCTCTGATTGGAGACTCTAGCAAAGCTGAGTCACAATCTGAAAAGGTTCACCCAGTCATGTGTCTGTGGCATGTATGTATCTGGTGGTAATACTGGAAGACAGAGTGCTTTGGGCCACAGCCAAGACTCATAAAGTAGCTATGTTCAAGAATCATCATACTTAACTAGGAGAATCAATAATACTATCTGAGTTCTGAGTTCCTATAGATGCCAATCATTCTAAACTTCAAGGGATAAAGTGAGATGCCAAAACTGTTCAGAAGCAAAAAGCTACTAGTCCCGCTCATCTAATTGGAGCTAAGTTTCTTTGATATTTTGGAGTCTATAGTATATTCTCTTCTTTTTATTCTATTTTGATTTTCAGTTGCTTGGGGACAAGAAACAATTTAAGTTTGGTGTTGTGATGAGCGGATAATTTATACGCTTTTTGGCATTGTTTTTAGTATGTTTTTAGTATGTTTTAGTTAGTTTTTATTACATTTTTATTAGTTTTTAGTTAAAATTCACTTTTCTGGGCTTTACTATGAGTTTGTGTGTTTTTCTGTGATTTCAGGTATTTTCTGGCTGAAATTGAGGGACATGAGCAAAAATCTGATTCAGAGGCTGAAAAGGACCGCAGATGCTGTTGGATTCTGACCTCCCTGCACCCGAAGTGAATTTTCTGGAGCTACAGAAGCTCAATTGACGCGATCTCAATTGCGTTGGAACATAGACATCCTGGGCTTTCCAGCAATATATAATAGTCCATACTTTGCCCGAGATTTGATGGCCCAAACCGGGGTTGCAAATCAGCTTCAGAATTCCCGGCGTTTAATGCCGGAACTGGCACAAAAATTGGAGTTAAACGACCAAACTGGCACAAAAGCTGGCGTTTAACTCCAGAAAAAGTCTCTACACATGAAAGCTTCAATGCTCAGCCCAAGCACACACCAAGTGGACCCCGGAAGTGGATTTTTACGTCATTTACTCATTTCTGTATACCCTAGGTTACTAGCTCACTATTAATAGGACCTTTTGACATTGTATCTTTACCTCATGACATTTTTATACGTTTCATACTGTACCTTCTACAGTATGAGTCTCTAAACCCCATGGTTGGGGGTGAGGAGCTCTGCTGTGTCTTGATGGATTAATGCAATTACTACTGTTTTTCATTCAATCACGCTTGCTTCTATTCTAAGATATCACTTGTTCTTCAACTTGATGAATGTGATAGTCCGTGACACTCATCATCATTCTCACCTATGAACGTGTGCCTGACAACCACCTCCGTTCTACTTTAGATTGAGTGAATATCTCTTGGATTCCTTAATCAGAATCTTCGTGGTATAAGCTAGAATTGATGGCGGCATTCAAGAGAATCCGGAAGGTCTAAACCTTGTCTGTGGTATTCTGAGTAGGATTCAAGGATTGAATGACTGTGATAAGCTTCAAACTCCTGAAGGCTGGGCGTTAGTGACAAACATAAAAGAATCACTGGATTCTATTCCAACCTGATTGAGAACCGATAGATGATTAGCCGTGCCTGATTGAGAACCGATAGATGATTAGTCGTGCTGTGACAGAGCGTGTTGGACATTTTCACTGAGAGGATGGGAGGTATCCATTGACAACGGTGAAACCCTACATACAGCTTGCCATGGAAGGAGCCTTGCATGTATGAAGAAGAAGACAGTAGGAAAGCAGAGTTTCAGAAGATAGAGCATCTCCAAAACCTTAACCTGTTCTCCATTACTGCAAAACAAGTATCTATTTCATGTTCTTCTACTTTTCACAATTAAACCTGAGAATTATTGATTTCCTGACTAAGAGTTACAAGATAACCATAGCTTGCTTCAAGCCGACAATCTCCGTGGGATCGACCCTTACTCACGTAAGGTATTACTTGGACGACCCAGTGCACTTGCTGGTTAGTTGTGCGGGATTGCAAAAGAGTGATTGCAATTTCGTGCACCAAAGAACCACCACCATATGCCTATGAGTTATATCCTCAACATGAACCTCAACCACACTCACAAGCCTATTTTTACCAACCACCTTCATATGACCCTAATCCATGTCCATCCTACCAACAACCATGTGAGCCATATATTGAACCACCACCATTCCAACCTCAATACTTCCAAGAGCCACCTTCTCCATATTATGACCAAGATGAGCCACCTCCAATTGGTGAAAACTTTCAACCACAAGATGAATTCTACTTTCCACCACAACCTCCCATGGAAGAATACTCATGTCCTTCAATCTAAGAGCCCTATGATCCTACTCATGATATCCAAGAGGAACAAGAGTCAAGGGATCGTCTCAAGGAAGCATTGGATCAATTTCAAGCAACCATGGAGCATGTTGTGCAACAAGTAGAGAAAGTGGAGAATGTTGAACCACCACACCCTAATTATGACGAACCACCTTCCTATTATAAACCTTTCCCCCAATATGATGAACCCTCCCATCCACCCCAACCTCTAATGGATGAAACCCTCGGTGTTCTTCTTCAAGGACAAGAGGAGATGACAAGGGATGTGCAACAATTCATAACCGCCTTAGATGAGGTGGTAAACCGCCTAGCATCCCAACTTTTGGATACTCAAGGAGCTCCCATGGCTACATGTGGAGAATCTGATGCAGGTGGAAACTGTCTCTCAACAAATTTCCTTTGCCAAGTGTACCGAATTTGTCGTCAAGTAAAAACTCACAATAGAGTGAGGTCAAATCCCACAGAGATTGATTGATCAAGCAACTTTAATTAGAAGAATGTTCTAGTTGAGCGAATTCAGAATTTGGGTTGAGATTTGCAGAAAATAAAATGGCAGGAATGTAAATAATAGAAAAAGTAAATGCTAGAATTAAAGGGCTGAAAGTATATGACTGAAAGTAAATTGCAGAATTGTAAATGGGAATGGGGTGTTTGCTCATGAAAGTAAACGCAGAAATTAAAGAGAATGGGTGAGATCAGAATTGGGGAGTTCATTGGGCGCAGGAGATGTTGCAATTCTCTGGATTAAGTTCATTTTCATCTCTTCCTCAATCAATGCACTCATTGATCTCCTTGGCAATCTTAATTGATTGAATTACAATTTCTTGCAATTCAATCTCTCAAATCTTGATCAATAGCCAATTCCTTGGTCAATTGCTCATGAGAAGAGATGAAGTGTGGTCACTGATTATACCACATGCATTTCCCAAATCAAGTATTGAGAGGATTATAGTCACATATCCATCCAAACCCAATTTGGTCCAGCATGAGAAAGCATTTATAGCTTGATCTCTTTATTCCTCTTTCAAGGCTCAGAAGAGATCCAAGTTTGAATAGCTTCTTTTCCAAGATAACTACCCAATGGGATGAAGATCGAAAGCTTTCAAGTAAAATCAAGAGAAAAGATAGAAGAAGAATAATGAAAACTAGTATTGATCCATCAACTTACAACAGAGCTCCCTAACCCAATGAAAGAGGTTTAGTTGTTCATAGCTCTAGAAAATGAAAACAAAGATGGAGAATACATCATGGAACTAGAAGATCAGAGTAAAATACAGAGAGTAGTGCTTTTTTTTCCAACTTCCAGAACTCCCTAAATAATTCAAAGCTACTCCTATATATACTACTCTTCTCAGCTTCTAGTTGGCTCTTCAAGTCTTGGGCATTTGGATCTTGAGTTTGAAGCAGTTCTCTTCTTCATTTGGGCTTCGTTTTACTTGCAGAGAGAAAGTGTGAAGTGGGCAGAGACTTTAGCTCAGGACGTTAGGGGTGTTAAAGTGAAACTATGAGTTCGAGAACGTTAGTGACACTCAACATTGTCACTAACGTTCCAATGTACCCCTTTGCCTCACGTTAGAGCCCACGTTAACTAGGTTAACGTGGCTTCTAACGTGGCCTTGCCAACCTTCGAGAACGTTAGTGACATTCAACATTGTCACTAACGTTCCAATGTGCCCCAATGTCTCACGTTAGAGTCCACGTTAACTAGGTTAACGTGGCTTCTAACGTTGCCATTCTTAGCCATCCCCAACATTAGTGACAATGTTGAGTGTCACTAACGTTGGCTCATCTTTCACTCATCAACGTTAGCTTTCCACGTTAACTAAGTTAACGTGGAAGTTAACGTGGCTCCTTGGGGTTTTGTGGTTGCTTCCAACGTTAGTGACAATGTTGGGTGTCACTAACGTTGTCGACCACCCTTGCCTCTTACGTTAGCTCCCACGTTAACCAAGTTAACGTGGTACATTGCACCTTAGGCCAACGTTAGTGACAATGTTGAGTGTCACTAACGTTGGCTTCCTTCCCCTTTTTAACGTTAGAGGCCACGTTAACTAAGTTAACGTGGACTCTAACGTGGCCACTTATGATCATTGGCCAACGTTAGTGATAATGTTAAGTGTCACTAACGCTGGCTCAAAGTCCCTTCTTCACGTTAGAGTTCACGTTAACTTAGTTAACATGACTCTTAACGTGGGCAATGATGGCTTCGAGAGCGTTATTGGTAATCACTTTTCTCATTAACTTTGCAAGTTACCTCCCATTCCACGTTAGTGGTAATGTTAATTAGATTAACGTGACTACTAAGTGGTTCTTCCTTGCTTCCTTTGGTCCTGAAATCAAGCAATAGAGTGCATCAAAGTTCTAGTCCAAGTCATGGGTAATGCAACATACAATTTGTTATTAAACTCATGCAAAATCCTCATGAAATCATGTAAAATTCACAATGTATGCTTGAATCAAGGTGTAAGTGAATATCTACCCAAAACTAGCTTATTTCCTAAGGAAATGCATGAAACTACCTTAAAAACAGTAAAGAAAAGGTCAGTGAAACTGGCCAAGATGCCCTGGCATCAGAATCAAAAGAAGAGCATAATATGAAGGAGAGATTGGAAATGCCGGTAGAAAAGGAAGAATGCTACTTTGTGTTAGAACAATTGGAGGAACCAATGATTATCGAAGAAATGGAAGAAGTGGTTGAAGACTTAGGAGATGCGGAACCCCCATGGGAACCTCGAGTTGAAGAAAACCCCTCTAAGAAGATTGAAGTTGATGTTGATGAGGAACATGCACAACATCCAAGGCATATCCCATATGAAGACTTGGAAGGAATAGACCAAGAATTGAGTTCCCTTGGTGATGAAGATCAAGCATCAAATCCTAGTGGTGGTGAATCCTTTGAACTTGAAGAACCTTCTCCCGATGAAGAAGAGAGCGATGTGGAGGTAAATTTCTCTCAACATCCCATTTATGATTTAAGTGATGGAGAAGAGTTAGATGAAATTGACAAAGAAAGGATTGGATTTGAAAAATCATGTGAAGAGGTGGAAGTCCTTAGAAAAAGAAGGACGGAAGTTGAGTGCGCTTTGTCAAAACCCCTGGAAGCTTCTTTGCCTAGGTTGTCATCTATTCCTTCACTTGAGTGGGTAAAACTCATTTCTATTAGCTTTATTACCCCACATGAGTATGGTTTGCTTGAAACGAATGGTCAACTTAGGATGATTTGTGGGATAAAGTGTAAGTGAAAAATGTTTAGTGGTTGGCGTTGCAAATCAAGGCTCATCTTGGTTGATACTTCTAAACTTAGATGCAAGGGTTGGGCTAGTGCTCACATGAATGGGTCTAAAAGGAGAGTTTGGTATCACCTTGAAAATTCATCTTGCTTACCACCCGGATGGATTAATAATGATGATTAACTTCAAGACGGGTGTGAAAATAAAGTGTGGGATCCCGGATTACAAGACGAGGACCAACTTGGGAGCCCCAAGCTTGTGAAGAACTCCATCAACACTTGGTGCAACAAATAAGAAATCTTGGGGCACAATGGAGAACCAAGCATTGGTGGGAGTTCCAAGATGAATACAAGCACAAGCCACCTTGAGAAGAGCTCCCCATAAATCCAACTTAAGGACAATAAATAAAAGTGCTAGGTGGGAGACACCCCACCATGGTAATATCTTTTCATTTTCTCTTTTGTAAATAGTGTAGAATTTAGTTGATTTCATATTTTGTTTAGTTAGTTGAGTATACTTGATAGTTTAGTGTGTTAAATAACGTTTTATGGTGTTTTGGTAGATGTTTAGAGGTTTAGAATGCTTAGATTGGTGCAAAAACATAGAAATTTTTGAAAAAAACAGAGCACCATTCACGCGTACGTGCACTGTACGCGTATGCGTGCCTCAAGCATTTTCGCCTACCCACGCGGCTGCGCACATGACGCGCACGTGTGGATTGAGAAGTTCCACCTTCCATCCAAAAACCCGAGAGTTAGGCCTGCAATGTGCGGAAATTAGGCATAAGGCACAAACCAATTCACGTGTACGCACACCTGGCGCGTACGCGCCCTTTTTGGCAACTTGCGAATCGATGCGCAAGCGAACTTTGCGTGCGCGTGCCGATAGTGCCACATGCCCTCCTAGTACAATTTCTAGAGAGTTATGGCCATGCTATGCCAATGTTGTGCCTGTGGCATTAACCAATTCGCGCGTACGCGCACATGCCGCACATGCGCCACTCTCGGAATAAGCCATCGACGCAGACGCACTTTGTACGCGTACGCGTTGCCCCTATTACACCACCATCTATGCGCGCGCCGTGCGTGCGTACGCACGGACTCCCTTCCCTCACTACATTTCTTTTCTTCTCTTCTTTCCATTTCTTTCCTTCTCCTTTCTTCTTCCCTTCTCCTACCCCTCATCCAACACTCCCAAACACCATTGATAACCATTTATTTTAGTTAGTTAATTTGTTAGTTTTAGTTTAGTTTTCATTTTATTTTCTCTCTTTTCATTATAAGTGTTGGATTATTGACTTTGTTTATGATGAGCGGATATTTTATACGCTTTTTGGGGGTAATTTCATATAGATTTTAGCATGTTTTAATTAGTTTTTAAGCAAAAATCATATTTCTGGACTTTACTATAAGTTTGTGTGTTTTTCTGTGATTTTAGGTATTTTCTGGATGAAATTGAGGGAGCTGAGCAAAAATTTGATTTAGGCTGAAAAAGGACTGCTGATGTTGTTGGATTCTGACCTCCCTTCACTCGGAATAGATTTATTGGAGCTACAGAAGTCCAATTGACGTGCTCTTAAGTGGGTTGAAAAGTAGACATCCAGGGCTTTCCAGCAATATATAATAGTCTATACTTTGCGCGAAGATAGATGACCTAAACTGGCGTTCCACGCCAGTTCCATGTTGCAGTCTGGCGTCCAGCGCCAGAAACAGGTTACAAGTTGGAGTTCAACGCCAAAAACACGTTACAACCTGGCATTCAACTCCAGAAACAGCCCAGGCACGTGAAAAGCTTAAGTCTCAGCCCCAGCACACACCAAGTGGGCCCCAGAAGTGGATTTCTGCACCAATTATCTTAGTTTACTCATTTTCTGTAAACCTAGGTTACTAGTTTAGTATTTAAACAACTTTTAGAGACTTATTTTGAAACTCATGACATTTTTAGATCTGAAATTTGTACCTTTTGACAGCATGAGTCTCTAAACTCCATTGTTGGGGGTGAGGAGCTCTGCAGCGTCTCGATGAATTAATGCAATTATTTTTGTTTCCCATTCAAACATGCTTGTTCCTATCTAAGATGTTCATTCGCGCTTCACTATGAAGAAGGTGATGATCCGTGACACTCATCACCTTCCTCAATCGACGAACGTATGCCTGACAACCACCTCCGTTCTACATCAGATTGAATGAGTATCTCTTAGATTTCTTAATTAGAATCTTTGTGGTATTAGCTAGAATTGATGGCGGCATTCATGAGAATCCGGAAAGTCTAAACCTTGTCTGTGGTATTCCGAGTAGGATTCAAGGATTGAATAGTTGTGATGAGCTTCAAACTCACAATTGCTGGGCGTGATGACAAACGCAAAATAATCAATGGACTCTATTCCGACATGATCGAGAACCAATAGCTGATTAGCCGTGCTGTGACAGAGCATTTGGACCATTTTTACTGAGAGGATGGGAAGTAGCCATTGACAATGTTGACACCCTACATAGAGCTTGCCATGGAAGGAACTTTGCACTTTTGCATGAGAGGAATATTATGTTACAGGAATTCAGAAGACAAAGCATCTCCAAAACTCCAACATATTCTCCATTATTGAGTAATAATTACTTATTCCAAACACTTTCACTTTTTACAATTAAATCCAAATAACCTTATTGGCATCCTGACTAAGATTAATAAAATAACCGTAGCTTGCTTCAAATCAACAAATCTCCGTGGGATCGACCCTTACTCACGTAAGGTATTACTTGGATGACCTAGTGCACTTGCTGGTTAGTGGTACGAGTTGTGAAAAGTGTGATTTATAATTTCGTGCACCAAGTTTTTGGCGCCGTTGCCGGGGATTGTTCGAGTTTGAACAGCTAAAGGTTTATTTTGTTGCTTAGATTAGGAATAATTTATTTTTGTTGCTATAGAGTCATTAAATTCTGAGTCCTTTATTTCCTTTTCAAAAATTTTTCAAAAATATTATTTTTCTTTATCAATTTTTAATTTTTTTCGTGAGTTTAGTGTCTTGTTCTAAGTTTGGTGTCAATTGCATATTTTATATTTTTCTTTTAAATTTTCGAAGTTGTGTTCTTTGATCTTCAAGTTGTTCTTGTTTATTTTTCTTGTTTGATCTTTAGTTTTTCTTGCTCTGTGTCTTTTCTTATTTTTCTTGTGCTATTCCAAAGCATTAGTCTTCCAAAAGGAATATACCTCTTTAAAACAAGTGTTACCTTTACTGCCCAATTGGCTAGAGCGTTGTTCTATGCTATTGGTAGTTGGGTATCTCCTTTTTAAAATCTTTTTCAAAAATAATTTTTCATTTATTGAATCTTGTGCTAAACTTTAAGTTTGGTGTTTTCTTGTTAATCTTTTTATAATTTTCGAAAATTTTATTGAAGTTTTCTAAAAATTTTAAGTTTGGTGTTCTTTCTTTTTGTTCTTGTTGTTCTTGTGAATCTTCAAGTGTTCTTGAGTCTTTCTTGTGTTTTGATCTTAAAATTTTTAAGTTTGGTGTTCCTTGGTGTTTTCCCTCCAAAATTTTCGAAAACAAGGAGCATTAGATCTAAAAATTTTAAGTCTTGTGTCTTTTGTGTGTTTTTCTCTTTCATCATAAAATTTAAAATTCAAAAAAATTTTATCTTTTCTAACTATTTTCAAGCTATATTTTCGAAATTTTAAAAATTCAAATTTCAATTTCAAAATTTTTCAAATCTTATCCTTTTTAAGATTAAAAAAATATATTATTATATCTTTTTCAAAAATATCCTAACCAATTTCTCTCTCCTCATTTCTTTTGAAAATCTTCATAAAATATTTTCAAATTCCTATTAATTTTTTATTTTAATTTTCTTATTTTATCTTATTTTTATTTGGGTTTTTATTTTATTTTATTTTATTTCGAAAATCATTTTTTTATTTTTTTATAAAATAAAAATTTAAATCCACATTACCCCCTTTACTCCAACATGGACATAAGTGGAAATGAACAGTCCAAAAGGACTCTAGGGTCATATGCTAACCCCACTACTGCTTCATATGGGAGTAGTATATGTATACCCTCCATTGGAGTTAGTAGTTTTGAGTTGAATCCTCAGCTCATTATCATGGAGCAGCAAAGTTGCCAGTATTTCGGTCTTCCACAAGAAGAACCTACAGAGTTTTTGGCACAGTTTTTACAAATTGCTGACACAGTACATGATAAGGAGGTAGATCAGGATGTCTACAGGCTATTACTATTCCCATTTGCTGTAAAAGACCAAGCTAAGAGGTGGTTAAATAACCAACCTAAGGACAGCATAAAGACATGAAAACAGCTGTCAGAAAAATTCATGAATCACTATTTTTCTCTGAAACGGATAACACAGCTAAGGCTGAGCATCTAAGGCTTCAAACAAGGAGATAATGAGTCTCTCTATGATGCCTGGGAGAGATACAGAGAGATGCTAAGAAAATGCCCCTCTGAAATGTTTTAAGAGTGGGTGCAGTTAGACATCCTCTACTATGGGCTTACAGAAAGAGCTCAGATTTCTCTAGACCACTCAGATGGTGGATCTATACATATGAGAAAGACAATAGAAGAAGCTCAAGAGCTCATTGATACAGTTGCCAGAAATCAGCATCTGTACCTAAGCAGTGAACCTTCCATGAAAGAAGAGGCTAAAACAGTAACTGCTGAAATGAGTCCTGCAGAACAAGTTATAGAATTCAATCAGCAATTGGATTTTCTAACAAAATAGTTAGCCAAATTCAAAGAGATATTACAAGAAACAAGAATGGCTAATATGAATATGGAAGTGCAATTGAAGCAAATAGAACAACAGTTATCAAAACAAATAATAGAAGAATGCCAAGCAGTTCAATTAAGAAGTGGGAAAACGTTAAATACCTCACTTCAAGGTAGCAGGAAGCCAAGGAATGAGCAAACTACCCAAAATCCATCTGAGGACAGTAAGAGCCCAGAGAAGAATAATTCTAGCGCTCAAACACCGGAAAATGGGTGAAAAGCTGGCGTTAAACGCCCAAACCATGCTCAGTCCTGGCGTTCAACGCCAGAAACAAGCAAGGAGTTGGCATTGAACGCCCAAAGGGAGCACAGTTCTGGCGTTCAGACACCAGAAGCAGGTAAGGAGCTGGCATCTAACGCCATTCCAGCTTCCACCCCTGGCATTCAAATGCCAGTGGGGGATCAGACACATACTAGTGCTGATAATAACCCTTCTAAAAAGGCTTCCCAACCCACATCTATAGGCAATAAACCTGCAGCAACTAAGGTTGAGGAATACAAAGCCAAAATGCCTTATCCTCAGAAATTCCGCCAAGCGGAACAGGATAAGCAATTTGCCTGCTTTGCAGACTATCTCAGGACTCTTGAAATAAAGATTCCGTTTGCAGAGGCACTTGAGCAAATACCCTCTTATTCTAAGTTCATGAAAGAGATCTTAAGTCATAAGAAGGATTGGAGGGAAACTGAAAAAGTTTACCTCACTGAAGAATGTCGTGCAGTCATTCTGAAAAGCTTACCTGAGAAGCTTAAAGATCCGGGAAGCTTTATGATACCATGCACATTAGAAGGTACTTGTACCAAGAAAGCTCCATGTGATCTTGGGGCAAGTATTAATATAATACCTGCAGCCACTATAAAAAAGCTTGGGTTGACTGATGAAGTTAAACCAACCCGGATATGTCTCTAACTTGCTGATGGCTCCATTAAATACCCATCAGGCGTGATTGAAGACATGATTGTCAAGGTTGGGCCATTTGCCTTTCCCACTGACTTTGCGATGCTGGAAATGGAGGAGCATAAGAGTGTAACTCTCATTCTGGATAATTTATACGCCTTTTGGCATTGTTTTAGGTAGTTTTTAGTAAGCTTAAGCTACTTTTAGGGATGTTTTCATTAGTTTTATGTTAAATTCACATTTCTGGACTTTACTATGAGTTTGTGTGTTATTCTGTAATTTCAGGTAATTTCTGGCTGAAATTGAGGGACTTGAGCAAAACTCTGAAAAAGGCTGACAAAAGGACTGCTGATGCTGTTGGAATCTGACCTCCCTGCACGCGAAATGGATTTTCTGGAGTTACAGAACTTCAAATGGCGCGCTCTCAACGGCGTTGGAAAGTAGACATCCAGAGCTTTCCAGTAATATATAATAGTCCATACTTTATTCGGAAATTAACAACGTAAATTGGCGTTGAACGCCTAGTACATGCTGCTGTCTGGAGTTAAACGCCAGAAACACGTCATGATCCGGAGTTGAACGCCCAAAACACGTTATAACTTGGAGTTCAACTCCAAGAAAAGCCTCAGCTCGTGGATAGATCAAGCTCAGCCCAAGCATACACCAAGTGGGCCCCGGAAGTGGATTTATGCATCAATTACTTACTCATGTAAACCCTAGTAGCTAGTTTAGTATAAATAAGACTTTTTACTAATGTATTAGTTGTCTTTTGACCACGTTTCATCTTTGGTCTCAGTTTTGTTTTATTCTTCATCTTAGGAGGCTATTGATCACGTTTTAGGGGGCTGGCCATTCGGCCATTCCTGAACCTTTCACTTATGTATTTTCAACAGTGGAGTTTCTGCACACCATAGATTAAGGGTGTGGAGCTCTGCTGTACCTCAAGTTTCAATACAATTACTATTACTTTCTATTCAATTCTCTTTTATTCTTATTCCAAGATATACGTTGCACAACACTTTGATGAATGTGATGATCCGTGACACTCATCATCATTCTCACCTATGAACGTGCGTGACTGACAACTACTTCCGTTCTACTCTATGCACGGTGCATATCTCTTAGATTCCCCAATAGAATCTTTGTGGTATAAGCTAGATAGATGGCAGAATTCATGGGGATCCGGAAAGTCTAACCTTGTCTGTGGTATTCCGAGTAGGATCCCGGGAATCTGGAAAGTCTAACCTTGTCTGTGGTATTCCGAGTAGGATTCCGGTATTGAATGACTGTGACGGGCTTCAAACGCGCGATTGCTGGGCGCGATGACAAACGCAAAAGGATCAATGGATCCTATTCCAACATGATCGAGAACCAACAGCTGATTAGCCGTGCTGTGCAGAGCATAGGACCATTTTCACTGAGAGGATGGGATGTAGCCATTGTCAAGGGTGATGCCTCCAGACGATTAGCCGTGCAGTGACAGCGCATAGGACCATTTTCCCGAGAGGATTAAAAGTATCCATTGATGATGGTGATGCCCTACATACAGCTTTCCATGGAAGGAGTAAGAAGGATTGGATGAAAGCAATAGGAAAGTAGAGATTCGAGATGATTTTAGCATCTCCACACGCCTATCTGAAATTCCCACTATTGATCTACATAAGTATTTCTATCCTTTTTTATTTTATTTATCTTTTAATTATCTAATCCAATTATATTTGACCCTATGAATCCACTTAACTGAGATTTACAAGGTGACCATACCAACAATCTCTGTGGGATCGACCCTTACTCACGTAAGGTATTACTTGGATGACCCAGTATACTTGCTGGTTAAGTTGAACAGAGTTGTGAGCTTCTCTAACAGTGCCTGGAACTCTTTTATCACAATTTCATCCACCTGTGGTTCATAATGAAAAAAATGAACTGGTTCCTACAAGAACAGTTACAGGGTGGCGTATGTGTATTATTACAGAAGGCTCAATACAGCTACCAGAAAGGATCATTTTCCTTTACCATTCATAGACCAAATGCTAGAAAGACTAGCAGGTCATGAATACTACTACTTCTTGGATGGATATTCAGTTTATAATCAAATTGTAGCAGATCCCCAGGATCAAGAGAAAAAAGCATTCACATGTCCATTCGGAGTATTTGCATACAGAAGGATGCCATTTGGCCTGTGCAATGCACCTGCAACCTTTCAAAGGTGCATGCTCTCTATTTTCTCTGATATGGTGGAAAAATTTTTGGAAGTCTTCATGGATGACTTTTCAGTATATGGAGACTCATTCAACTCCTGTCTTGACCATCTAGCACTTGTTCTAAAGAGGTGCCAAGAGACTAACCTGGTTTTAAACTGGGAAAAATGTCACTTTATGGTGACTGAAGGAATTGTCCTTGGGCACAAAATTTTGAACAAGGGAATAGAGGTGGATCAAGCTAAGGTAGAGGTAATTGAAAAATTACCACCACCTGCTAAAGTTAAAGCAGTCAGAAGCTTTCTGGGGCATGCAGGATTCTATAGGAGGTTTATAAAGGATTTTTCAAAAATCGCCAAACCTCTAAGTAATCTGCTAGCTGCTGACACGCCATTTATCTTTGATAAGGAGTGTCTGCAGGCGTTTGAGACTCTGAAAGCTAAGCTGGTCACAGCACCAATCATCTCTGCACCAGACTGGACATTACCTTTTGAACTGATGTGCGATGCCAGTGACCATGCCATTGGTGTAGTGTTGGGGCAAAGGCATGACAAGCTTCTGCACGTCATTTACTATGCCAGTCATGTTCTAATGACACACAGAAGAATTACACAACCACAGAAAAAGAGCTACTTGCAGTGGTTTACGCCATTGACAAGTTCAGATCCTATTTAGTAGGATCAAAAATGATTGTGTACACTAACCATGCTGCTCTTAAATATCTACTCACAAAGCAGGATTCAAAACCTAGACTCATAAGATGGGTGTTGCTTCTGCAAGAGTTTGATATAGAAATAAGAGAATGAAAAGAGACAGAGAATCAAGTAGCAGATCACCTGTCCCGAATAGAACCAGTAGAAGGGGTGTCCCTCCCCCTTACTGAGATCTCTAAAAACTTTCTGGATGAGCAACTCTTTGCCATCCAGGAAGTGCTATGGTTTGCAGACATTGCAAACTACAAGGCAGTGAGATTCATACTCAAAGAGTACAGTAGGCAGCAATCGAAGAAGCTGATCACGGATGCAAAGTACTATCTTTGGGATGAACCATATCTCTTCAAGAGATGTGCAGACGGAGTAATCCGTAGATGTGTGCCTAAAGAAGAAGCACAAAAGATCCTCTGGCATTGCCATGGATCACAGTATGAAGGACATTTTGGAAGTGAGCGAACAGCCACAAGAGTCCTCCAATGCGGCTTCTACTGGCCTACTCTCTATAAAGATTCCTGAGTGTTTGTACTTAATTGTGACAGTTGCCAAAGATCTGGCAATCTGCCTTACAGTTATTCCATGCCTCAATAAGGGATCTTGGAGATTGAGTTGTTTGATGTATGGAGTATTGACTTCATGGGGCCTTTCCCACCATCATACTCAAACACTTATATTCTGGTGGCAGTGAATTATGTATCCAAATGGGTTGAAGCTATTGCAACACCCACTAATGACACTAAGACAGTGCTAAAATTTCTCCAGAAACACATCTTCAGTAGATTTGGTACCCCTAGAGAATTAATCAGTGATGGGGGCACTCATTTCTGCAATAAACAGCTTTACTCTGCTTTGGTTCAATACAGAGTTAGCCACAGGGTGGCCACTCCATATCATCCACAGACAAATGGGCAAGCTGAAGTCTCTAATAGAGAACTTAAAAGAATCCTGGAACGGACTGTGATTAACCGTAGAAGGGATTAGGCAAGAAGCTTGGATGATGCTCTGTGGGCATATAGAACAGCATTCAAGACCCCTATATGGACCTCTCCGTACCAGCCTGTGTATGGAAAGGCATGTCACTTGCTAGTGGAACCGGAACATAAGGCCTACTGGGCAACCAGATTCCTGAACCTTGATGCCAAGTTAGCTGGAGAAAAACGATTGCTCCAGTTAAATGAGCTAGAGAAATTTAGACTCAATGCTTTCGAGAATGCAAAAATTAACAAAGAGAAAGCAAAAAGATGGCATGATAAGAAATTGTCATCTAGAGTCTTTGAGCCAGGGCAAAAAGTTCTGTTATTTAATTCTAGACTCAGATTATTCCCTGGAAAATTGAAATCTCGGTGGAGAGGACCATATGTGATTACAAGTGTGTCACCATATGGATACGTAGAGCTCCAGGATAATGATTCTAACAAAAAGTTCATTGTTAATGGACAAATAGTCAAACATGATCTTGACAACAATTTTGAGCAAGAATGCTCAAAACTGAAAATTAACTAAAGCTCAGTAATAGTCCAGCTAAAGACAATAAAGAAGCGCTTGCTGGGAGGCAACCCAGCCATTTACAAAGCTTATTTGTTAATTAATTGATTTTTACAGATATATGTCAAGTATCTTCAAGGTAAAATAGCAACTGTTTAAGTTCACAGAGTTACAGAAGGATTCAGAGAATAAAACAGCAAAAACAGGGAAGCTCACTGGTACGAAAAAGCCAGTAAAAGCTGTTTTGGGCGTCGAATGCCCAAAAGAAGCACCTACTAGGCGTTGAACGCCAGAAGGAAGCACCTTCTGGGCATTCAATGCCAGATTTACAGCGTCCTGGGCATTCAGAAAAACGCCCAGTGACAAAGGACTTCCTGGCGTTCAACGCCAGAAAGAAACAACAGCTGGGCGTTGAATGCCCAGGAGAGGCTGCACATGGGCGTTAAACACCCAAAACATGTAGCGTTTGGGCGTTTAACGCCAGGATGGTGGGGAGGAGGTAAATTCGTTTTTACTTCAATTTTTTTTTATGTTTCAATTCATGATTTCTTGCATAAACATGTTACAAACTCTGATCCTTCAATTCCAAAAATTTTAATCCTAAAATCCTTTTTTAAAAAAATATATCAAATGTATCTTAATCCATAAACACAAATCTTTTTCCAATCCAATCCAACTCTTTTTCAAATCCTTTTCAACTCATCATATCTTTTGAATTTCGAAGTTGCCTCTCCTTCTATTCCCCTCCTTTCCTTTCTTTTGCTTGAGGACAAGCAAACCTCTAAGTTTGGTGTGATTTGCCATGATCACTGAGCTAAAACTCATCAAGATCATGGCACCTAAGGGAACAGGAAGAGCAAGGATGTAACTTGAAGGAACTAAAGCGTCAGAAATTATCTCTTGAAGGACCAAGCACCCCACAAACTAGAGGAACATCCACTTCCTAAAATAAAGATTGTTGAGTCCTAATCTTTGCCTTAACTCTGTGATAATTGTTCTTATTATGAATTTACCTTAGAAGTTATATATTAGTAGTAGTAATTAGTATCTCTATTTTGATTTTATTTCCAATTAAGTTATAATTTATTTTTCTCATCATCATCAAACATGAATAAAATAGTAGATTTTTAGAATAAAGAGGCAATTTAAATTTTTTCGAGTTCTTAATAAGGAAAATTCTAATTATTTATATGTGGTGGCAATACTTTTTGTCTTCTGAATGAATACTTGAACAGTGCATATTTTTTATATTGAATTTTATGAATGTTAAAATTGTTGGCTCCTAAAAGAATGATGAACCAGAGAAATGTTATTGATGATCTGAAAAATCATGAAATTGATTCTTGAAGCAAGAAAAAGCAGTGAAAAACAAGCTTGCGAAAAAAAAAAGCAAAAGAAGTAGAAAAAGTCAATAGCCCTTTAAACCAAAAGGCAAGGGTGAAAAGGATCCAAGGCTTTGAGCATCAATGGATAGGAGGGCCCAAGGAAATAAATCCAGGCCTAAGCGGCTAAATCAAGCTGTCCCTAACCATGTGCTTGTGGCATGCAGGTCCAAGTGAAAGGCTTAAGACTGAGTGGTTAAAGTCGTGATCCAAAGCAAAAGAGTGTGCTTAAGAACTCTGGACACCTCTAATTGGGGACTTGAGCAAAGCTAAGTCACAATCTGAAAAGGTTCACCCAGTTATGTATCTGTGGCATTTATGTATCCGGTGGTAATACTGGAAAACAAAGTGCTTAGGGCCACGGCCAAGACTCATAAAGTAGCTATGTTCAAGAATCAACATACTAAACTAGGAGAATCAATAATACTATCTGAATTCTGAGTTCCTATGGATGCCAATCATTCTGAATTTCAAAGGATAAAGTGAGATGCCAAAACTGTTTGGAAGCAAAAAGCTACTAGCTCCGCTCATTTAATTAGAATCTGAGCTTCACTTAAAACTCTGAGATATTATTGCTTCTTGATTTCTTTTTATCCTCTTTTATTTATCTAGCTACTTGAGGACAAGCAACAGTTTAAGTTTGGTGTTGTGATGAGCGGATATTTTATACGCTTTTTGGGGGTAATTTCATATAGATTTTAGCATGTTTTAATTAGTTTTTAATAGAATTTTATTCGTTTTTATGCAAAAATCATATTTCTAGACTTTACTATGAGTTTTTGTGTTTTTCTGTGATTTCAGGTATTTTCTGGCTGAAATTGAGGGAGCTGAGCAAAAATCTGATTTAGGCTGGAAAAGGACTGCTGATGCTGTTGGGTCTGACCTCCCTGCACTCGGAATAGTGTTTTTGGAGCTACCGAAATCCAATTGACGCGATCTCAATTGAATTGGAAAGTAGACATCCAAGGCTTTCCAGCAATATATAATAGTCTATACTTTGCGCGAAGATAGATGACATAAATTGGCGTTCAACGCCAGTTCCATGTTGCAGTCTGGCGTCCAGCGCCAGAAACAGGTTACAAGTTGGAGTTCAACGCCAAAAACATGTTACAACTTGGCGTTCAACTCCATAAACAGCCCAAGCACGTGAAAAGCTTAAGTCTCAGCCCCAGCACACACCAAGTGGGCCCCAGAAGTGGATTTCTGCACCAATTATCTTAGTTTACTCATTTTCTGTAAACCTAGGTTACGAGTTTAGTATTTAAACAACTTTTAGAGACTTATTTTGAAACTCATGACATTTTTAGATCTGAAATTTGTATCTTTTGACAGCATGAGTCTCTAAACTCCATTGTTGGGGGTGAGGAGCTCTGCAGCGTCTCGATGAATTAATGCAATTATTTTTGTTTCCCATTCAAACATGTTTGTTCCTATCTAAGATGTTCATTCGCGTTTCACTATGAAGAAGGTGATGATCTGTGACACTCATCACCTTCCTCAATTCACGAACGTGTGGCTGACAACCACCTCCATTCTACATCAGATTGAATGAGTATCTCTTAGATTTCTTAATCAGAATCTTCGTGGTATAAGCCAAAATTGATGGCGGCATTCATGAGAATCCGGAAAGTCTAAACCTTGTCTGTGGTATTCCAAGTAGGATTCAAGGATTGAATAGCTGTGACAAGCTTCAAACTCGCAATTGCTGGGCATGATGACAAATGCAAAAGAATCAATGGATTCTATTCCGACATGATCGAGAACCAACAGCTGATTAGCCGTGCTGTGACAGAGCATTTGGACCACTTTCACTGAGAGAATGAGAAGTAGCCATTGACAACAGTGACACCCTACATAGAGCTTGCCATGGAAGGAACTTTGCACTTTTGCATGAGAGGAATATTATGTTACAGGAATTCAAAAGACAAAGCATCTCCAAAACTCCAACATATTCTCCATTATTGAGTAATAATTACTTAATCCAAACACTTTCACTTTTTACAATTAAATCCAAATAACCTTATTGGCATCTTGACTAAGATTAATAAAATAACCATAGCTTGCTTCAAATCAACAATCTCCGTGGGATCGATCCTTACTCACGTAAGGTATTACTTGGACGACCCAGTGCACTTGCTGGTTAGTGGTACGAGTTGTGAAAAGTGTGATTTACAATTTCGTGCACCAGTTTACTATACATTGCTGCCCCTTATTGCCTAAATGCTATTTTAGCATGAATGTTTTAGAAAATCTTTTTTGGATTCTATGATTGAGGTTATATTTTGCGACTTGGTTTTGAGTTTTTCATGCTTACGTTTTAAAAACACCAAGTGATGAGAATTGCCTTCGAGCTTGTAACTCTTCCTGAATTACTTGATTTGGCCACCATGTGATTTGAGCCTTATTTTGTGATTAGGCAATCTCTTGATGGATGATGTTGTGCATTTACCTTAATGCCTTGTGTTATGATCATATGCGTCCATATGCTTTTGACTTGAATGCTTTCAAGCTTCTTTAATGCTTGTTTTACCTTACAAGTTTACTTAAATCATCTCAAGCACACTAGGATAAGTGAAGTGCATGCTTCTTTTGTGACATTGCCC
Organism: Arachis hypogaea; assembly: GCF_003086295.3. NCBI lineage: Eukaryota > Viridiplantae > Streptophyta > Magnoliopsida > Fabales > Fabaceae > Arachis > Arachis hypogaea. The sequence goes on from NC_092037.1 coordinate 27,552,484, forward strand.
TCTTATGTTAATGTGTGTTCTAAAAGGCGCCTAATTTAGAATTTACACACTTATTTGTCATTAATGTCACACTAATTCACTCACTCATTCTAGTGATCTACCTCACTCCAATAATGTATGCTTCCTTGCTTTTACATCTTCTCATCTTATGGTGTTATATTTTTTTTTCATGAATGATGCACCGTAAGCAAACACGAAAGCGGATGAAAGAACACGCAGCACCGGTTGACCTACTAGCTGAAGGTAGCAATCCGGAGAGTCACCGTACCCCCTTGCTCATCTTTGAATGCACCGAGGACGGTGCAAACTTTTAAGTGTGGGGAGGTCGTCCGACCGGTCGGCGATTTTGGGTGACGAATTTGTAATCTCAACACTTTTGCATTTCATTTTAGGTTTTTTGGATTTTTTTATTTGCATTTTTCCTATTTTTGCATACATATACAAAATAAGCTTAGTCAAAATAATAAAATTTTTCAAGATTTCTATCTATAGAGCACCTCAATTGATTGAGTGAAAACTTTTCATTAAACTTGCTTGAATCACACACACACACACACACATATATATATATATATATATATATATATATATATATATATATATATATATATTGTGGAACATGAATTTTTGAGCTAAGAACACAAGCAAGTGAGATTTGAGCCTAATGGTGTGGTTACATCTTATAACCACTTATTTTTCCTTCTTGTGTGCAATTATTCTCTTTCTATGATTGTAATCTTTGATTTGTTTGATTCTTTATGCCCATTATTTTGTGTATTCATGCATTTATATGATTGAGGCCATCATTTCATTAGCTCACTTACCCAAATAGCCTTACCTTTTATACTCCTCTGTTGACCAACTTTGAGCCTATGCTTTACCCACTTGTTCTTAATTTAGCACATTACAAGCCTAAAGCGGAAAATAATAAATGTCCTTAATTTGAATCTTTGATTAGCTTAGGCTAGTGTGTGTGAGTATCATTCAAGTGTGGGAATCTGGTGCACAAAATTGTGATCTCTAATAATGGCATTCAACTTTGTAAGCGCATCTACTAACTCAGCACTTTCTTCACAAATTCGCACAACTAACCAGCAAGTGCACTGGGTCATCCAAGTAATAAACCTTACGTGAGTAATGGTCGATCCCACGGAGATCGTTGGTATGAAGCAAGCTATGGTCATCTTGTAAATCTGAGTTAGACGGATAATAAATGGTTATAGAGTTTTCGAATAACAATAATAAATACACAGAAAATAAAGATAGAAATACTTATGTAAATCATTGGTGAGAATTTCAGATAGGCGTATGAAGATGCTGTACTCCTTCTGAATCTCTGCTTTCCCACTGCCTTCATCCAATCCTTCTTACTCATTTCCATGGCAAGCTGTATGTAGGGCATCACTGTTTTCAATGGCTACATCCAATCCTCTCAGTGAAAATGGTCCAAATGCTCCGTCACAGCACGGCTAATCATATGTCGGTTCTCGATCATGTCGGAATAGAATCCATTGATTCTTTTGCGTTTGTCATCACGCCCAACAATCACGAGTTTGAAGCTCGTCACAGTCATTCAATCCCTGAATTCTACTCGGAATATCACAGACAAGGTTTAGACTTTCCGGATTCTCATGAATGCCGCCATCAATTCTAGCTTATACCACGAAGATTCTGATTAAGGAATCCAATAGATATGTGCCCTGTCTAAAGTAGAACGGAAGTGGTTGTCAGTCACGCGTTCATAGGTGAGAATGATGATAAGTGTCACGGATCATCACATTCGTCATGTTAAAGTGCAACGAATATCTTATAACAGGAATAAACTAAATTGAATAGAAAATAGTAGTAGTTGCATTAAAACTCGAGGTACAGCAGAGCTCCACACCCTTAATCTATGGTGTGTAGAAACTCCACCGTTGAAAATACATAAGTGATGGTCCAGGCATGGCCGAATGGCCAGCCCCCTATGAACGTGATCAAAGGATCATAAGGTAATCCAAAAAATAATCCCAAGATGTCTAATACAATAGTAAAATGTCCTATTTATACTAGAGTACCTACTAGGGTTTACAGAAGTAAGTAATTGATGCAAAAATCCCATTCCGGGGCCTACTTGGTGTGTGCTTGGGCTGAGCTTGAGCTTTATACATGCAGAGGCTTCTCTTGGAGTTGAACGCCAAGTTGTAACGTGTTTTTGGCATTCAACTCTGGTTCGTGACGTGTTTCTAGCGTTTGACTCCAGAATGCAACATGGAACTGGCGTTGAGAACCAGTTTGCGTCGTCTAATCTCGAATAAAGTATGGACTATTGGATGTCTACTTTCCAACGCCATTGAGAGCGCATAATTTGGAGTTCTGTAGCTCTAGAAAATCCATTTTGAGTGCAGGGAAGTCAGAATCCAACAGCATCAGCAGTCCTTTGTCAGCCTTCTTATCAGAGTTTTGCTCAGGTCCCTCAATTTAAGCCAGAAAATACCTGAAATCACAGAAAAACACACAAACTCATAGTAAAGTCCAGAAATGTGAATTTAGCATAAAAACTAATGAAACATCCCTAAAAGTTGCTAGATCCTACTAAAAACTACCTAAAAACAATGCCAAAAAGCGTATAAATTATCCGCTCATCACAACACCAAACTAAAATTGTTGCTTGTCTCCAAGCAACTGAAAATCAAATAGGATAAAAAGAAGAGAATATACTATAAATCTCAAAATATCAGTGAATATTAGTTCTTACTTATATGAGTGGGACTTGTAGCTTTTTGCTTCTGAACAATTTTGGCATCTCACTTTATCCATTGAAGTTCAGAATGATTGGCATCTATAGGAACTTAGAATTTCAGATAGTGTTATTGATTTTCCTAGTTAACTATGTTGATTCATGAACACAGCTACTTTTATGAGTCTTGGCCGTGGCCCTAAGCACTTTGTCTTCCAGTATTACCACCGGATACATAAATGCCACAGACACATAATTGGGTGAACCTTTTCAGATTGTGACTCAGCTTTGCTAATGTCACCAATTATAGGTGTCCAGAGTTCTTAAGCACACTCTTTTTGCTTTGGATCACGACTTTAACCACTCAGTCTCAAGCTTTTCACTTGGACCTGCATGCCACAAGCACATGGTTAGGGACAGCTTGATTTAGCTGCTTAGGCCTGAATTTTATTTCCTTGGGCCCTCCTATCCATTGATGCTCAAAGCCTTGGATCTTTTTTACCCTTGTCTTTTGTTTTTAAGGGCTATTGGCTTTTTCTGCTTGCTTTTTCTTTTTCTTTTATATTTTTTTGCCACTTTTTTTTTCCGCAGGATTTTGCTTTTTCACTGCTTTTTCTTGCTTCAAGAATCAATTTCATGATTTTTCAGATTATCAATAACATTTCTCTTTGTTCATCATTCTTTCAAGAGCCAACAATTTTAACATTCATTAATAACAAGATAAAAAATATGCACTGTTCAAGCATTCATTCAGAAAACAAAAAGTATTGTCACCACATCAATATAATTAAACTAATTTCAAGGATAAATTGGAAACTCATGTACTTTTTGTTCTTTTGAATTAGGAACATTTTTCATTTAAGAAAGGTGAAGGATTCATGGAATTATTCATAGCCTTAAGACATAGTTACTAAATACTAATGATCATGTAGGAAAGACATAAACATAAATAAATATTAAGCATAAAAACTGAAAAACAGAGAAATAAAAACAAGGAATGAGTCCACCTCAGTGATGGTGGAACTTTCTTCTTGAAGAACCAATGATGTCTTTGAGCTCTTCTATGTCTCTTCCTTGCCTTTGTTGCTCCTTCCTCATTGCTCTTTGATCTTCTCTAATTTCATGGAGAATGATAGAGTGCTCTTGATGTTCCACCCTTAATTGATCCACATTGTAACTCAAGTCTTCTAGAGAAGTGTTGAGTTATTCCCAATAATTGTTAGGAGGAAAGTGCATCCCTTGAGGCATTTCTAGGATTTCTTGGTGATGAGCTTCCTCATGCGTCTCTTGGGATCCATGAGTGGGCTCTCTTGTTTGCTCCATCCTCTTCTTAGTGATGGGCTTATCCTCCTCAATGGGGATGTCTCCTTCTACGATAACTCCAGCTGAGTAACATAGATGGCAAATAAGATGAGGAAAAGCTAGCCTTGCCATGGTGGAGGACTTTTCGGCTATTTTGTAGAATTCAAGGGAGATGACTTCATAAACTTCTACTTCCTCTCCATTCATGATGCTATGAATCATGATGGCCCGATCCATAGTAACTTCGGATCGGTTGCTAGTGGGGATGATGGAGCGTTGGATGAACTCCAACCATCCTCTAGCCACAGGCTTGAGGTCCAGTCTTTTTAATTGAACCGGCTTGCCTTTGGAGTCTCTTTTCCATTGAGCTCCTTCCACACATATGTCCATAAGGACTTGGTCTAACCTTTGATCAAAGTTGACCCTTCTAGTGTAGGGGCGTGCATCTCCTTGCATCATGGGTAGGTTGAATGCCAACCTCACATTTTCCAGACTAAAATCTAAGTATTTCCCCCGAACCATTGTAAGGTAATTCTTTGGGTTCGGGTTCATACTTTGATCATGGTTCCTAGTGATCCATGCATTGGCATAGAACTCTTGAACCATTAAGATTCTGACTTGTTGAATGGGGTTGGTCAGAACTTCCCAACCTCTTCTTTGGATCTCATGTCGGATCTCCGGGTACTCATTTTTCCTGAGTTTAAAAGGGACCTCGGGGATCACCTTCTTCTTGGCCACAACTTCATAGAAGTGGTCTTGATGGGCTTTGGAGATGAATCTCTCCATCTCCCATGACTCGGAGGTGGAAGCTTTTGTCTTCCCTTTCCCTTTTCTAGAGATTTCTCTGGCCTTAGGTGCCATCAATGGTTATGGAAAAATAAAAAAGCTATGCTTTTACCATAACAAACTTAGAATATTGCTCACCCTCGAGCAAAAGAAGAAATAATAGAAGAAGAAGAAAAAGATATGGAGGAGAGGAAGAGAGGGTTGGGTTTCGGCCAAGGAGGAGAAGATAGAGAAGGTTGTGTTGTGTGAAAATGAAGAAGAATGGAGGGGTTTATATAGTGGAGGGAGAGGGGTTAAGGTTCGGCCATATTGGGTGGGTTGGGTGGGAAGAGGGATTTTGAATTTTGAAGGTAGGTGGGGTTTATGGAGAATAGTTGATGGATGTGAGTGGTGAAGAGGTGATGGGGAAGAGAGATTGAGGTGATTGGTGAAGGGTTTTTGGGGAAGAATGTTATTGGATTGTGTGAAGAGGAGAGAAGGTGAGTTGAGGTAGGTGGGGATCCTGTGGGGTCCACAGATCCTGAGATGATCCTGTGGGGTCCACAGATCCTGAGGTGTCAAGGATTATCATCCCTGCACCAATGAGGCGTGTAAAACGCCCTCTACATGCAATCCTGGTGTTCAACACCAGATTGATGCTTGTTTCTAGTGTTGAACGCCAGCTTCAGGCTTGTTTTGGGCGTTCAACGCCCATTTGCAGCATATTTCTGGCGTTGAACGCCAGTTCCATGCTTGTTTCTGGCGTTCAGCGCTAGCTTTCCTCAGGGTGTATTCCTGGCGTTTAAATGCTAGGATGCTGCTTGTTTCTGGTGTTCAACGCCAGATCCATGCTCTGTTCTGGCGTTGAACGCCAGCCAGATGCTCCTTACTGGCGTTTAAACGCCAGTAAGCCCTTCCTCCAGGGTGTGCTTTTTCTTCTGCTGTTTTTTATTCTATTTTTAATTTTAGCATTTATTTTGTGACTCCACATGCTCATGAACCTAATAAAACATAAAAGAATAATAAAATAAAAATAAAATTAGATAAATAAAAATTGGGTTGCCTTCTAATAAGCGCTCCTTTAATGTCACTAGCTTGACAGTGGGCTCTCATGGAGCTTCATAGGTGATCAGGTCAATGTTGTAGACTCCCAACCTCAAACTTAGAGTTTGGATGTGGGGATTCAACACCAAACTTAGAATTTGGCTGTGGCCTCCCAACACCAAACTCAGAGTTTGATTGTGGGGGCTTTGTTTGATTCTGCACTGAGAGAAGCTTTTCATGCTTCCTCTCCATGTATACAGAAGAACACCCTTGGGTTTTAAACACAAGGTAGTCCCCATTCAATTGAAGGACTAATTCTCCTCTGTTAACATCTATCACAGCTCCTGCTCTGGCTAGGAAAGGTCTTCCAAGGATGATGCATTCATCCTCCTCCTTCCTAGTGTCTAAGATTATGAAATCAGCAGGGTTGTAAAGGCCTTCAACCTTTACTAACACGTCCTCTACTAATCCATAAGCTTGTCTTACTAACTTGTCTGCCATTTGTAGTGAGAATATGGCAGGCTGTACCTCAATGATTCTCAGCTTCTCCATTACAGAGAGTGGCATAAGATTTATGCCTGACCCCAGGTCATACAGAGCCTTTTCAAAGGTCATGGTGCCTATGGTACAGGGTATTAAAAATTTGCCAGGATCTTGTCTCTTTTGAGGTAAGGCTTGCTGAACCCATGTATCTAGTTCACTAATGAGCAAGGGAAGTTCACCTTCCCAAGTCTCATTACCAAACAATTTGGCATTCAGCTTCATGATGGCTCCTAGATATTGATCAACTTGTACTCCAGTTACATTTTCATCCTCTTTAGAGGAAGAATAGTCTTCAGAGCTCATGAATGGCAGAAGGAGGTTTAATGGGAGCTCCTTCTTGCTTGAGAGACGTCCCATGAGGTCTTCCTCATTGGGATTCACGTCCTCCCCTTCCTCCCTAGGTTCGGCCATGTTAATTATGTCAATGTCCTTGCACTATCTTTTTGGATTCTCTTCAGTATTGCTTGGGAGAGTACTTGGAGGAGTTTCAGTGACTTTCTTACACAGCTAGCCCACTTGTGCCTCTAAATTTCTGATGGAGGACCTTGTTTCACTCATGAAACTTAAAGTGGCCTTAGACAGATCAGAGACTATGTTTGCTAAGTAAGAGGGGCTCTATTCAGAATTCTCTATCTATTGCTGAGAAGATGATGGAAAAGGCTTGCTATTGCTGAGCCTATTTCTTCTACCACTATTAAAGCCTTGTTAAGGCTTTTGTTGATCCTTCCATGAGAAATTTGGATAATTTCTCCATGATGAATTATAGGTGTTTCCATAAGGTTCACCCATATAATTTACCTCTGCTATTGCAGGGTCCTCAGGATCATAAGCTTCTTCTTCAGAAGATGCCTCTTTAGTACTGTTGGATGCATTTTACCATCCATTCAGACTTTGAGAAATCATGTTGACTTGCTGAGTCAACATTTTGTTCTGAGCCAATATGGCATTCAGAGCATCAATTTCAAGAACTCCCTTCCTTTGAGGTGTTCCATTACTCACGGAATTCCTCTCAAAAGTATACATGAATTGGTTATTTGCAACCATGTCAATGAGTTTTGAGCTTCTATAGGCGTTTTCTTTAGGTGAATGGATTCACCTGCAGAATGGTCCAATGACATCTTAGAGAATTTAGACAGACCATAATAGAATATATCCAAAATGGTCCACTCTGAAAGCATGTCAGAAGGACACCTTTTGGTCATCTGCTTGTATCTTTCCCAAACTTCATAGAGGGATTCACCATCTTTTTGTTTGAAATTATGAACATCCACTCTAAGCTTGCTCAGCTTTTGAGGAGGAAAGAACTTAGCCAGGAAGGCCGCGACCAGCTTATCCCAGGAGTCTAGGCTATCTTTAGGTTGTGAGTCCAACCATGTTCTAGCCCTGTCTCTCACAGCAAAAGGGAAAAGCATGAGCCTGTAGACTTCAGGATCTATTCCATTAGTCTTAACAGTCTCACCGATCTGCAAGAACTCAGTTAAAAACTGGTAGGGATCTTCTGATGGAAGTCCATGGAACTTGCAGTTCTGTTGCATTAGAGCAACCAGTTGAGGTTTCAACTCAAAATTGTTTTCTCCAATGGCAGGGATTGAGATGCTTCTTCCATCAAACTTGGAAGTAGGTGTAGTGTAATCACCAAACATCCTCGTTGCATTTTTATTTTCGGCTGCCATCTCCTCTTCTTTTTCAAAAATTTCTGTAACGTTGTCTCTGGATTGTTATAATTTAGCTTCTCTTAGTTTTCTCTTCAGAGTCCTTTCAGGTTCAGGATCTGCTTCAACAAGAATATTCTTGTCCTTGCTCCTGCTCATATGAAAAAAAAGGGAACAGAAAATAATAATAGGAATCCTCTTTAACACAATAGATAGATTCATTTATGTTAGTAGAAGAAAAAGGGAATAGAATAAGGAAAACGTAAGAATCCAAACACAAGGGTGAAGATAGGTTCAGATTCTTTGAGATGAAGAGAAGTGTTAGTAAATAAATAAATAAATAGAAGATGAGAGGGAGAGAATTCAAAAATTAATTTTTGAAAAAGGGTTTGTGTTCCGAGGGTTACCTGAAACTGTAGGTCGATCTCGGACGAGATCTTCTGTGTTGGTCGGAGCCGACGTGTCCGGCAGGTGTACGGCGGTCGGAACTGATGTGTCCGATTTGTTGGACTTGGTGGTGGTGCTGATCCTGTGTCCCCGGAGGGTGGGGGGTACCTGCAAGGGACTCCGATGCTTAAGTTAGCAAGGGTATTAAGCAGGTATTGAGTAGAATCAGAGTATGAGTTATACCTGGGTGCTCCAGTGTATTTATAATGGTGAGAAGTGACCTTTCTAGATAAGATAAGTTAGTTATCTTATCTTATCTTATCTTATCTTTGGGTGAGGTCAGCTTATCTTCAACGGGACCGCCTTTATCCCTGTAGGCTGGGATTGCCTCTGGATTTAGGTCGTGTTCCTCTATTTGGGCCCTTTATTTGGGCTTTCCTGTTGATTTGACCGAGCTCTTTGGGAAGAGGTCGGATAGTCTGACCTAAAGAGGTCGGTCGCCTTGTCACTAAACATCCCGGGTCGGTCATCTCGACCTAGGGTATGAACAGTGCTCCTGCTTGAGCTCGGTTCTTCCTTTAGAGGTCGAGTCCTTGACTTCGGTCCTTCTTAAGTGAAGTCGAACTCAAGCATTTTGTCGATTCCTTTTCTTTGTAGAGTCCTTTTTGAATGTAAAACGTTTTCTTCTAAAAGACGCACGCTTTTATACCCGCGCTTTTTTGGGAATGTGCGAGGGTTTAATGCTTTTTAATTTTGAGCATTAATTGCCCCGTTTCCTTTAGGCTCTTTTATTTTGGATTTCGAAACCCCGGAAACGGTTTCTCTTCTTTTGCTTTTTTCGTATCTTCTTTTCTTAGTTCTCTCCACTCTTTGTTTTTTCGTTTGCATTTCTGTTTTTCTTGTGGCGTTTGCATTAATTCCAGGATGATGATGAGGCTGATCCTCCCCCAGTGCCTTCTCTTAAGGTGTCGACCTCCTCTGTTCCTCCCGTTGCATCTGATCCGGATTGCCAGATTCTAAACCGGGATGATGGAACCGTAGATGCCGTGCCCCTTCAGACTTGTCCTCCTTCTCCTCATACTGATGCTGCCGGGAAAGCTCCCAATCTTTAGTTGATCTTTTTTTTCTGGATATTTTGTGTAAATAGCCCGATTTGTGGGCTTTTGAACTTTGTTCTATTTATTCTTCTTGACGCTTCTAGTTGTCTGCCTTGCAACTCTTTTTGAAAAACAAAAGTAGCTTCCGAGGTTGGTTTTGTGGTGGCCTCTTGAAGCTTTATTGTATTATACATGATATCTGTTGAAATTTTGCTGTCTGGCCTCTTTAAGTTGTTTGCGTGCTTATCGTTTGTAGCTTGGATCCTTTTGAGGCCGTGCCTATGGGGGGTCCAACTTGTTTCTCGGTTTCCTCGCTTTTGTTTGTATTTTTAGGACCTTATGACCGATTTATGTTGGTCCCCCTCAAAAGTTATTTTTGTGATCCCCTTTTCTGGGCCTTTACTCGGTCTCTTTCAGGGATTATGTTGATAACTTTTTAGTAGTAGGAGTCCGACTTTGTTATGTCGGTCTCCTTTAAGTTATTTTTCGTAGTCCTCTTTCTTGGATCTTTGTCATATCTCTTTCAAGGACTATTCGTATAACTTTTTAGTGGTAGGAGTCCGACTTGGTTATGTCGGTCTCCTTTAAGTTATTTTTCGTAGTCCTCTTTCTTGGATATTTGTCAAATCTCTTTCAGGGACTATTCGTATAACTTTTTAGTGGTAGGAGTCCGACTTGGTTATGTCGGTCTCCTTTAAGTTATTTTTCGTAGTCCTCTTTCTTGGATCTTTGTCAAATCTCTTTCAGGGACTATTCGTATAACTTTTTAGTGGTAGGAGTCCGACTTGGTTATGTCGGTCTCCTGTAAGTTATTTTTCGTAGTCCTCTTTCTTGGATCTTTGTTAGATCTCTTTCAGGGACTATTCGTATAACTTTTTAGTGGTAGGAGTCTGACTTGGTTATGTCGGTCTCCTTTAAGTTATTTTTCGTAGTCCTCTTTCTTGGATCTTTGTCAGATCTCTTTCAGGGACTATTCGTATAACTTTTTTAGTTTTGGGCTGATTTGTTATGTCAGGCCCTTCTAAGTTAAAGTAATCCTCTTTAATAGGGTTGGCCAGACTTGGGTTGACTTGGTCCGACTTCTGAACGTCGGCCAGTCTTTTAAGTTATTATATTAGTTATCCGTAAGACCTCATCAGGTTCTTTTTTTGGATTGCTTTCGATAACTTCTTACATTACTCTGTGTTCATCTTTGCCGATTTGTAGAAAATGGTTGGCATCTTTAGATCGTCTTTTGGGTGAATCGCGTTTTCACCTTTATCAGACGATTGTCTTTATCGTGGTCGCGTAGTGAATTTGTTTTTCACTTTCTTCCGACCTGTTGCTTTATAATCAGACGATGAATACTTCAGATTAATGCGTCTTCGAATCTTGTAGAATATCTCAATAAACTTTATTCAAAGAAAAAATGCAAATATATACATGTGGGAATTTCCTTGTCCCTTTAAGTCGGGTATGATCTAGGTCTCGATATGGTGCCTCATTAAAAAACCTTTTCAGGAAAAAGAGCGCATCCATTTAGTGAGATCTTTTACCTTTTCTAACTGTAGTACCTTCTTAGGTTGCAGGCGTGCCATGATCGGGGAAGCTCTCGTCCATCAAGCTCGGACATTCTGTAGTAGCCCTTCCCTAGTACTTCAATGACTCGGTAGGGTCCTTTCCAGTTTGCTGCCAGCTTTCCTTCTCCGGGTCGAATTGTTCCAATGTCGTTTCTGATTAGGATGAGATCATTCTCTGCAAAACTTCTCGGCACTACCTTTCGATTGTATCTGGAAGCCATTCGTCGCTTTAAAGCTTCTTCCCTAATCCGAGCTCTTTCTTGGATCTCGGGTAACAAGTTGAGCTCTTCTCTCTGAAGTTTGGAGTTTACTCGTTCATTGTAGTGGACTACTCGGGGAGATCCCTCCTCGATTTCTATTGGAATCATTGCCTCCGCTTCGTATGCTAGTCGGAATGGTGATTCGTTTGTAGTAGAATGGAGGGTTGTTCGATACGCCCATAGGACTTGTGGAAGTTCCTCAGCCCAAGCTCCCTTTGCTTCTTGTAGCCTCCGCTTTAGTCCGGCCAATATGACTTTGTTGGCCGCTTCGGCTTGTCCATTGGCTTGGGGATGTTCGACGGAGGTGAACTGGTGTTTTATGTTCAAGTCGGCCACCAGTTTTCTAAAGCCTGCCTCTGTAAATTAGGTACCGTTGTCCGTGGTGATGGAGTATGGTACCCTGAACCTCGTAATAATGTTCCTATATAGGAATTTTTGACTTCTTTGAGTGGTGGCGTTGGCTAGGGGTTTTGCCTCGATCCATTTTGTGAAATAGTCTACTCCTACTATGAGGAATTTTACTTGTCCCGATCCCTATGGGAAGGGTCTGAGAAGGTTGAGTCCCCATTTCGCAAATGGCCAGGGCGAGGTCACGCTGATGAGCTTTTCTGGTGGGGCGATGTGAAAGTTGGCATGCTTCTGGCATGGTGGGCATGTCCTCACAAATTCTGTAGCCTCCTTTTGTAGAGTTGGCCAATATAATCCCGCCCGGAGAATGTTTTTGGTGAGGGCTTGCGCTCCGAGATGATTACCACAAATGCCGTTGTGCACTTCCTCCAAGACTTCCTTTGTGTTAGAAGTCGGTACGCATTTTAGTAAAGGTGTTGATATCCCTCTTTTGTATAGTGTGTTGTTTATGATAGTGTAGTACTGTGCCTCCCTTTTTAGCCTTTTTGCCTCCTTTTCATCTGTAGGGAGTGCTTCTGTTTTGAGGTAATTTATTATGGGAGTCATCCATCCTTGATCCTGACCTATTATGGCTAGGACTTCTTCTTCCGATATTGACGGGTTCTGTAGTATCTCCTGGATGAGACTTCTGTTGTTGCCCCATGGTTTGGTGCTGGCTAATTTTGAAAGTGCATCAGCTCGGGTATTTCGCTCACGGGGAATATGGTAGATCCTGTATTCTCCGAGTTGTCCGAGCAGTTCTTTGGTTCTATCCAAATATTTTTTCATGATCGGGTCTTTAGCTTGGTAGCTTCCTGTTATTTGTGAGGTAACGACTTGTGAGTCGCTGTAGATGTTGAGTTTTCGAGCTCCAATCTCCCTAGCCAGCTTCAAACTGGCTAGTAGCGCTTCGTATTCCGCTTGATTGTTCGAGGCCGGGAATCCAAATTTAAGGGAGAGCTCAAGTTGAGTTCCTTGGTTGCTTTCGATTATCACACCCGCACCGCTTCCTGTTTTATTTGAGGATCCGTCGACGTATATGTTCCACTCTATGGGGATTTCCAGGATGTCTGTGAATTCTACGATGAAATCGGCCAAGTGTTGTGATTTGATGGCTGTCCGTGCCTCATATTGGAGGTCAAACTCGGACAACTCGATTGCCCATTGTAGGATTCTTCCTGCCAGATCTGTTTTCTGTAATATCCCTTTTTATGGGCTGGTTGGTCCGAACTTTGATGCTATGTGCCTGGAAGTATGGGCGAAGTCGCCGGGATGTGAGTATTAGAGCGTATGCAAAATTTTCTATTTTCTGGTAGTTCAGCTCTGACCCCTGTAGTGCTTTACTAATGAAGTGGACGGGTTGTTGTCCTCTTTTGTCTTCTCGAATCAGCGTTGAGGCTATTGTCCGACTTCCTACTGCGAGGCATAGTATGAGCGATTCTCCCTCTTGTGGTCGAGATAGGATAGGTGGTTGCCCCAAGAATTCTTTGAAGTCTTTGAAGGCTTGTTCACATTTCGCTGTCCATTCGAAGTTCTTTCCCTTCTTTAAGGTAGCGTAGAAAGGGAGGGATCTTATCGCTGATCCTGCTAGGAATCTGGACAAGGCTGCCAACCTTCCATTGAGCTGTTGTACCTCTTTGACGCAGGTTGGGCTCTTCATGTTGAGTATGGCCTGGAATTTATCTGGATTTGCCTCGATTCCCCTTTGTGTGAGCATAAATCCTAAAAATTTACCTGTTTCTACTGTGAAGGTGCATTTAGCCGGGTTGAGTCGCATGCCGTGCTTCCTTATGGTATCGAATACTTGAATCAAATCGGTTAACAATGTCTCTTCGCTTTGTGTCTTTATCAACATGTCATCCACGTAGACCTCCATGATTTTTCTGATGTGATTTGAGAAGACTTTATTCATTAGCCTTTGATAAGTGGCTCCTGCGTTTTTCAGGCCAAAAGGCATCACGATGTCGCAATAATTTGCCTTAGGTGTAACAAACGAGGTCTTTTCTTGGTCTGGCGGATACATTGGTATCTGGTTGTATCCTGAGTATGCATCCATGAATGAGAGATACGTGTATCCTGATGAAGCATCTACTAGAGCGTCGATGCTTGGGAGTGGGTAAGGATCTTTTGGGCAGGCTTTGTTGAGGTCGGTGTAGTCGGTGCACATTCGCCACTTCCCATTTGATTTTTTCACCAAAACGACGTTTGCTAGCCATAGTGGGTATTTGACTTCCCTTATGAACCCTGCCTCTAGTAGTGCTTGAACTTGTTCTTCTACAGCCTGAGATCGTTCTGGCCCAAGTTTTCTTCGTCTTTGTTGTATCGGTTGGGATCCCGGGTAGACTGCTAACTTGTGGCTCATTAGTTTGGGATCTATGCCCGGCATGTTGGCAGCTTTCCATGCGAAGAGATCAACATTATCTCGCAGAAACTGTATCAATGATTCTTTTGCATCTCCTTTTAGGATCGTGCCAATATTAGTTGTTTTATTCGAGGTGTCTCCAATCTGGACTTTTTCTACTTCTCCCTCGGGTTGTGGTCAGAGCTCTTCTCGTCTCTGAGCTCCACCGAGCTCGATTGTGTGGAACTCTCTTGCTTTGCCTCGGAGGTTTAGACTTTCGTTGTAACAGCGACGCGCCATTTTTTGATCTGCTCTTATTGTAGCTATCCCTTCTGCAGTTGGAAATTTCATACATAGATACGGAGTCGAAACTATTGCGCCGAGCTGATTTAGTGTTGTCTGACCTATCAGGGCATTGTAGGCTGAGCTTACGTCGACCACAATGTAGTCTATCTTGAGTGTTTTAGATTGATTCCCCTTCCCGAAGGTTGTATGCAGCGACACGTATCCCAGTGGTTGAAATCTTTCAGAATTTTGGTTTTCATAATTTCTCTGGTAAATGGATCTTGATCTTTCTGAGAACTATCCTCCGTGGATGGTCGAGTAGCTTTGGTTTTGAGATCAGCTTCGAGTTTTATAAGTTTATCTTCTAATTCTCGGCGCCGCCTTATTTCCCGGCGTAGATCTTCTTCTTTTTCACGTCGATGTTAGGCTTCTTTCTCAAGTTGCTCCAATCGATTTTGAAGTGTTTCTATTACTCCTGGATTTGATGAATTTTTGTCTCTGTGGGTTTCTGGAGTAGCTTTGAGTATTGTGTCCGCGTTTTTATGCGGCATTCTTTCTTCCAAACCTGAATCGTGGTTGTTGTCATGGTCATCCGCCATGTTAATGGGATGACTTCCAGGTCCTCGGCAACGGCCCAATGTTCTGAGGGTTACCTGAAACTGTAGGTCGATCTCGGACGAGATCTTCTGTGTTGGTCGGAGCCGACGTGTCCGACAGGTGTACGGCGGTCGGAACTGATGTGTCTGATTTGTTGGACTTGGTGGTGGTGCTGATCCTGTGTCCCCGGAGGGTGGGGGGTACCTGCAAGGGACTCCGATGCTTAAGTTAGCAAGGGTATTAAGAAGGTATTGAGTAGAATCAGAGTATGAGTTATACCTGGGTGCTCCAGTGTATTTATAATGGTGAGAAGTGACCTTTCTAGATAAGATAAGTTAGTTATCTTATCTTATCTTATCATATCTTTGGGTGAGGTCAGCTTATCTTCAACGGAACCGCCTTTATCCCTGTAGGCTGGGATTGCCTCTGGATTTGGGTCGTGTTCCTCTATTTGGGCCCTTTATTTGGGCTTTCCTGTTGATTTGGCCGAGCTCTTTGAGAAGAGGTCGGATAGTCTGACCTGAAGAGGTCGGTCGTCTTGTCGCTAAACATCCCGGGTCGGTCATCTCGACCCAGGGTATGAACAGTTAGTGATTTTCGAAAATTAAGAGAAGAAACACAAATTAAAATTAAAATTTAAAATAATTAGTTAATTAAAAAAATAATTTTGAAAAAGGGAGAGATATTTCAAAAATTAGAGAGAGAGAGAGAGAGAGAGAGGTTGTTAGGTGGTTTTGAAAAAGATAAGAAACAGACAAAAAGTCAATTAGTTAGTTGAAAAAGATTTGAAAATCAATTTTTGAAAGGATAAGAAGTTGGAAAAGATATTTTGAAAAGATATGATTGAAAAAGATATTTTGAAAAATATTTGATTTTTAAAATTAAAATTAATTACTTGACTAACAAGAAACTAAAAGATAAGATTCTAAAATTTAAAGATTGAACCTTTCTTAATAAGAAAGTAAAAAGTTCAAATTTTTGAATCAATCACATTAATTGTTAGTAAAGCCTTCGAAATTTTGAGATAAAAATAAGAAAAAGATTTTGAAAATTAAATTAAAAATTTTCAAAAAATAGTAAGAAAAATGAAAAAGATTTGGTTTTTGAAAAAGTTTTGAAAAGATAAGAATTTTTTTCAAATTGAAAATTTGACTTGACTTATAAGAAATAGCAAATTTTTAAAAATTTTTGACTAAGTCAACTTAAATTTTTGAAATTTTGAGTAAAATAAGTAAAATATATTTTTTTGATTTTTTGAATTTTTAATGAAGAGAGAGAAAAACATGAAAATGACTCACAACATGAAAATTATGAATCAAGACACATGATGCATGCAAGAACATTATGAATGTCAAGATGAACACCAATAACGCTTTGAAGATCAAGATTTAGTTCTGAAAAATTTTCAAGAAAAGAAAACATGCAAGACACCAAACTTATAAATCTTTAATGCTTATACACTATGAATACAAAAATGCACATGAAAAACAACAAAAGAGACAAAACAAGAAAACATCAAGATCAAACAAGAAAACTTACCAATAACAACTTGAAGATCATGAAGAACACATGCATGAATTTTCAAAAAAAATGCAAAAATTTTTAAAACATGCAATTGACACCAAACTTAAAAATTGACTCAAGACTCAAACAAGAAACACAAAATATATTTTTTTATTTTTATGATTTTCTAATTTTTTTGGTTTTTTTTCAAAATTTTATAGGAAAAAGAAAATAAGAAATTCAAAAGTTTTAATAGGAATTCCAGGAATCTATCAATGTTAGCCTAAAGCTCCAATACAAGGGTTGGACATAGCTTAATAGCCAGCCAGCTTTAGGATATAAATCAGGCATGCAACAACTGATACTTCATCCAACTCCATATACATGCCTTTTATGTTTACAAGTGGAAGCCTTAATCCTAAAGAATTTGGATATGGTTCAACAGCCAGCCAGGCTTCAACATGTTACCATGAAACTCTAGAATTCATTCTTAAAAATTTAGAATAATTTTCGAAAACAAAAGGAAATTTTTTTTTGAAAGATTTTTGAAAAATTTTTTTCAAAAATAAAACAAAAAGAAAATTACCTAATCTGAGCAACAAGATGATCCATCAGTTGTCCCAACTCGAAAAATCCCCAGCAATGGCGCCAAAAACTTGGTGCACAAAATTGTGATCTCTAATAATGGCATTCAACTTGGTATGCGCATCTACTAACTCAGTACTTTCTTCACAAATTCGCACAACAAACCAGCCAGTGCACTAGGTCGTCCAAGTAATAAACCTTACGTGAGTACGGGTCGATCCCACGGACATTGTTGGTATGAAGCAAATTATGGTCATCTTGTAAATCTCAGTTAGACGGATAATAAATGGTTATGGAGTTTTCGAATAATAATAATAAATACACAGAATATAAAGATAGAAATACTTATGTAAATCTTGGTGAGAATTTTAGATAGGCGTATGAAGATGCTGTACTCCTTCTGAATCTCTACTTTCCCACTGCCTTCATCCAATCCTTCTTACTCCTTTCCATGGCAAGCTGTATGTAGGGCATCACCGTTGTCAATGGCTACATCCCATTCTCTCAGTGAAAATGGTCCAAATGCTCTGTCACAGCACGGCTAATCATCTGTCGGTTCTCAATCAGTTCGGAATAAAATCCATTAATTCTTTTGCGTTTGTCATCACACCCCACAATCGCGAGTTTGAAGCTCGCCACAGTCATTCAATCCCTGAATACTACTCAAAATACCACAGACAAGGTTTAGACTTTCCGAATTCTCATGAATGCCTCCATCAATTCTAGCTTATACCACGAAGATTCTGATTAACGAATCCAAGAGATATGTGCCCTGTCTAAGGTAGAACGGAAGTGGTTGTCAGTCACGCGTTCATAGGTGAGAACATTGACGAGTGTCACGGATCATCACATTCGTCATGTTAAAGTGCAACGAATATCTTAGAACAGGAACAAACTGAATTGAATAGAAAATAGTAGTAGTTGCAATTAAACTCAAGATATAGCAGAGCTCCACACCCTTAATCTATGGTGTGTAGAAACTCCACCGTTGAAAATACGTAAGTGATGGTCCAGGGATGGCCAAATGGCCAGCTTCACATGAACGTGATCAAAGGATCATAAGGAAATCCAAAAAATAATCCCAAGATGTCTAATACAATAGTAAAATGTCCTATTTATACTAGACTAGCTACTAGGGTTTACATAAGTAAGTAATTGATGTAAAAATCCACTTCTGGGGCCCACTTGGTGTGTGCTTGGGCTGAGCTTGAGCTTTACACGTGCAGAGGCTTCTCTTGGACTTGAACGCCAAGTTTGTAACGTGTTTTTGGCATTCAACTCTGGTTCGTGACGTGTTTCTGGCGTTTGACTCCAGAATGCAACATGGCGTTTGACGCCAAGTTTGTAACGTGCTTTTTGGCGTTCAACTCTTGAGTTATCTAATTCCTTTGTTGATTGATAATTAGAAGTTGCTAATTGATTTGAATGCCTCTAAAGCTAGTCTTTCCTTTAGGAGTTGATTAGGACTTGAGGAATCAAATTGATTTATCCACTTGACTTTCCTCCATGGTTAGAGGTTAACTAAGTGGGAGTAATGGACAATTTGTTATCACAATTGAGAAGGATAACTAGGATGGGACTTCTAGTTCTCATACCTTGCCAAGAGCTTTTTTAGTTTTTAGTTTATTTTCTTTGCCATTTATATTTCTTGTCTAAAATCTCAAAAATCCCAAAATAACTCGCAACCAATAACAAGACACTTTATTGTAATTCCTAGGGAGAATGACTCGAGGTTTGAATACTTCGGTTATTAAGTTTAGGGGTTTGTTTTAGTGACAAACAATCTTTTGTATGAAAGGATTATTGCTTGGTTTAGAAACTATACTTCGACGAGATTTCATTTGTGAAATTCTATACCATCAAAAATCCAATCATCAAAATGGCGCCGTTGCCGGGGAATTGCAATGGTGTTATGTTATTGGTTATTGTATATATGTGAATAGTGTGAATATCTTGCCTTTTGCTTTAATTGCTAGTTGTAGAGTTTTGTTTCTCTTGTTTTCTATTGGCTTTTGTTTTTATTTTCTCTTTTCATCATGAATTCTCACTTTTGCTATGAGTGTGATTACAATTATATTGTAGGAGATGTGAATTTCCATGAGAATGTGTATCAAGGATGGGACAATCAAAGGTGGGAGGAGCCATATGCATGTGATCAATCCTCATGGCAACAACCTCCACCAATGCACTATGAAGAAGAGCCATTCTATGATGCATACTAATCAAATGGCTATGGTGAATCTCCACGTGATTTTTAAGAACCACCACCATATGCCTATGAGTCATGAGTCATATCCTCAACATGAACCTCAACCACACTCACAAGCCTTTTTTTACCAACCACCTTCATATGACCCTAATCCATGTCCATCCTACCAACAACCATGTGAGCCATATATTGAACCACCACCATTCCAACCTTAATACTTCCAAGAGCTACCTTCTCCATATTATGACCAAGATGAACCACCTCCAATGGATGAAAACTTTCAACCACAAGATGAATTCTACTTTCCACCACAACCTCCCATGGAAGAATACTCATGTCCTTCAATCCAAGAGCCTTATGATCCTACTCATGATATCCAAGAGGAACAAGAGTCAAGGAATCGTCTCAAGGAAGCATTGGATCAATTTCAAGCAACCATGGAGCATGTTGTGCAAAAAGTGGAGAAAGTGGAGAATGTTGAACCACCACACCCTAATTATGATGAACCACCTTCCTATTATAAACCCTTCCCCCAATTTGATGAACCCTCCCATCCACCCCAACCTCTAATGGATGAAACCCTCGGTGTTCTTCTTCAAGGACAAGAGGAGATGACAAGGGATGTGCAACAATTCACGACCGCCTTAGATGAGGTGGTAAACCGGCTAGCATCCCAACTTTTGGACACTCAAGGAGCTCCCATGGCTACATGTGGAGAATCAAAAGAAGAGCATAACATGAAGGAGAGATCGGAAACACCGGTGGAAAAGGAGAAATGCTACTTTGTGTTAGAACAATTGGAGGAACCAATGATTATCGAAGAAAAGGAAGAAGTGGTTGAAGACTTAGGAGATGCAGAACCCCCATGGGAACCTCGAGTTGAAGGAAACCCCTCCAAGAAGATTGAAGTTGATGTTGAGGAGGAATATGTACAACGTCCAAGGCATATCCCATATGAAGACTTGGAAGGAATAGAGCAAGAATTGAGTTCCCTTGGTGATGAAGATTAAGCATCAAATCCTAGTGGTGGTGAATCCTTTGAACTTGAAGAACTTTCTCCCGATAAAGAAGAGAGCGACGTGGAGGTAAATTTCTCTCAACCTCCCATTTATAATTTAAGTGATGGAGAAGAGTTAGATGAAATTTACAAACAAAGGATTGGATTTGAAAAATCATGTGAAGAGGTGGAAGTCCTTAGAAAAAGAAGGACAGAAGTTGAGTGCGCTTTGTCAAAACCCCTAGAAGCTTCTTTGCCTAGGTTGTCATCTATTCCTTCACTTGAGTGGGTAAAACTCATTTCTATTAGCTTTATTACCCCACATGAGTATGGTTTGCTTGAAACGAATGGTCAACTTAGGATGATTTGTGGGATAAAGCGTAAGAGAAAAATGTTTAGTGGTTGGCATTGCAAATCAAGGCTCATCTTGGTTAATACTTCAAAGTTTAGATTCAAGGGTTGGGCTAGTGCTCACTTGAATGGGTCTAAAAGGAGAGTTTGGTATCACCTTGAGAATTCATCTTGCTTACCACCCGGATGGATTAATAATTATGATCAACTTCAAGACGGGTGTGAAAATAAAGTGTGGGATCCCGGATTACAAGACGAGGACTAACTTTGGGAGCCCCAAGCTTGTGAAGAACTCCATCAACACTTGGTGCAACAAATAAGAAATCTCGGGGCACAATGGAGAACCAAGCATTGGTAGGAGTTCCAAGATGAATACAAGCACAAGCCACCTTGAGAGGAGCTCCCCATAAGTCCAACTTAAGGACAATAAATAAAAGTGCTAGGTGGGAGACACCCCACCATGGTAATATCTTTTCATTTTCTCTTCTGTAAATAGTGTAGAATTTAGTTGATTTCATATTTTGTTTAGTTAGTTGAGTATACTTGATAGTTTAGTGTGTTAAATAAGGTTTTATGGTGTTTTGGTAGTTGTTTAGAGGTTTAGAATGCTTAGATTGGTGCAAAAACATAGACAAAATTTTGAAAAAAATAGAGCACCATTCACGCGTACGCGCACTGTACGCGTACGCGTGCCTCAAGCATTTTCACCTACCCACGCGGCTGCACACATGACGCGCACGCGTGGATTGAGAAGTTCTACCTTCCATCCAAAAACCCGAGAGTTAGGCCTGCACTGTGCGAAAATTGGGCCTAAGGCACAAACCAATTCACGCGTACGCACACCTGGCACGTACGCGCCCTTTTTGGCAACTTGCGAATCGACGCACAAGCACACTTTGTGCGCGCACGCCGATTGTGCCACCTGCCCTCCTAGTACAATTTCCAAAGAGTTATGCCCATGCTATGCCAACGTTGTGACTGTGGCATTAACCAATTCGCGCGTACGCGCACATGCCACACACGCGCCACTCTCGGAATAAGCCATCGACGCGGACGCACTTTGTATGCGTACGCGTCACCTCCATTACACCACCATCTGCGCGCACGCCGTGCGTGCGTACGCGCGGACTCCCTTCCCTCACTACATTTCTTTTCTTCTTCTCTTTCCATTTCTTTCCTTCTCCTACCCCTCATCCAACACTCCCAAACACCATTGATAACCATTTATTTTAGTTAGTTAATTAGTTAGTTTTAGTTTAGTTTTCATTTTATTCTCTCTTTTCATTATAAGTGTTGGATTATTGACTTTGTTTACTATACATTGCTGCCCTTTATTGCCTAAATGCTATTTTAGGATGAATGTTTTTAGATAATCTTTGTTGGATTCTATGATTGAGGTTATATTTTGCTACTTGGTTTTGAGTTTTTCATGCTTGCTGGTGCACAAAATTGTGATCTTTTATAATGGCATTCAACTTGGTGTGCGCATTTACTAACTCAACACTTTCTTCACAACCTCACACAACTAACCAGCAAGTGCACTGGGTCGTCCAAGTAATAAACCTTACGTGAGTAAGGGTCGATCCCACGGAAATTGTTGGTATGAAGCAAGCTATGGTCATCTTGTAAATCTCAGTCAGGCAGATAATAAATGGTTATGGAGTTTTCAAATAATAATAATAAATAAATAGAAAATAAAGATAGAAATACTTATGTAGATCAAAGATGGGAACTTTAGATAGGCGTATGAAGATGCTGTGCTCTTTCTGAATCTCTGCTTTCCTACTGCCTTCATCCAATCCTTCTTACTCCTTTCCGTGGCAAGCTGTATGTAGGGCATCACTGTTGTCAATGGCTACATCCCATCCTCTCAGTGAAAAAGGTCCAAATGCTCTGTCACGGCACAGCTAATCATCTGTCGGTTCTCGATCATGTCAGAATAAAATCCCTTGATTCTTTTGCGTTTGTCATCACGCCCAACAATCGCGAATTTGTAGCTCGTCACAGTCATTCAAGCCCGGAATCCTACTCGGAATACCACAGACAAGGTTTAGACTTTCTGGATTCTCATGAATGCCGCCATCAATTCTAGCTTTTACCACAAAGACTCTGATCTCATGGAATGGAAGGCTCGGTTGTTAGGCGAGGGCAACCATGCGTCGTGCATCAAGAATCCAAGAGATACACACTCTAGCTTTCGCTTGTAGAATGGAAGTGGTTGTCAGGCACGCGTTCATAGGGACGGATGATGATGAGTGTCACGGATCATCACATCCATCAGATTGAAGTACAAGTAGTATCTTAGAACAGAAATAAGATTGAATTTGAATAAAAGATAGTAGTAATTGCATTAGAACTCGAGGTACAGCAGAGCTCCACACCCTTAATCTATGGTGTGTAGAAACTCCACCGTTGAAAATACATAAGTGATGAAGGTTCAGGCATGGCCGAATGGCCAGCCTCCAAAACGTGATCACAGGATCAAAAATACAATCTAGGATCCAAGATGTCTAATACAATAATAAAATGTCCGATTTATACTAGACTAGCTACTAGGGTTTACAGAAGTAAGTAATTGATGCAGAAATCCACTTCTGGGGCCCACTTGGTGTGTGCTTGGGCTGAGCTCGAGCTTTACACGTGCAGAGGCTTCTTTTGGAGTTGAACGCCAAGTTGTAACGTGTTTTTGGCGTTTGACACCAGAATGCAGCATGGAACTGGCGTTGAGCACCAGTTTACGTCGTCTAATCACGAATAAAGTATAGACTATTATATATTTCAGGAAAGCTCTGGATGTCTACTTTCTAACGCCATTAAGAGCGCGCCATTTGGAGTTCTTTAGCTCCATAAAATCCATTTCGAGTGCAGGGAGGTCAGAATCCATTTCGAGTGCAGGGAGGTCAGAATCCAACAGCATCAGCAGTCCTTTGTCAGCCTTTTATCAGAGTTTTGCTCAGGTCCCTCAATTTCAGCCAGAAAATATCTGAAATCACAAAAAAACACACAAACTCATAGTAAAGTCCAGAAATGTGAATTTAGCATAAAAACTAATGAAAACATCCCTAAAAGTAACTATATCCTATTAAAAACTACCTAAGAACAATGCTAAAAAGCGTATAAATTATCCGCTCATCGCAACACCAAACTTAAATTATTTCTTGTCCCCAGGCAACTAAAAATCAATTAGGATAAAAAGAAGAGAATATACTATAAATCCCAAAATATCAGTGAATATTAATTCTAATTAGATGAGCAGGACTTGTAGCTTTTTGCTTCTGAACAGTTTTGGCATCTCACTTTCTCCTTTGAAGTTTAGAATGATTGGCATCTATAGGAACTTAGAATTTCAGATAGTGTTATTGATTCTCCTATTTAAGTTTGTTGATTCTTGAACACAGCTACTTTTATGAGTCATAGCCGTGGCCCTAAGCACTTTGTTTTCCAGTATTACCACCGGATACATAAATGCCACAGACACATAGCTTGGTGAACTTTTTCAGATTGTGACTCAGCTTTGCTAAAGTCCCCAGTTAGAGGTGTTCAGAGTTCTTAAGCACACTCATTTTGCTTTGGATCATGACTTTAACCATTCAGTCTCAAGCTCTTCACTTGGACCTGCATGCCACAAGCACATGGTTAGAGACAGCTTGATTTAACCGCTTAGGCCTGGATTTTATTTCCTTGGGCCCTCCTATCCATTGATGCTCAAAGCCTTGGATCCTTTTTACCCTTGCCTTTTGGTTTTAAGGGCTATTGGCTTTTTTTGCTTGCTTTTTCTTTTTCTTTCTAATTTTTTTTGCCATTTTTTTTGCAAGCTTTTGCGTTTTCACTGCTTTTTCTTGCTTCAAGAATCAATTTTCATGATTTTTCAGATTGTCAATAACATTCTCTTTGTTCATCATTCTTTCAAGAGCCAACAATTTTAACATTCGTAAACAACAATATCAAAATTATGCACTGTTCAAGCATTCATTCAGAAAACAAAAAGTATTATCACCACATCAATATAATTAAACTAAATTCAAGGATAATTTCGAAATTCATGTACTTTTTGTTCTTTTGAATTAGAAACATTTTTCATTTAAGAGAGGTGAAGGATTTATGGAATTATTTATATCCTTAAGACATAGTTACTCAATACTAATGATCATGAGGTAGAGACACAAAACATAAACACACATATAGCATAAAAATCAAAAGACAGAAAAAATAAGAACAAGGAATGAGTCCACCTTAGTGATGGTGGCGCTTTCTTCTTGAAGAACCAACGATGTCCTTGAGTTTTTCTATGTCTCTTCCTTGCCTTTGTTGCTCCTCCCTCATTGCTCTTTGATCTACTCTAATTTCATGAAAAATGATGGAATGCTCTTGATGTTCCCCCCTTAATTGATCCATATTGTAACTCAAATCTTCTAGAGAAGTGTTGAGTTATTCCAAATAGTTGTTGGGAGGAAAGTGCATCCCTTGAGGCATCTCTGGGATTTCTTGGTGATGAGCTTCCTCATGCGACTCTTGGGTTCCATGAGTGGGCTCTCTTGTTTGCTCCATCCTTTTCTTAGTGATGGGCTTGTCCTCCTCAATGGGGATGTCTCCTTCTATGATAACTCCAGCTGAGTAACATAGATGGCAAATAAGATGAGGAAAAGCTAGCCTTGCCAAGGTAAAGGGCTTTTCGGCTATTTTGTAGAATTCAAGGGAGATGACTTGATGAACTTCTACTTCCTCTCCAATCATGATCCTATGAATCATGATAGCCCGTTCCATAGTAACTTCAGATCGGTTGCTAGTGGGGATGATAGAGCGTTGGCTGATTTCCAACCATCCTCTAGCCACAAGCTTGAGGTCCGGTCTTCTTAATTGAACCAGCTTGCCTTTGGAGTCTCTTTTCCATTGAGCTCCTTCCACACATATGTCCATAAGGACTTTGTCTAGCCTTTAATTAAAGTTGACCCTTCTAGTGTAGGCGCATGCATTTTCTTGCATGATAGGTAAGTTGAATGCCAACCTCACATTTTTCGGACTAAAATCTAAGTATTTCCCCCGAACCATTGTAAGATAATTCTTTGAATTCGTGTTCATACTTTGGTCATGGTTCCTAGTGATCCATGCATTGGCATATAACTCTTGAACCATTAAGATTCCGACTTGTTGAATGGGGTTGGTCAGAATTTCCCAACCTCTTTTTTGGATCTCATGTCGGATCTCCGGATACTTATTTTTCTTGAGCTTGAAAGGGACCTCAAGGATCACCTTCTTCTTGGCCACAACATCAGAAAAGTGGTCTTGATGGGCTTTGGAGATGAATCTCTCCATCTCCCATGACTTGGAGGTGGAAGCTTTTGTCTTCCCTTTCCCTTTTCTAAAGGTTTCTCCAGTCTTAGTTGCCATAGCTGGTTATGGAAAAACAAAAAGCTATGCTTTTACCACACCAAACTTAGAATATTGCTCGCACTCGAGCAAAAGAAGAAAAAAAGAAGAAGAGGAAGAGAAAATATGGAGGAGAGTGGGGGGAGGTGTATTCGGCCAAGGTGTAGAAGAGGGGGTTGTGTTGTGTGAAAATAAAGAAGGATGGAGCGGTTTATATAGTGAGGGGAGAGGGAGTAGGTTCGGCTATTTAGGAAGGGTTTCGGTGGGAAAGAAATTTTGAATTTTGAAGGTAGGTGGGGTTTATGGGAAAGAGTAGATGGATGTGAGTGGTGAAGGGGGGTAATTGAAAAGAGAGATTGAGGTGATTGGTGAAGGGTTTTTGGGGAAGAGTGTTTATAGGGAAGAGAGTTTATGGGGAAGAGAGGATGAATGTGAAGAAGAGGAGAGAAGGTGAGTTGAGGTAGATGGGGATCCTGTGGGGTCCACAGATCCTGGGATGATCCTGTGGGGTCCACAGATCCTAAGGTGTCAAGGATTTACATCCCTGCACCAATTAGGCATGTAAAATGCCTTTGCATACAATTCTGGCATTTAAACACCGAACTGATGCTTATTTTGGGTGTTCAACACCCAATTGCAGCATGTTTCTGGCGTTGAACGCCAGTTCCATGCTTGTTTCTGGCGTTCAGCGCCAGCTCTCCTCAGGGTATATTCTTGGTGTTCAAACGCCAGGATGCTACATGTTTCTGGCGTTCAACGCCAGATCCTTGCTCTGTTCTGGCGTTGAACGCCAGCCAGATGCTCCTTACTGGCGTTTGAACGCCAGTAAGTCCTTCTTCCAGGGTGTGATTTTTCTTCTGCTGTTTTTGATTCTGTTTTTAATTTTATTATTTTTTTCGTGACTCCACATGATCATGAACCTAATAAAACATTAAAGAACAATAAAAGAAAAATAAAATTAGATAAATAAAAATTGGGTTGCCTCCCAATAAGCGCTTCTTTAATGTCAATAGCTTGACAGTAGGCCCTCATGGAGCCACACAGGTGATCAGGTAAATGTTGTAGACTCCCAACACCAAACTTAGAGTTTGGATATGGGGATTCAACACCAAACTTAGAGTTTGGCATTGGCCTCCCAACACCAAACTTAGAATTTGATTGTGGGGGCTCTGTTTGACTCTATACTGAGAGAAGCTTTTTATGCTTCTTCTCCATTGTTAAAGAAGAACACCCTTGGCTCTTAAACACAAGGTAGTCCCCATTCAATTGAAATACTAATTCACCTCTGTTAACATCTATCACAGCTCCTGCTGTGGCTAGGAAAGGTCTTCCAAGGATGATGCATTCATCCTCCTCCTTCCTAGTGTCTAAGATTATGAAATCAGCAGGGATGTAAAGGCCTTCAACCTTTACCAACACGTCCTCTACCAATCCATAAACTTGTCTTACTGGCATTTCTGCCATTTGCAATCAGAATATGGCAGGCTGTACCTCAATGATCCCCAGCTTCTCCAATACAGAGAGTGGCATAAGATTTATGCCTGACCCTAGGTCACACAGAGCCTTTTCAAAGGTCATGGTGCCTATGGTACAGGGTATTAAGAATTTATCAGGATCTTGTTTCTTTTTAGGTAAAGTTTGTTGAACCCTTGTATCTAGTTCACCAATGAGCAAGGGAGGTTCATCTTCCCAAGTCTCATTACCAAACAACTTGGCATTCAACTTCATGATAGCTCCTAGATATTGAGCAACTTGGTCTCAAGTTACATCTTCATCCTCTTCAGAGAAAGAATAGTTTTCAGAGCTCGTGAATGGCAGAAGGAGGTTTAATGGGATCTCTATGGTCTCTATATGACCTTCAAATTCCTTTAAATCCTCAATAAGAAACTCCTTCTTGCTTGAGAGACGTCCCCTGAGGTCTTCCTCATTGGGGTTCACGTCCTCTCCTTCCTCTCTAGGTTCGGCCATGTTGATTATGTCAATGGCCTTGCACTCTATTTTTGGATTCTCTTCAGTATTGCTTGGGAGAGTACTATGAGGAGTTTCAGTGATTTTCTTACTCAGCTGGCCCGCTTGTGCCTCCAAATTTCTAATGGAGGACCTTATTTCACTCATGAAGCTTAAAGTGGCCTTAGACAGATCAGAGACTATATTTGCTAAGTTAGAGGTGCTCTGCTCAGAATTCTCTATCTGTTACTGAGAATATGATGGAAAAGGCTTGCCATTGCTAAACCTGTTTCTTCCACCATTATTAAAGCCTTGTTGAGGCTTTTGTTGATTCTTCCATGAGAAATTTGGATGATTTCTCCATGAAGAATTATAGGTGTTTCCATAAGGTTCACCCATGTAATTTACCTCTGCCATTGCAAGGTTTTCAGGATCATAAGCTTCTTCTTCAGAAGATGCCTCTTTAGTACTGTTGGATGCATTTTGCCATCCATTCAGACTTTGAGAAATCATGTTGACTTGCTGAGTCAACATTTTGTTCTAAGCCAATATGGCATTCAGAGCATCAATTTCAAGAACTCCCTTCCTTTGAGGCGTCCCATTATTCACAGAATTCCTCTCAGAAGTATACATGAATTGATTATTTGCAACCATGTCAATAAGTTCTTGAGCTTCTGCAGGCGTTTTCTTTAGGTGAATGGATCCACCTGCAGAATGGTCCAATGACATCTTGGAGAACTCAGACAGACCATAATAGAATATATCCATAATGGTCCATTCTGAAAGCATGTCAGAAGGACACCTTTTGTTCATCTGCTTGTATCTTTCCCAAGCTTCATAGAGGGATTCACCATCTTTTAGTTTGAAGGTTTGAACATCCAATCTAAGCTTACTCAGCTTTTGAGGAGGAAAGAACTTAGCCAAGAAGGCCGTGACCAGCTTATCCCAAGAGTCCAGGCTATCCTTAGGTTATGAATCCAACCATGTTCTAGCTCTGTCTCTTATAGCAAAAGGGAAAAGCATGAGCCTGTAAACTTCAGGATCTACTCCATTTGTCTTTACAGTCTCACAGATCTGCAAGAACTCAGTTAAAACTGATAGGGATCTTCTAATGAAAGTCCATGAAACTTGCAGTTTTGTTGCATTAGAGCAACTAATTGAGGTTTCAGCTCAAAATTGTTTGCTCCAATGGCAGTGATTGAGATGTTTCTTCCATCAAACTTGGAAGTATGTGTAGTATAATCACCAAGCATCCTTCTTGTATTATTGTTGTTGGGTTCGGCTGCCATCTCCTTTTCTTGTTCGAAATTTTTAGTAAGGTTGTCTCTGGATTATTGTAATTTAGCTTCTCTTAGTTTCCTCTTCAGAGTCCTTTCAGGTTCCGGATCAGCTTCAACAAGAATGCCTTTTTCCTTGTTCCCGCTCATATGAAAGAGAAGAGAACAAAGAAAGAAGAGGAATCCTCTATGTCACAGTATAGAGATTCCTTTATGTTAGTAGAAGAAGAAAGGGAATAAGAGTGAAGAAGAATGAATAGTCTAAACACAAGGGTGAGGATAGGGGCAGTGATTTGAGATGAAGAGAAGTGTTAGTAAATGAATAAATAAATAGAATAATATGAGAGAGGGAGAAATTTTCGAAAATAATTTTTGAAAAGGAGTTAATAATTTTCGAAAATTAAGATAAGAAATAAAATTAAAATTAAAATTTAAAACAATTAATTAATTAAAAAAAGAATTTTTGAAAAAGATGGAGGTATTTTCGAAAATTAGAGAGAGAAAAGTTGTTAGGTGGTTTTGAAAAAGATAAGAAATAAACAAAAAGTCAAATAGTTAGTTGAAAAAAATTTGAAAATCAATTTTGAAAAGATAAGAAGATAAGAAGATATTTTGAAATCAAATTTTTGAAAAAGGTATGATAAAAAGGTATGATTAAAAAGATATGGTTGGAAAAGATTTAATTTTTTTTAAAATTAAAATTAATTACTTGACTAACAAGAAACTAAAAGATATGATTCTAGAATTTAAAGATTGAACCTTTCTTAACAAGAAAGTAACAAACTTCAAATTTTTGAACCAATCACATTACTTGTTAGTTAAGTTTCGAAAATTTTGAAATAAAATTAAGAAAGGATTTTGAAAATAATTTTTGAAATTTTCGAAAATCATAAAAGAAAAATGAAAAAGATTTGATTTTTGAAAAAGTTTTGAAAAAGATAAGATTTTTAAATTTGAAAATTTGACTTGACTTATAAGAAACAACTAATTTTAAAAATTTTTTGACTAAGTCAACTCAAATTTTCAAAATTTTGAGAGAAAAAAGGGAAAAGATATATTTTTTATTTTTTTAAATTTTTAATGATGAGAGAAAATCACGATTATGACCCAAAACATGAAAATTTTGGATCAAAACATATGATGCATGCAAGAGCACTTTGAATGTCAAGATGAACACCAAGAACATTTTGAAGATCATGATAAACATCAAGAACATATTTTTGAAAAATTTTTTATGCAAAGAAAACATGCAAGACACCAAACTTAGAAATCTTTAATGTTTAGACACTATGAATGCAAAAATGCACATGAAAAACAACAAAAGATACAAAACAAGAAAACATCAAGATCAAACAAGAAGACTTACCAAGAACAACTTAAAGATCATGAAGGACACCATGCATGGATTTTCGAAAAATGCATAAATTTTTAGAAAAATGCAATTGACACCAAACTTAAAGGTTGACTCAAGACTCAAACAAGAAACACAAAATATTTTTGATTTTTATGATTTTATTATTTTTTGTATTTTATTTTATATTTTTCGAAAAACATATAGGAAAAAGAAAGTAATGAATCCAAAGTCCTCAATCAAAATCCTATGAATTAGACATGGCTTAAAAGCCAGCCAAGCTAAAACATGTTATATGAAACTCTAGAATTCATTCTTGAAAACTCTGAAAATTTTCGAAAATAGGTGATAAATTTTTGAAAGATTTTGGAAAAAATTTTTTTTCGAAAATAAAACAAAAAGAAAATTACCTAATCTGAGCAACAAGATGAACCGTTAGTTGTCCAAACTCGAACAATCCCCGGCAATGGCGCCAAAAACTTGGTGCACGAAATTGTGATCTCTTATAATGGCATTCAACTTGGTGTGCGCATTTACTAACTCAGCACTTTCTTCATAACCTCGCACAACTAACCAGCAAGTGCACTGGGTCGTCCAAGTAATAAACCTTACGTGAGTAAGGGTCCATCCCACAGAGATTGTTGGTATGAAGCAAGCTATGGTCATCTTGTAAATCTCAGTCAGGCAGATAATAAATGGTTATGGAGTTTTCGAATAATAATAATAAATAAACAGAAAATAAAGATAGAAATACTTATGTAGATCATCGATGGGAATTTCAGATAGGCGTATGAAGATGCTGTGCTCCTTCTGAATCTCTGCTTTCCTACTGCCTTCATCCAATCCTTCTTACTCCTTTCCATGGCAAGCTGTATGTAAGGCATCACCATTGTCAATGGCTACATCCCGTCCTCTCAGTGAAAAAGGTCCAAATGCTCTGTCACGGCACGGCTAATCATCAGTCGGTTCTCGATCATGTCGGAATAGAATCCCTTGATTCTTTTGCGTTTGTCATCACACCCAGCAACCGCGAGTTTGAATCTCGTCACAGTCATTCAATCCCGAAATCCTATTCGGAATACCACAGACAAGGTTTAGACTTTCCGAATTCTCATGAATGCCGCCATCAATTCTAGCTTATACCACGAAGACTCTGATCTCACAGAATGGAAGGCTCGGTTGTCAGGCGAGGGCAACCATGCGTCATGCATCAGGAATCCAAGAGATACACACTCTAGCTTTCGCTTGTAGAACGAAAGTGGTTGTCAGGCACACGTTCATAGGGACAGATGATGATGAGTGTCATGGATCATCACATCCATCAGATTGAAGTACGAGTAGTATCTTAGAACAGAAATAAGATTGAATTTGAATAAAAGATAGTAGTAATTGCATTAGAACTCGAGGTACAGCAGAGCTCCACACCTTTAATCTATGGTGTGTAGAAACTCCACCGTTGAAAATACATAAGTGATGAAGGTTCAGGCATGGCCGAATGGCCAGCCTCCAAAACGTGATCACAGGATCAAAAATAGAATCCAAGATCCAGGATGTCTAATATAATATAAAATGTCCTATTTATACTAGACTAGCTACTAGGGTTTACAGAAGTAAGTAATTGATGCAGAAATCCACTTCTGAGGCCCACTTGGTGTGTGCTTGGGCTGAGCTCGAGCTTTACACGTGCAGAGGCTTCTTTTGGAGTTGAACGCCAAGTTGTAACGTGTTTTTGGCGTATGACTCCAGAATGCAACATGGAACTGGTGTTGAGCGCTAGTTTACGTCATCTAATCACGAATAAAGTATAGACTATTATATATTGCTGGAAAGCTCTGGATGTCTACTTTCTAACGCCGTTGAGCGCGCGCCATTTGGAGTTCTATAGCTCCAGAAAATCCTTTTCGAGTGCAGGGAGGTTAGAATCCAATAGCATCAGCAGTCCTTTATCAGCCTTTTATCAGAGTTTTGCTCAGGTCCCTCAATTTCAGCTAGAAAATACCTGTAATCACAGAAAAATACATAAACTCATAGTAAAGTCCAGAAATGTGAATTTAGCATAAAAACTGTTCCGGGGGTTACCTGAAACGTGTAGCTCGGTCGTCTGGAAAGACCCGAGGTGGGGGTTCAGGGACCCGAGCTTGATATGTAGAGTGGTTGGTGGTTGTACCTGCAATGACACTCCGATGCTTAAGTTAGCATGGGTCCAAGCAGATATGTGTAGAATATGGAATGAATGCCATACCTGGGTGCTCCAGTGTATTTATAGTAGTTGGCCGTGATCTTCCCTGGATAAGATGTTCTTATCTTATCTTATCTTTGGGAGTTTTATCTCTATCTTTGTGGAACCGCCTTTTCTAGGCCTTTTCGGCCTTTAGGTTTTGGGCTGCGTTCCTTTTGATGGGCCTTCCTTTGCTTCATTGTCCGAGGTCCGACCTTTAGGACGAGGTCGGACCTTTTATGAATTTGCCGAGTTTGGAGGAGCCCGGTCAGGGTATGAACAGTGCCCCTACCCAAGTTCGTCCTTTTTGGGAGGTCGAGCTCGGGCATAGTAGTTTTTCAAAATTCAAAAATGGCCGTTCCTGCATTTATTGCATTTTACCGTTTTTCCTCGATTTCCGTTCGGGCTCTGTGAAGGCTTTATTTATTTGCCCCTTTCCTCCTTTTTCTGCGTTTTTGTTTTTCTTTATCCTTTCCGAGCACTGCTTCTTCTTTCTCTTTGCTCTGCCTCCTCGAATCTCTCCGTGTGTCTTTCTGGGGTTCCTTCTGCGCCGTCGTTTTGCTCTCCTTGCTTCGGAGCTCGTCGTCTTCGTTTCTTTCTTCCAGGTTTGTTCCCATGTTTCTCTTTTCTTGTGCGCATATGCTTCTGTTCTTTGTGTGGCTCTTGTTTGTTTTCTTTTTTCTTTATGCCTGGGTTGCCCCGAAAAGAGGCGCCGCCATTGCTTGTTTGTTTGTATATGGGGGGCTCTTTTTTTGTTCTCCGGTATTTTTGTTCCGGGTTGCCGCGTTTTCTTCGTGGGGGTTTTGTTTCTTGCTTTGCTGAATGGGTTTTTGCTGTCTTCTTTATGTGATTTTTGCTTGCTGCTGTATTTCTTCTTTGTAGGTAAAAATTTTATGTCTCGAAAGGTTCTTCAAGCGATGTCGACTAAGATTCCATGTGGTCTTGGTTGGGTAGATCCTCTTCCTCTAAGAGTCCCTTCTGTGGTAGATTCTGAGTATTTAGCTAGGTTCCGTAGGCACTGTAGCATATGTGAGAATAGGGAGTTTGAGAGGGATTACGAACTAGTGGCCCCGGAATCCGAGGAGAGAGTGTGCTTCCCGCCTTTGGATAGTTCCGAGAAGCTCTTCTTTTATGCTTATGATTGTTTTTTCTCTAAGCTGAGTGTCCGACTTCCCTTTACCGATCTGGAGTCCGAGGTGTTATGGTCTTGTAACCTTGCCCCTACGCAGCTCCATCCAAATTCTTGGGCGTTTTTAAAGCTGTTTCAACTTTTGTGTCAGTTTTTGGGCGTCTCTCCCTCTATTTCTCTTTTTTCCTATTTGTTTGTGTTGACGAAGCCGGGGTCGGGTGGAGGGAAGGTATCTTGGGTCTCTTTTAGAGCTAACCAGGGGAGGAAGTTTTGTACCTTGTATGATGCGTCCTTTCATGATTTTAAGAACTTTTATTTCAAGGTCCGGGCTACTGGAGACGTCCGACCTTTCTTTCTAGACGAGAGTGGGGAGCCTTCTTTTCCTCTTTGTTGGCAGGAGAATGTAGTGTCTGTTAAGTATACCTTTGAGAGTCTAGATGAGGTGGAGCAGGCCTTTGTGGGTGTGGTGAGCAGTTTATGGGGTCGGGCACCTCACTTGGACACGAAGAAAATGTTGGGAGATCCAAGCCTTCTCCGTTCCGAGTTAGGTAGTTCCCGACCTCTCTGAGATTCATCTTTTTTAGTATTTTGGTTTTCCTTGTTTTGGTGGAATTTCTGTTGTGGTAATCCTTTTTCTTTTATTTCTGCAGAGATGTCTTCTCAGGCGGATTCCATGAAGTTCCTTCGTCGGACGAAGAAGTCTGTGGCTGCTCGAAATATCGAGGCTGGGGAGGCTTCTGCCCGATCTTCTCCGAAGAAGGCTACTGTGGGTGTCACTACTCGGTCGAAGACTATTCCGACTCCCCAGTTCCGAGCTATAAATCAAGATCCCCCGACCTCTGGGCCTGCTACCTCTTCTCCGCCTTCGTCCTCGGGTCCTCCTCCCAAGAAACAGAAGACCTCTCAAGAGCTTGCGGGTTTTAATGACAAGGATTTTGATGCTCTTGGTTGGATTGAACAGCATATTCTCCCTCAGACTTTTATTTCTACTGATGATGTGTCTATGGAGCATCATTTTCAGTATATGGCGCGGAGTTGTGTCCGGATGGCCAGTCTTCATGCCGCTATTGCCCGGGAGTTCAAGAAATCCCCCATTGGTGCGACTAGCTTCCGACTTGAGAAGGCTCAGTCTGAGTTTGATAGGATTAGTGAACTGAAGGCTGCTAGGATTACTGAGCTGGAGGCGTCTCTGGAGAAGGAGAAAGCCAAAGCTACCGCGGCTGTGGCGGCAGCGAAAGCATCTGAGGAGATGGCGAAGGCGGCGACGGAGAATTATACTCGGATATATGCCGAGCTCGTGGAGACAAAGGAGAGATTGCAATCTGCTCAGGATGATTTCTACGAGCTAGAAGGTCATGTGGCTAAGGGTATGGATGCTATGTTTGAAAATTTGAAGGCTCAGGTCCGGGTTCTTGCTCCTGACCTGGATCTGAGCTTATTTAGTACGGATAACGTTGTTGTGGAGGGAAAGATTGTTCCTGCTCCCAACGAGGATGAGGTTCCGGTGTCCGACCCGAAAGTTCCGGTTGCCAACCCGACTTCACCTTTGGCCGAGGAGGGATCTGGTGTGGAGGTTTTGAACCGAGATGATGGTGCCGTCAATGCTGTCCCGATTTCTATGTTTCCTCCGCAGCCTTCTGTTGATGTGGAGTCCGGAAAGGACCTTGAATCTCTGTAATCCTTTTATCTTTGGTTTTTTGCCCGGCCTGTGGGCTCTTTTGTTTTTGGATGGTTTCTGTGGACGCTTTGGACACCTTTTTGCTTTCAGCTACTTGTAGTAACTTTTTAGCTTATTATGCGGTGTTTTTGCTCGCGTTTTGCCTTTTTGTTCCGCTTTTATGCTTTTTAGTTGTTTTTGGATAACAACCTTTTAGCTAGCGCTTTTTGAACTTTCCTTTGATTTCGTTTTTTCGCTTGTACTTTTTAGTTGCTTTTGTATAGCAACTTTTTAGTAAGCGTTTTCGAAATCTTTTCTTTCGCCGTTTTAAGGCTTCTTTCTTGGATCCGGGCTTTTTTCTCGGACCTCGGGCGTTCGAGTACCTCCCTTTGTTGGGTCCGACCTTGTCGTTGGTCGGCCTTTTAAGTTATTTTTGTAATCTCTTTTTATTTGGCTTTTTGAGCCTTTTTAGAGTTGCTTTATAACTTCTCACATTAATTTGAACCTCGTCACTTTATCTTTGCCGACCTTGTGTGGTCTCTTGGCAAATGATTTTTGCGTTTTGCCGAGCATAAATTAATGCGCCTTGGCGGGGTACTTTCTAGGATTTGTTTCATCATGAGGAAGAAGAAAAATAGAAAAATTTGATTAGTATTAAAAAAGAAAGAATATTTACAGAGTGTTTACCCTTGACTAGGTCGGGTGCCCTTACTTGACCGGGTGTCTCATTAAAAAACCCTTGTAGGGAAAAAGAGTACACCTCGGGTTAAATTTTTCTAGCTGTAGTACCGTCTTAGATTACAGGCGTGCCAGGCCCTGGGCAGCTCATTGCCTTCTAGGTCAGATATTTTGTAATAGCCTGTCCCTAAGACTTCTGTTACCTTGTAGGGTCCTTTCCAATTTGCAGCTAGCTTTCCTTCTCCCGACTTTTGTGTTCCGATGTCATTTCGGATTAGAATCAGGTCGTGAATGGAGAAGTTTCGCTTTATTACTTTCTGATTGTATCTGAGGACCGTTCGCCGTTTTAAGGCTTCTTCTCGGATCCGGGCTCTTTCTTGGACCTCGGGGAGGAGGTCGAGTTCTTCCTTTTGTGCCTGCGGGTTACCTTCTTCGCTGTAGAAGATGACTCTGGGTGACCCTTCATCTATTTCGATAGGAATCATTGCCTCCATCCCGTAAGCTAGCCGGAATGGCGATTCTCCCGTTGTAGAGTGTGGAGTTGTCCGATATGCCCATAGTACCTGGGGGAGCTCCTCGGCCCATGCCCCTTTGGCCTCTTGGAGTCTTCGTTTTAACCCGGCCAAGATGACTTTATTTGCGGCCTCTGCTTGTCCATTGGCTTGTGGGTGCTCGACTGAGGTGAATTGCTGTTTGATTTTTAGTTCGGCCACTAAGTTCTGAAAACTTGTGTCCGTGAACTGTGTTCCATTGTCTGTTGTGATGGAGTTGGGGACTCCGAACCTTGTGACAATGTTTTTGTATAGGAATTTGTGGCTTTTTTGAGCCGTAATGGTGGCTAAGGGTTCAGCTTCGATCCACTTTGTGAAGTAGTCGACCCCTACTATGAGGTATTTGACTTGCCCCGGTCCTTGGGGGAACGGGCCGAGTAGGTCAAGTCCCCATTTTGCGAAGGGCCATGGTGCGGTGATGCTGATAAGGTCTTCTGGTGGTGCCTTGTGGAAATTGGCGTGTTTTTGGCAGGGGGGGCATATTTTCACAAATTCCGTTGCGTCTTTCTGCAAGGTCGGCCAATAGAACCCGGCTCGGACTACTTTTTTGGATAATGCCCGAGCTCCGAGATGGTTCCCACACATGCCTCCGTGGACTTCTTCGAGGACGTTCTTTGTTTCTGAGGTCGGGACGCACCTAAGGAGGGGTTTTGAGAATCCTCTTCTGTATAATGCGCCGTGAATTAGTGTATAATTCTGAGCGTCTTTCGTGAGTCTTTTGGCTTCCTTTCTTTCGGCGGGAAGAGTTCCCGACTTCAGGTAGTTGAGTATGGGGGTCATCCATCCTTGCTGTTGGTTGGATATGTTTAGCGTTTCTTCCTCTCTTAGCACGGAGGGGGATTGTAAGGTTTCCTGGAGGAGACTTCTGTTGTTGCCTCCGGGCTTGGTGCTGGCGAGCTTTGAGAGGGCGTCTGCCCGGGCGTTTTGTTCCCGAGGTATGTGCTGAATCTGTATCTCTGAAAAGTGGCGTAGTTGTGCTTGTGTTTGGTCCAGGTATTTTTTCATGGTGGGGTCTTTGGCCTGGTAGCTTCCATTTACTTGTGATGTGACGACCTGGGAGTCGCTGAAGATCATGATTTTCCGGGCTCCGACCTCTTCGGCTAGCTTTAGACCTGCTAGTAGGGCCTCGTATTCGGCTTGGTTGTTCGAAGCCTGGAACTCGAATTTTAGGGATAGTTCTATCCGCGTTCCTTGGTCGCTTTCGAGTATAACCCCGGCTCCGCTTCCAGTTTTGTTTGAGGACCCGTCGACATACAGGTTCCATGAGAGTGGGGTTCCAGGGGTCTCAGTGTATTCTGCGATGAAGTCGGCTAGATACTGAGATTTTATGGCAGTCCGGGTTTCATAGTGGAGGTCGAACTCGGACAGCTCCACCGCCCATTGCAGTATTCGTCCTGCCAGGTCTGTTTTTTGGAGGATGTGTCTCATGGGTTGGTTTGTCCGGACTTTGATGGTGTGGGCTTGAAAGTAGGGACGGAGCCTCCGAGCTGTGAACACTAGGGCGTAGGCAAATTTTTCTATCTTCTGATAATTTAATTCGGCCCCTTGTAGTGCCTTGCTTACAAAGTATATGGGGTGTTGTCCTTGGTCATTTTCTCGTATTAACGCTGAAGCGACTGCTCGATGTCCAACCGAGAGGTATAGTACGAGTTCTTCTCCCTTTAAAGGTCGGGTTAGGATTGGTGGCTGCCCGAGGAATTCCTTGAATTCTTGAAAGGCTTTTTCGCACTCCGGGGTCCATGAGAAGGGTTTTCCTTTCTTTAGGAGCGAGTAGAGAGGTAGTGATTTTATTGCTGATCCTGCCAAGAATCTTGATAGGGCGGCTAGCCTTCCATTCAGTTGTTGTACTTCTTTGACACACGTCGGGCTCTTCATATTGAGTATCGCTTGGCATTTGTCCGGGTTCGCTTCGATGCCCCTTTGGGTCAGCATGAAGCCTAAGAACTTTTCGGCTTCTGTGGCGAAGGTGCACTTTGTCGGGTTAAGTCTCATGTTGTGTTTTCTGAGGGTGCCGAAGACACTGGTGAGGTTGGTCAGCAAGTTTCTGTCTTCTTGTGTCTTTACCAGCATGTCGTCGACGTACACCTCCAGCTGTAGTCCGATGTGTTCTGAGAACACTTTGTTCATTAGCCTCTGGTAGGTTGCCCCTGCGTTCTTCAGCCCGAAGGGCATTACTACGTAGCAGTAGTTTGCCCTTGGGGTTATGAACGAGGTCTTTTCTTGGTCGGATCCGTACATCGGGATTTGATTGTATCCCGAGTATGCGTCCATGAAGGAGAGATATCTATAGCCTGAGGCTGTGTCTACTAAGGCGTCGATGTTTGGTAGAGGGTATGGGTCTTTGGGGCAGGCTTTGTTGAGATCCGTGTAATCGACGCACATCCTCCATTTTCCGTTGGGCTTTTTTACCAGGACCACGTTTGCGAGCCATAGGGGGTATTTTACTTCCCTAATGAACCCTGCGTCTAGCAGTGCTTGTACCTGTTCTTCTATTGCTTGCATGCGCTCGGGTCCGAGCTTTCGGCGTCTTTGTTGGATAGGTCGGGATCCCGGGTAAACTGATAGCTTATGGCACATCAGGTCGGGACTTATGCCTGGCATGTCGGAGGCTTTCCAGGCGAAGAGGTCGGAATTCTCCCTTAAGAGGGTTGTGAGTTCCTCTTTTAGGCCCGTTTCGAGGTTTGCTCCTATATTTGTTATTTTTTCGGGTGTGTTCCCGATCTGGATTTTTTCGGTTTCTCCCTCTGGTTGTGGCCGAAGATCTTCTCGGGATTGAACTCGTCCGAGTTCTATTGTGTTGACCTCTTTCCCTTTTAGGCTCAGGCTTTCGTTGTAGCATCGCCGCGCTAGCTTTTGGTCACCTTTTAGGGTAGCGATTCCTTTTGTGGTAGGGAACTTCATACAGAGGTGTGGGGTCGAGACTATAGCTGCCAATCTGTTTAGGGTTGGTCGCCCAATGAGGGCGTTGTATGCTGAAGTGACGTCGACTATAATGTAGTCGATGCTTAATGTTTTAGATTGCTCGCCTCTTCCAAAGGTAGTGTGTAGCGAGATGTATCCTAAGGGATGGATCGGGGTATCCCCTAGCCCAAATAGGTCGGTGGGATAGGCCTTTAGTTCTTTTTCCTCAAGTCCGAGCTTGTCGAAGGCCGTTTTGAACAGGATATCTGCTGAGCTTCCCTGGTCAATCAGGGTTCGATGTAGGTTGGCGTTTGCTAGGATAATGGTGATTACCATTGGATCGTCGTGCCCAGGTATTATTCCTTGAGCATCTTCTCGGGTAAATGAGATGGTAGGTAATTCGGGCAGGGGACTGTCTTCTCGGACGTGATAGACTTCTTTGAGGTGTCTTTTTCGCGAGGATCTGGATGTTCCTCCGCCTGCAAAACCTCCATTTATCATGTGAACGTGTCTTTCAGGGGTTCGCGGGGTTTGTTCGGCCCGATCTTCGTTATCTCCCCGCCTTCTCTTCCTGGTCTCTTCTCCTTTCTCTGCTATATATCTGTCGAGTTTTCCTTCTCTGGCTAGTTTTTCTATAACATTTTTTAGGTCGTAGCAGTCGTTAGTAGAATGACCGTAGAGCTTGTGATATTCACAGTATTCGGACCGATCTCTCCCTGCCCTCTTGTGTTTTAACGGTCGGGGCGGTGGGATCTTTTCGGTGTGGCATACTTCTCTGTAGACGTCTACCAGGGAGACTCGGAGGGGGGTGTAGCTGTGGTACTTCCGTGGCTTGTCCGAGTTGGGTTCTTCTTTCTTCCTCTGTTCCCGATCTCGATCTCGGGGTGGGTAGGTTGATTCCTTCCTAGAAGAGTCTCTTAGTTGGGAGGTTTCCTCCATGTTGATATATTTTTCTGCCCGCTCCTGCACCTCGTATAGGGAGGTCGGGTATCGTTTGGATAGGGATTGGCTAAACGGTCCCTCTTTTAGGCCGTTTGCTAGTCCCATGATGGCTGCTTCAGTGGGCAAGTGTTGTATGTCCAGGCAGGCTTTGTTGAATCGCTCCATGTATTCTCGGAGAGTTTCCTGGTTACCTTGTTTGATCCCGAGTAGACTGGGGGCATGTTTTGTCTTGTCCTTTTGAATAGAGAACCTTGTCAGAAATTTTTTGGTTAGGTCTTCGAAGCTGGTGATTGATCTTGGTGGCAGGTTGTCGAACCACTTCATGGCTGACTTGGTGAGAGTGGTGGGGAAGGCTTTGCACCGAATTGCGTCGGAGGCGTCGACTAGGTACATTCTGCTTCTGAAGTTGCTGAGGTGGTGACTTGGATCGGTGGTGCCGTCGTAGAGATCCATATCGGGTGGTTTGAAGTTCCGCGGTACCTTCTCCTTCATGATCTCTTGCATGAAGGGATCATGGTTACCTTCGGGGGTGGTGCCGCGTTCTGTCCGGTCTTTCAGGTTGGCCTCTATTTTCCACAGCTTTTCTTCTAATTCTCTGCGCTTTCGAGTCTCCCTTCTCAGATCTTGTTCAGTTTCTTTCTGCTTTTTTATGTCCTCTTCGAGTTGTTTCAGCCGGTTTTGTTGTGCCCGGACTGCTTCTAGAATTTCTGAGCTCTTCTCTTTTTCGGAAATTTGTGGATCTTTGTTTGGGAGTGATGTCTTTGGGCGATTCTGTTTGTTTCCTCCTGGAGTGCGTGGTGATAGAGGGCTGTCCGGTCGTTCTCCGGTGTCAATTTCATCCTCTTGTTCAGATGCAGCGCGATCATTGTTGTGAGGATTGTCCGCCATGGTAGAGGGATGACTTCCAGGTCCCCAGCAACGGCGCCAATGTTCCGGGGGTTACCTGAAACGTGTAGCTCGGTCGTCTGGAAAGACCCGAGGTGGGGGTTCAGGGACCCGAGCTTGATATGTAGAGTGGTTGGTGGTTGTACCTGCAATGACACTCCGATGCTTAAGTTAGCATGGGTCCAAGCAGATATGTGTAGAATATGGAATGAATGCCATACCTGGGTGCTCCAGTGTATTTATAGTAGTTGGCCGTGATCTTCCCTGGATAAGATATTCTTATCTTATCTTATCTTTGGGAGTTTTATCTCTATCTTTGTGGAACCGCCTTTTCTAGGCCTTTTCGGCCTTTAGGTTTTGGGCTGCGTTCCTTTTGATGGGCCTTCCTTTGCTTCATTGTCCGAGGTCCGACCTTTAGGACGAGGTCGGACCTTTTATGAATTTGCCGAGTTTGGAGGAGCCCGGTCAGGGTATGAACAAAAACTAATGAAAACATTCCTAAAAGTAACTATATCCTATTAAAAACTACCTAAGAACAATGCCAAAAAGCGTATAAAGTATCCGCTCATCACTTACCTTTTAAAAACACCAAGTGATGAGAATTGCCTTCGAGCTTGTAACAATTCTTGAATTACATGTTTTGGCCACCATTGTTTGAGCCTTATTCTGTGATTAGGCAACCTCTTGATGGATGATGTTGTGCATTTACCTTAATGCCTTGTGTTATGATCATATGCATCCATATGCTTTTGACATGAATGCTTTCACGCTTTTTTAATGCTTGTTTTACCTTACAAGTTTAATTAAAGCATCTCAAGCACACTAGGATAAGTGAAGTGCATGCTTCTTTTGTGACATCGTCCTTTTATGCTAATGTGTGTTCTAAAAGGCGCCTAATTTAGAATTCACACACTTATTTGTCATTAATGTCACACTAATTCACCCACTCATTCTAGCGATCTACCTCACTCCAACAATGTATGCTTCCTTGCTTTTACATCTTCTCATCTTATGGTGTTATATTTTTGTTTTTCATGAATGATGCACCACGAGCAAAAAAGGAAGCGGATGAAAGAACACACAGCACCAGTTGACCTACTAGCTGAAGGTAGCAATCCGGAGAGTAGTCGCTGTACCCCCTTGTTCATCTTTGAATGCACCAAAGACGGTGCAAACTTTTAAGTGTGGGGAGGTCGTCCAACCGGTCAGCAATTTTGGGTGACAAATTTCTAATCCCAACACTTTTGCATTTCATTTTAGGTTTTTTGGATTTTTTTAATTTGCAGTTTTCCTATTTTTGCATACATATACAAAATAAGCTTAGTCAAAATAATAAAAATTTTCAAGATTTCTATCTATAGAGCACTTCAATTGATTGAGTGAAAACTTTTCATTAAACTTGCTTTAATCACATATATATATTGTGGAACATGAATTTTTGA
This sequence comes from Arachis hypogaea, assembly GCF_003086295.3. Lineage (NCBI taxonomy): Eukaryota > Viridiplantae > Streptophyta > Magnoliopsida > Fabales > Fabaceae > Arachis > Arachis hypogaea. The sequence continues at coordinate 27,595,412 of NC_092037.1, forward strand.
GCTAAGAACACAAGCAAGTGAGATTTGAGCCTAATGGTGTGGTTACATCTTATAACCACTTATTTTTCCTTCTTGTGTGCAATTATTCTCTTTCTATGATTGTAATCTTTGATTTGTTTGATTCTTTATGTCCATTATTTTATGTATTCATGCATTTATATGATTGAGGCCATCATTTCATTAGCTCACTTACCCAAATAGCCTTACCTTTTATACTCCTTTGTTAACCAACTCTGAGCCTACGCTTAACCCACTTGTTCTTAATTTAGCACATTACAAGCCTAAAGCGGAAAATATTAAATGTCCTTAATTTAAATCTTTGATTAGCTTAGGCTAGTGTGTGTAAGTATCATTCAAGTGTGGGAATCTTGGGACATTGGGGGAATAAAAGGGTAGTTTTGTATTGTTATTGAAAATATTGAGAATTGGGTACATACTCATGTATTAATCAAATGTAAAATCTTATGCATTGATGCTCTTGTATGTAGAAAAAAATGAGAAAAGAAAAACAAAAGAAAAAGAATATGGAAAATGACATGCGCGAAATTGTGAACAATACTTTTTCACAACTCTCATAATCCCCGGTCATGAACCCCAAAAACTTGGTAGTTCAGTACCATGGCATTACACAACTTCGCACAACTAACCAGCAAGTGCACTGGGTCGTCCAAGTAATAAACCTTACGCGAGTAAGGGTCGATCCCACGGAGATTGTTAGTATTGAAGCAAGCTATGGTCATCTTGTAAATCTTAGTCAGGCAAACTCAAATGGTAATGGTGATGAACGAAAATAACACAAAGGTAAAGATAGAGATACTTATGTAATTCATTGGTAGGAACTTCAGATAAGCGCATGAAGATGCCTTCCCTTCCGTCTCTCTGCTTTCCTACTGTCTTCATCCAATCCTTCTTACTCCTTTCCATGGCAAGCTTAAGCAAGGGTTTCACCGTTGTCAGTGGCTACCTCCCATCCTCTCAGTGAAAGCGATTGCATATGCTCTGTCACAGCATAGCGGAATTCATCTGTCGGTTCTCAATCAGGCCGGAATAGAATCCAGTGATTCTTTTGCGTCTGTCACTAACGCCCCGCCCTCAGGAGTTTGAAGCACGTCACAGTCATTCAGTCATTGAATCCTACTCAGAATACCACAGACAAGGTTAGACCTTCCGGATTCTCTTGAATGCTGCCATCAGTTCTCGCCTATACCACGAAGATTCCGGTTAAAGAATCCAAGAGATATTCACTAGAGCCTTGATCGCTTGTAGAGCAAGAGTGGTTGTCAGTCACCTTGTTCATAGGTGAGAATGATGATGAGTGTCACGGATCATCACATTCATCAAGTTGAAGAACAAGTGATATCTTGGATAAAGAACAAGCAGAATTGAATGGAAGAACTATAGTAATTGCATTAATACTCGAGGTACAGCAGAGCTCCACACCTTAATCTATGGTGTGTAGAAACTCCACCGTTGAAGATACATAAGCATAAGGTCTAGGCATGGCCGAATGGCCAGCCTCCCAATGATCTAAGATAGCATAAAAATGAAGATAGCTACCAAAGTCCGATCTAAGAACTAGACGTCCAAAGATGTACAGAAATGAGTAAATGACATAAAAATCCACTTCCGGGCCCACTTGGTGTGTGCTTGGGCTGAGCAATGAAGCATTTTCGTGTAGAGACTCTTCTGGGAGTTAAACGCCAGCTTTAGTGCCAGTTTGGGCGTTTAACTCCCATTTGGGTGCCAGTTCCAGCGTTTAACGCTGGGATTTCTTGAGGTGACTTTGAATGCCGGTTTGGGCCATCAAATCTTGAGCAAAGTATGGACTATCATAATATTGCTGGAAAGCCCAGGATGTCTACTTTCCAACGCCGTTGAGAGCGCGCCAATTGGGCTTCTGTAGCTCCAGAAAATCCACTTCGAGTGCAGAGAGGTCAGAATCCAACAGCATCTGCAGTCCTTTTTGGTCTCTGAATCAGATTTTTGCTCAGGTCCCTCAATTTCAGCCAGAAAATACCTGAAATCACAGAAAAACACACAAACTCATAGTAAAGTCCAGAAAAGTGAATTTTAACTAAAAACTAATAAAAATATACTAAAAACTAACTAGATCATACTAAAAACATACTAAAAACAATGCCAAAAAGTATACAAATTGCCGCTCATCAGAAAAGAAAAGAAAAAAATAGAAAAAGAAAGAAACAAAGAAAAAGAAAGGAATAAAAAGGGGACAAAATGCCCCAAAGCAAAGTATAGCTCAATAAAATCGATGCATAAGTGTTGTAAAATGAAAAGAAAATACATGAGTATGTGAAAAAGTGAAGGATGGGTAGTTAGGTTAGCACTTAATTGTATAGGATGTCATAGGTTAGGTGGGAAGTTTAAGCTTATCAAAGATTCAAATTTCAAGTTCATTTAACCATATATGCATCCTACCTTGACCCTAACCCCATTACAACCTAAAGAAAAGACCTCATGATAGATGTATGCATGCATGAAATATATGTTGATTGTTAGAAGAAGAACAAATATTAGAAAGCATGATTAGGGGAGAATTGAGTGAATCAACCCCAAACACTTGAGCGAATAGAGTCCAAACACATCCAGTGAGGGTTTGATGCTTAATTACATGTTTCCACCTATACGTATCACTTTTCATGCAAGTTTGTAAAAATATTTAATAACTCAATCCAATTGTGGATTAGACTTGTTAGTCCTTAGCCCTTGTGCATATGCTTCTTGGGGATTGACTTATTTTGACCAAGCAATTGCAATCATTTAGATAGTGCATATAGGTAGATTGTATATAGTTAGTTTCCATTGAATAAATGCCATACCATTACTTCATTCTTGGTTTAAGCATGAGGACATGCTAGGTTTAAGTGTGGGGAGGTTGATAAACCCCATTTGTAGGGTTCATCTTGTGTTGATTTTAGGGGATTTTATGACCTTTTACCCACATTTATCCAATGAATTAGCATGATTTTGTGATTGTCTCCCTATTTGTGCTTAGATGTGAAAACATGCTTTTTAGGCCTTTAACTTGATGATTTTAACCTCCCTTTGATTCCACTAGATGCCTTGATGTGTTTGTTAGTGATTTCAGTTTGAAAAGGCTAGGAATGGATCAAGGGAGTGAAGAGGAAAGCATGCAAAGTGGAGAGATCATGAAAAGTCAAAGAGTTGGACTCACCCATGGACGCGCCCGCGCACCTGGCGCTTACGCGCACTTTGCGAATCACCCCATGGACGCGTACGCGTGCTGTGCGCGTACGCGTCGGTGCTGATATATAATTTTTTAATGAATTCGTAACCAACGAATTCTAAGGAGATGTGGGGCCCAATCACAACTAACTTTGGCGCCTAAACTGCTATTTAAAGCCAAGGATTGAAGAGCAAAGGGGGATTCACTCACTTAGCATCATTCACACACATTAGGATTAGTTTAGAGTTAGTTTTAGAGAGAGAAGCTCTCACTTCTCTCTAGAATTAGGATTAGGATTAGGTTTAGTTCTTAAATCTAGATTTAGATTCATCTTCTTTTACTTCTATCTTCTCAATTCCTTGTAGTTATATTCATTCTTCTTCCATTCTTTTGTTGTAATCTCTTTTATGTTGTTCTTGTGTTTTGTTGTAGATCTACTTTTGTTTCTTCTACTCTCTTTCAATTCAATCAAGGTAATTCATAATAAATGTGTTTCTTTTGATTGTTGTTGTTAATTCTTTTCAATAATTGTTGTTAAATTATATTCTTGTTATCAATTTACTATGCTTTTCTTTTGTACCTTCCAAGTGTTTGATGAAATTCTTGGTTGGGTTTTAGTGTAGGTTTTGTTCCTCTTGGCCTTGGTTGAGTAATTAGTAACTCTTGAGTTATCTAATTCCTTTGTTGATTGATAATTAGAAGTTACTAATTGATTTGAATGCCTATAAAGCTAGTCTTTCCTTTAGGAGCTGATTAGGACTTGAGGAATCAAATTGATTCATCCACTTGACTTTCTTCTATGGTTAGAGGTTAACTAAGTGGGAGTAATGGACAATTTGTTATCACAATTGAGGAGGATAACTAGGATAGGACTTCTAGTTCTTATACTTTGCCAAGAGCTTTGTTAGTTGTTAGTTTATTTTCTTTGCCATTTATATTTCTTGTCTAAAATCTCAAAAACCCCAAAATAACTCACAACCAATAAAAAGACACTTTATTGTAATTCCTAGGGAGAACGACCTGAGGTTTGAATACTTCGGTTATTAATTTTAGGGGTTTGTTTTAGTGACAAACAATCTTTTGTATGAAAGGATTATTGCTTGGTTTAGAAACTATACTTCGACGAGATTTCATTTGTGAAATTCTATACCATCAAAAATCCAATCATCAAAGATCCGACATGAAATCCGAAGAAGAGGTTGGGAAGTTCTCACCAATCCCATTCAACAAGTCGGAATCTTAATGGTTCAAGAGTTCTATGCCAATGCATTGTCACTAGGAAACATGATCAAAGTATGAACCCGAATCCAAAGAATTGGCTTACAATGGTTCTGGGGAAATACTTAGATTTCAGTACGAAAAATGTAAGGTTGGTGTTCAACTTGCCAATGATGCAAGAAAATGCACGCCCTTACACTAGAAAGGTCAACTTTTATCAAAGGTTGGACCAAGTTCTCATGGACATATGTGTGGAAGCAGCTCAATGGAAAAGAGACTCAAGAGGCAAGCCGGTTCAATTGAAAAGTCCAGACCTTAAGCCTGTGGCTAGAGGATGGTTGGAGTTCATCCAACCCTCTATCATTCCTACTAGCAAACGATCCGAAGTAACTGTGGATCAGGCCATCATGATCCATAGTATCATGATTGGGGAGGAAGTGGAAGTTCATTAGATCATACCTCTAGAACTCTACAAGGTGGCTGACAAGTCATCCACTTTGGCAACGTTAGCCTTTCCTCATCACATTTGTCACCTATGTAATTCGGTTGGGATTGTCATAGAAGGAGACATCCTCATTGAAGAGGACAAGCCCATCACTAAGAAAAGGATGGAGCAAACAAGAGAGCCCATTCATGGACCTCAACAAGAGCATGAGGAAATTCCTCATGAAATCCCTCAGATGCCTCAAGGGATGCACTTTCCTCCACACAACTATTGGGAGCAACTCAACACCTCTTTGGAAGGCTTGAGTTACAACATGGACCAACTAACGGTGGAGCACCAAGAGCACTCCATCATTCTCCATGAAATTAGAGAATATCAAATAGCCATGAGGGAAGAACAGCAAAGGCAAGGAAGAGACATAGAGGAGCTCAAGAGTTCCATTGGATCTTCAAGAGGAAGAACTAACCGCCATCACTAAGGTGGACCCGTTCTTTAATTTCCTTGTTCTTATTTTTCTGTTTTTCGACTTTATGCTTTATGTGTTATCTATGTTTGTATCTTCATTACATGATCATTAGTGTCTAGTGTCTATGTCTTAAAGCTATGAATAATTCCATGAATCCTTCACGTCTCTTAAATGAAAAATGTGCCTAATTATAAAAGAACAAGAAGTACATAAATTTCAAATTTTATCTTGAAATTAGTTTAATTATTTTGATGTGGTGGCAATACTTTTTATTTTCTGAATGAATGCTTGAACAGTGCATATTTTTTATAGTGAGGTTTATGAATGTTAAAATTGTTGGCTCTTAAAAGAATGATGAACAAAGAAAAATATTATTGATAATCTGAAAAATCATGAAATTGATTCTTGAAGCAAGAAAAAGCAGTGAATAACAAAGCTTGCGAAAAAAGGGGGGAAAATGGCGAAAAAGAAAAAGAAAGAAAAAGAAAAGGCAAGCAGAAAAAGCCAATAGCCCTTTAAACCAAAAGGCAAGGGTAAAGAGGATCCAAGGCTTTGAGCATTAATGGATAGGAGGGCCCAAAGGAATAAAATTCTGGCCTAAGTGGCTAAATCAAGTTGTCCCTAACCATGTGCTTGTGTCATGAAGGTCCAAGTGAAAAGCTTGAGACTGAGTGGTTAAAGTCGTGATCCAAAGCGAAAGAGTGTGCTTAAGAACTCTGGACACCTCTAATTGGGGACTTTAGCAAAGCTGAGGTCACAATCTGAAAAGGTTCACCCAGTTATGTGTCTGTGGCATTTATGTATCCAGTGGTAATACTGGAAACAATATGCTTAGGGTCACGGCCAAGACTCATAAAGTAGTTGTGTTCAAGAATCAACATACTGAACTAGGAGAATCAATAACACTATCTAAATTTTGAGTTCCTATAGATGCCAATCATTCTAAACTTCAAAGGATAAAGTGAGATGCCAAAACTATTCAGAGGCAAAAAGCTAGTAGCCCCACTCATCTAATTGGGACTAAGTTTAATTGATATTGTGAGATTCATTGTATATTCTCTTCCTTTTATTCTATTTTGTTTTCAGTTGCTTGGGGACAAGCAACAATTTAAGTTTGGTGTTGTGACGAGCGGATAATTTATACGCTTTTTGGCATTATTTTAGATAATTTTAGTAGGATCTAGCTAATTTTTAGTATATTTTTTTTAGTTTTTAAGCAAAATTCACATTTCTGGACTTTACTATGAGTTTGTGTGTTTTTCTGTGATTTCAGGTATTTTTTGGCTAAAATTGAGGGACCTGAACAAAAATCTGATTTAGAGGCTGAAAAAGGACTGCAGATGCTATTAGATTCTAACCTCCCTGCACTCAAAATGGATTTTCTGAAGCTACAAAAATCCAATTGGCACGATCTCAAATGGCGTTGGAAAGTATACATCCTGGGTTTTCCGGCAATATATAATAGTCCATACTTTGCCGTAGTTTTGATGATGCAAACTGGCGTTTAAACGCCAACTTCCTGCCCTATTCTGGCATTAAATGCCAGAACTGAGTTACAAGCTAGAGTTAAATGCCCAAATTGGCACCAAAGCTGGCGTTTAACTCCAAGAAAAGTCTCTACACATGAAAGCTTCAATGCTCAGCCCAAGCACACACCAAGTGGGCCCGGAAGTGGATTTCTTCATCATTTACTTATTTCTGTAATCCTAGTGACTAGTTTAATATAAATAGGACTTTTTACTATTGTACTGACATCTTTGGATTTTTGAATCTTTGGATCATCTTTTGATCTTTTGATCACTTTTGGGAGGCATGGCCGTTCTTATGTATTTTCAACGGTGGAGTTTCTACACACCATAGATTAAGGTGTGGAGCTTTGTTGTTCCTCGAGTATTAATGCAAAGTACTATTGTTCTTCTATTCAATTCAAGCTTATTCTTATTCCAAAATATTTATTCACACACAAGATCATGATGAATGTGATGATCAAGTGACACTCATCACCATTCTCACTTAAGAATGCGTGCCTGACAAACACTCCCGTTCTACATGAAAACAGAGCTTGAATGCATATCTCTTGGGTCTCTAATCAACGATTCACATCGTTTCCCCTCTGATAATGGGAATATGAATATGAGATTATAACCTTCGTGGTATATGCTCGAAACAATTGGCAGCATTTTTGAGATTCGGAAAGTCTAAACCTTGTCTGTGGTATTCCGAGTAGGATCTGGGAAGGGATGACTGTGACGAGCTTTAAACTCGTGAATATGGGGTGCAGTGATAGTGTGCAAAAGGATCATTGGATCTTATTCCGACACGATCGAGAATCGACAGCTGATTAGCCATGCGGTAGCTGTGGCTGGTATTTTTCATCCGAGACTAGAAATCCGACAGTTGATTAGCCGTACAGAAACCGTAGAGGACCATTTTTACTGAGAGGACGGGAGGTAGCCATTGACAACGGTGATCCTCAATATACAGCTTGCCATAGAAAAGAGTATGAAGGATTGAATGAAGGCAGTAGGAAAGTAGAGATTCAGAAGGAATAACGCATCTCCATACGCTTATCTGAAATTCCCACCAATGAATTGCATAAGTATCTCTATTTTTATTTTATGTTTATCTATCTTTTAATTATCAAAACTCCATAACCATTTGAATCCGCCAGACTGAGAGTTACAAGATGACCATAGCTTGCTTCACGTAAGATATTGCTTGGATGACCCAGTGCACTTGCTGGTCAGCTGCACAAAGTGTGTATCATGATTTTGTGTACCAATATGTATTTTGTATGTACCTCTCTTAGAGGTTATTTTTGAGAAACAGGATTTGTATATTGTCTTTTGGGTTGTCTTTTGGGATTTCCTTACTATATATGTATGTTTACCGTATGCTCGGACCGGTAGACTTTGCAATCCGAGTCCCGAGTCTTGATATATGTATTTTGGCACTCTTTTGTATATCTTTTTGCTTTAGCTTACTCTCTAACTGTTCGTTTACGTTATCGATCAGAGTGTTGCGCTTTTCTTATCGGTTTTAATTTAACCCTTTTTCTTCAAAGGCTCCTAGTTACAACCATTTTTCACACTACTATACGTACTACATTTTTCTTTTAGAGGTCATAATACCTCGCCACCTCTATTTTATGACTTAAGCATAAGACCCTGTGTGGTAGGGTGTCACATTATGGTATCAGAGCAGTTCGTTCCTGTAGAGCCTGAGGGCGGACTGAATATGCTTTTGTGTATTCTCTGTGTTTGTGTTTATGTGCTATTAGGATATCTGACTGATATATCTAGCATAAACATTCATGAGCATGCATTTGGGACTTTGAGCACTAGACTTCCGATATTGAGACTGATCAACTTGATATCGATTGTTTGGTGTGTATAGGAACCAGATAGTGCCTCATGGACGCAGTCGGGGCCGTGCGAGAGGACGTACCGGTACTCATGAACCAGAACTCAATCCGAACAATCTGGTGAACTTCATGGCTACATTGCAGAACATGGCTGCTGCTTTGCAGGCCACCGCTGAGGCCCTCGGGCAGCAAATGAATAACAATAATCATAATGGGGAAAACAGTGGAAATGGGACCCAAGGTCAGATGACGTTGGCGACCTTCTTAAAGGTTAATCCGCCAAAATTCAAGGGCACCACCAACCCGACGGAGGCCGATGATGAGCAAATAATTTATACGCTTTTTTACATTGTTTTTAGGTAGTTTTTAGTATGATCTAGTTATTTTTAGGGATGTTTTCATTAGTTTTTATGCTAAATTGACATTTCTGAACTTTACTACGAGTTTTTGTGTTTTTCTGTGATTTCAGGTATTTTCTGACTGAAATTGAGGGACCTGAGCAAAACTCTGATAGGAGGTTGACAAAGGACTGCTGATGCTGTTGGAATCTGACCTCCCTTCACTCCAAATGGAATTTCTGGAGCTACAGAACTCCAAATGGCACTGTGAATGGCGTTGGAAAGTAGACATCCAGAGCTTTCCAGCAATATATAATAGTCCATACTTTATTCGTAATTAGACGACGTAAACTGGCGCTCAACGCCAGTTCCATGCTGCATTATGGAGTCAAACGCCAGAAACATGTCACGAACCAGAGTTGAACGCCCAACACACGTTACAACTTGGCGTTCAACTCTAAGAGAAGCCTCAGCTCGTGGATAGATCAAGCTCAGCCGAAGCACACACCAAGTGGGCCCCGGAAGTGAATTTATGCATCAATTACTTACTTCTGTAAACCATAGTAGCTAGTTTAGTATAAATAGAAATTTTTACTAGTTTATTAGAAGTCTTGGACTATCTCGTTCTTTTGACCAATTCGGTCTTTCATGGAGGCTGGCCATTCAGCCATGCCTGGACCTTCATCACTTATGTATTTTCAACGGTGGAGTTTCTACAGACCATAGATTAAGGGTGTGGAGCTCTGCTGTACCTCAAGTTTCAATGCAAGTACTACTGTTTTCTATTCAATTCGACTTATTCTTATTCTAAGATATTCGTTGCACTTCAACATGATGAATGTGATGATCCGTGACACTTATCATCATTCTCACCTATGAACGTGTGACTGACAACCACTTCCGTTCTACCTTAGACCGGGCGCATATCTCTTAGATTCCTTAATCAAAATCTTCGTAGTATAAGCTAGAATTGATGGCGGCATTCATGGGAATCCAGAAAGTCTAACCTTTTCTGTGGTATTCCGAGTAGGATTTCGGGATTGAATGACTGTGACGAGCTTCAAACTCGCGATTGCTAGGCGTGATGACAAACGCAAAAGAATCAAGGGATTCTATTCCAACATGATCGAGAACCGACAGATGATTAGCCGTGCTGTGACAGAGCATTTGGACCATTTTTACTGAGAGGATGGGATGTAGCCATTGACATCAGTGATGCCCTACATACAGCTTGCCATAGAAAGGAATGACAAAGATTGGATAAAAGCAGTAGGAAAGCAGAGATTCAGAAGGAACACAGCATCTCCATGCACCTATCTGAAATTCCCACCATTGAATTATATGAGTAACTATTTTCTATTTATTTATTATTATTATTCGAAAATCCAATAATCTCTTAATATAGTTGTATCCACCTGACTGGGATTTACAAGATGACCATAGCTTGCATCATACTAACAATCTCCGTGGGATCGACCCTTACTCACGTAAGGTATTACTTGGACGACCCAGTACACTTGCTGGTTAGTTGTGCGGAGTTGTGACAAAGTGTGATTTATGTTTGAGAGCACCAAGTCTTTGGAGCCATTGTTGATGATCACAATTTCGTCCACCAAGTTTTTGGCACCGTTGCCGGGGATTGTTCGAGTTTGGACAACTAACGGTTCATCTTATTGCTCATATTAGGTAATTTTCTTTTCAAAAAGTTTTCAAAAATCTTTCAAAAATTTTCTTTATTTTCGTTTTTCTAAAGAATATTTTCAAAAAATTTATTAAGAAAATACAAAAAAATCATAAAATCATAAAAATCAAAAATATTTTTTATTTCTTGTTTGAGTCTTGAGTCAATTTTTAAGTTTGATGTCAATTGCATGTTTTAAAAAAATTATTATGTTTTTTTCAAAAAATTCATGCATTCATAGTGTTCTTCATGATCTTCAAGTTGTTCTTGGTAAATCTTCTTGTTTGATCTTGATGTTTTCTTGTTTTGTGTCTTTTATTATTTTTCATATGCATTTTTGCATTCATAGTATCCATGCATTAAAGAATTCTAAGTTTGGTATCTTGCATGTTTTCTTTGCATCAAAAATTTTTCAAAAATATGTTCTTGATGTTCATCATGATCTTCAAAGTGTTCTTGGTATTCATCTTGACATTCATAGTGTTCTTGCATGCATCATGAGTTTTGATTCATAATTTTCATGTTGTGAGTCATTTTTGTTGTTTTTCTCTCTCATCATTAAAAATTCAAAAATAAAAAAATATCTTTTCCTTATTTCTCTCCTAATTTTCGAAAATTTGAGTTGACTTAGTCAAAAAATTTTAAAATTAGTTGTTTTTCATAAGTCAAGTCAAATTTTCAATTTTAAAAATCCTATATTTTCAAAAAAATTTTCAAAAATCAAATCTTTTTCATTTTTATCTTATTAATTTTGAAAATTTTAAAATTATTTTCGAAATCTTTTCCTTAATTTTATTTCAAATTTTTGAAACTACACTAACAATTAATGTGATTGATTCAAAAATTTGAAGTTTGTTACTTTCTTGTTAAGAAAGGTTCAATCTTTAAATTCTAGAATCATATCTTTTAGTTTCTTGTTAGTTAAGTAATTCATTTTAATTTTAAAAATTAAATCTATCTTATCTTATCTTTTATATCATATCTTTTCAAAATTTTATGTTTTTCAAAATTTGATTTTAAAATATCTTTTCTAACTTCTTATCTTCTTATCTTTTCAAATTTGATTTTCAAATCTTTTTCAACTAACTATTTGACTTTTTGTTTGTTTCTTATCTTTTTCAAAACCACCTAACTACTTTTCCCTCTCTACTTTTTGAAAATATCTCATCCCTTTTTCAAAAATTCTTTTTAATTAACTAATTGTTTTAAATTTTAATTTTAATTCTATCTCATCTTTAATTTTTGAAAATTATTAACTCCTTTTCAAAATTAATTATCGAATTCTCTCTCTCATCTTCTTCTGTTTATTTATTCATTTACTAACACTTCTCTTCACCTCTCTTCATCTCCAATCACTGCCTCTATCCTTACCCTTGTGTTTGGATTCACCTTTCTTTATTCTTTTCTTCTTCTACTAATAATAAGGATCCTCTTTACTGTGACATAGAGGATTCTTCTTCTTTTCTTGTTCTCTTCTCTTTCATATGAGCAGGAACAAGGAAAAAAACACTCTTGTTGAAGCTGATCCTGAACCTGAAAGGACTCTGAAGAGAAAACTAAGAGAAGCTAAATTACAACAATCCAGAGGCAACTTTTCTGAAATTTTCGAACAAGAGAAGGAGATGGCAGCCGAACCCAACAACAATAATGCAAGGAGGATCCTTGGTGATTTTACTAAACCCACGTCCAGGTTTGATGGAAGAAGCATCTCAATTCCTGCCATTGGAGCAAACTTTTTTGAGCTGAAACCTCAATTAGTTGCTCTAGTGCAACAGAACTGCAAGTTTCATGGACTTCCATAGGAAGATCCTTACCAGTTTTTAACTGAGTTCTTATAGATTTGTGAGACTGTTAAGACGAATGGAGTAGATCCTGAAGTCTACAGGCTCATGCTTTTCCCTTTTGCTGTAAGAGACAGAGCTATAACATGGTTGGACTCACAACCTAAAGATAGCCTGGACTCCTGGGATAAGCTGGTCACGGCCTTCTTGGATAAATTCTTTCCTCCTCAAAAGCTGAGCAAGCTTAAAGTGGATGTTCAGACCTTCAAGCAAAAAGATGGTGAATCCCTCTATGAAGCTTGGGAAAGATACAAGTAGATGACCAAAAAGTGTCCTTCTGACATGTTTTCAGAGTGGACCATATTAGATATATTCTATTATGGTCTATCTGGGTTTTCCAAGATGTCACTAGACCACTCTGCAGGTGGATCCATTCACCTAAAGAAAATGCCTATAGAAGCTCAGGAACTCATTGACATGGTTGCAAATAACCAATTCATGTACACTTCTGAGAGGAATTCCGTGAAAAATGGGACGCCTCAGAGGAAGGGAGTTCTTGAAATTGATGCTCTGAATGCCATATTGGCTCAGAACAAAGTGTTGACTCAGCAAGTCAACATGATTTCTCAAAGTCTGAATGGATGGCAAAATGCATCCAACAATACTAAAGAGGCATCTTCTAAAGAAGAAGCTTATGATCCTGAAAACCCTGCAATGGCTGAAGTAAATTACATGGGTGAACCTTATGGAAACACCTGTAATTCATCATGGAGAAATCATCCGAATTTCTCATGGAAGGATCAACAAAAGCCTCAACAAGGCTTTAATAATGGTGGGAGAAATAGGCTTAGCAATATCAAGCCTTATCCATCATCTTCTCAGCAACAGACAGAGAATTATGAACAGAATACCTCTAACTTAGCAAACTTAGTCTCTGATCTGTCTAAAGCCACTTTAAGTTTCATGAATGAAATAAGGTCCTCCATTAGAAATCTGGAGGCACAAGTGGGCCAGCTGAGTAAGAAAATCACTGAAACTACTCCTAGTACTCTCCCAAGCAATACTGAAGAAAATCCAAAAAGAGAGTGCAACGCCATTGATATAATCAATATGGCCAAATGCAAGGAGGAGGGAGAGGATGCGAATCCCAATGAGGAAGATCTCATGGGACGTCTCTCAAGCAGGAAGGAGTTCCCTATTGAGGATCCAAAGGAATGTGAGGCTCATATAGAGACCATAGAGATTCCATTAAATCTCCTTTTGCCATTCATGAGCTCTGAAGATTATTCTTCCTCTGAAGAGGATGAAGATGTAACTGGAGAGCAAGTTGCCCAATATCTAGGAGCCATCATGAAGATGAATGCCAAGTTATTTGGTAATGAGACTTGGGAAGGTGAACTTCCCTTGCTCATTAGTGAACTTGACACATGGGTTCAGCAAACTTTACCTCAAAAGAAACAAAATCCTGGGAAATTCTTAATACCTTGTACCATAGGCACCATGACCTTTGAAAAAGCTCTGTGTGACCTAGGGTCAGGCATAAATCTTATGCCACTCTCTGTAATGGAGAAGCTGGGGATCATTGAGGTACAGCCTGCCTTATTCTCATTACAATTGGCAGACAAGTCAGTAAGACAAACTTATGGATTAGTAGAGGATGTGTTGGTAAAGGTTAAAGGCCTTTACACTCTTGCTGATTTCTTAATCTTAGACACTAGGAAGGAGGAGGATGAATGCATCATCCTTGGAAGACCTTTCCTAGCCACAGCAGAAGCTGTGATAGATGTTAATAGAGGAGAATTAGTCCTTCAATTGAATGGGGACTACCTTGTGTTTAAGGTACACGGCTATCCTTCTATAATAAAGGAGAGTAAGCATGCAGAGCTTCTCTCAGTACAGAGTCAAACAGAGCCCCCACAATCAAACTCTAAGTTTGGTGTTAGGAGGCCACAACCAAACTCTAAGTTTGGTGTTGAATCCCCACAACCAAACTCTAAGTTTGGTGTTGGGACTATACAACATTGACCTGATCACCTATGAGGCTCCATGAGAGCCCACTGTCAAGCTATTGACATTAAAGAAGTGCTTATTAGGAGGCAACCTAATTTTTGTTTATCTAATTTTATTTTTTATTTTATTATTCTTTTATGTTTTATTAGGTTCATGATCATGTGGAGTCACGAAAAAAATATTAAAATTAAAAATAGAATAAAAAACAGCAGAAGAAAAACCACACCTTGGAGGAAGGACTTACTGGCGTTTAAAAGCCAGTAAGGAGCATCTGGCTCGCGTTCAACACCAGAACAGAGCATGGATCTGGCGTTGAACACCAGGAACAAGCAACACCCTGGCGTTCAAACGCCAGGAATGCACCCTGAGGAGAGCTGGCGCTGAACGCCCGAAACAAGCATGGAACAGGCGTTCAACGCCAGAAACATGTTGTACATGGGCGTTGAATGCCCAAAACATGCATCACTTCGGCGTTTAAATGCCAGAATTGCATGGAAAGGCATTTTACATGCCTAATTGGTGCAGGGATGTAACTCCTTGACACCTCAAGATCTGTGGACCCCACAGGATCATCTAAGGATCTGTGGACCCCACAGGATCTCCACCTACCATATTCTTCCCTCTTCTCAACATTTATCCTCTCTTTCCAATAAACACTCTTCCCCAAAACCCTTCACCAATCACCTCAATCTCTCTTCCCAATCACCCCCTTCACCACTCACATCCATCCACTCTTTCCCACCCAAACCCACCCTAAATGGCCGAACCTACCCCTTCTCCTCTCCCTATATAAAGCCCTCCATTCTCCTTAATTTTCACATAAGACAACCCCCTCTTCTACACCTTGGCGGAATACACCTCCCCCTCACTCTCCTCCATATTTTCTCTTCTTCTTCTTCTTTTCTTTCTTCTCTTGCTCGAGGGCGAACAATATTTTACGTTTGGTGTGGTAAAAGCATAGCTTTTTGTTTTTTCATTACTATTGATGGCACTTAAGACCGGAGAAACCTCTTGAAAAGGGAAAGGGAAGACAAAAGCTTCCACCTCCGAGTCATGGGAGATGGAAAGATTCATCTCCAAAGCCCATCAAGACCACTTCTATGATGTTGTGGCCAAGAAGAAGGTGATCCCCGAGGTCCCTTTCAACCTCAAGAAAAACGAGTATCCGGAGATCCGACATGAGGTCCAAAGAAGAGGTTGGGAAGTTCTAACTAACCCCATCTAACAAGTCAGAATCTTAATGGTTCAAGAGTTCTATGCCAATGCATGGATCACTAGGAACCATGATCAAAGTAAGAACCCGAACCCAAAGAATTATCTTACAATGGTTCGGGGGAAATACTTAGATTTTAGTCCGGAAAATGTGAGGTTGGCGTTCAACTTGCCCATGATGCAAGGAGATGCACGCCCCTACACTAGAAGGGTCAACTTTAATCAAAGGTTGGACCAAGTCCTTATGGACATATGTGTGGAAGGAGCTCAATGGAAAATAGATTCCAAAGGCAAGCCGGTTCAACTAAGAAGACTGGACATCAAGCCTGTAGCTAGAGGATGGTTGGAGTTCATCCAAGGCTCCCTCATCCCCACTAGCAACCGATCTGAAGTTACTGTGGATCGGGCCATCATGATTCATAGCATCATGAATGGAGAGGAAGTAGAAGTTCATGAAGTCATCTCCCATGAATTCTACAAAATAGCCGATAAGCCTTCTAATTTGGCAAGGCTAGCTTTTCCTCATCTTATTTGCCATCTATGTTACTTAGCTGGAGTTATCATAGAAGGAGACATCCTCATTGAGGAGGACAAGCCCATCACTAAGAAAAGGATGGAGCAAACAAGAGAGCCAACTCATGGAACCCAAGAGACGCATGAGGAAGCTCATCACCAAGAAATCCCGGAGATGCCTCAAGGGATGCACTTTCCTCCCAACAACTATTGGAAACAACTCAACACTTCCTTAGAAGATTTGAGTTACAATGTGGATCAATTAAGGGTGGAACATCAAGAGCACTCCATCATTCTCCATGAAATTAGAAAAGATCAAAGAGCAATGAGGGAGGAGAAACAAAGGCAAGGAAGGGACATAGAAGAGCTTAAGGACATCATTGGTCCTTCAAGAAGAAGACGCCACTAAGGTGGATTCATTCCTTGTTCTTATTTTTTCTGTTTTTCATTTTTATCTATGTTTTGTGTCTCTACTTCATGATCATTAGTATGTAGTAACTATGTCTTAAAGTTATGAATAAATTCCATAAATCCTTCACCTCTCTCAAATGAAAAATGTTTTTAATTAAAAAGAACAAGAAGTACATAAATTTCGAAAATTGTCCTTGAATTTAGTTTAATTATATTGATGTGGTGACAATACTTTTTGTTTTGCTGAATGAATGATTAAACAGTGCATATTTTTTCTCTTGTTGTTTATGAATGTTAAAATTATTGGCTCTTGAAAGAATGATGAACAAAGAGAAATGCTATTGATGATCTGAAAAATCATAAAATTGATTCTTGAAGCAAGAAAAAGCAGTGAAAAAGCAAAAGCTTGAAAAAAAAAAGAAAAAAAGGCGAAAAAAAGCAAGAAGAAAAAGCCAATAGCCTTTAAAACCAAAAGGCAAGGGTAAAAAGGATCTAAGGCTTTGAGCATCAATGGATAGGAGGGCCCAAGGAAATAAATCCAGGCCTAAGTGGCTAAATCAAGCTGTCCCTAACCATGTGCTTGTGGCATGCAAGTCCAAGTGAAAAGCTTGAGACTGAGAGGTTAAAGTCGTGATCCAAAGCAAAAAGAGTGTGCTTAAGAGCTCTGGATACCTCTAATTGGGGACTCTAGCAAAGCTGAGTCACAATCTGAAAAGGTTCACCCAGTCATGTGTCTGTGGCATTTATGTATCTGGTGGTAATACTGGAAAATAAAATGCTTAGGGCCACGGCCAAGACTCATAAAAGTAGCTGTGTTCAAGAATCAACAAACTTAACTAGGAGAATCAACAACACTATCTGAAATTCTAAGTTCCTATATAAGCCAATCATTCTAAACTTCAAAGGAAAAAGTGAGATGCCAAAACTGTTCAGAAGCAAAAAGCTATAAGTCCCGCTCATCTAATTAGAACTAATATTCATTGATATTTTGGGATTTATAGTATATTCTCTTCTTTTTATCCTGCTTGGGGACAAGCAACAATTTAAGTTTGGTGTTGTGATGAGCAGATAATTTATACGCTTTTTGGCATTGTTTTTAGGTAGTTTTTAGTATGATCTAGTTACTTTTAGGGATGTTTTCATTAGTTTTTATGCTAAATTCACATTTCTGGACTTTACTATAAGCTTCTGGAGCTAGAGAACTCCAAATGGCGCGCTCTCAATGGCATTGGAAAGTAGACATCCAGAGCTTTCCAGCAATATATAATAGTCCATACTTTATTCGTAATTAGACGACGTAAACTGGCGCTCAACGTCAGTTCCATGCTGCATTCTGGAGTCAAACACCAGAAACACGTCACGAACCAGAGTTGAACGCCCAAAACACGTTACAACTTGGCGTTCAACTCCAAGAGAAGCCTCAGCTCGTGGATAGATTAAGCTCAGCCAAAGCACACACCAAGTGGGTCCCGGAAGTGAATTTATGCATCAATTACTTACTTTTGTAAACCCTAGTAGCTAGTTTAGTATAAATAGAACTTTTTACTAGTTTATTAGAAGTCTTGGCCTATCTAGTTCTTTTGACCAATTCGGTCTTTCATGGGGGCTGGCCATTCGACCATGCCTGGACCTTCATCACTTATGTATTTTCAACAGTGGAATTTCTACACACCAAAGATTAAGGATGTGGAGCTCTGCTGTACCTCAAGTTTCAATGCAAGTACTACTATTTTCTATTCAATTCAACTTATTCTTATTCTAAGATATTCGTTGCACTTCAACATGATGAATGTGATGATCTGTGACACTCATCATCATTCTCACCTATGAACGCGTGACTGACAACCACTTCCGTTCTACCTTAGACCGGGTGCATATCTCTTGGATTCCTTAATCAGAATCTTCGTAGTATAAGCTAGAATTGATGGCGGTATTCATGGGAATCCGGAAAGTCTAACCTTGTCTGTGGTATTCCGAGTAGGATTCTGGGATTGAATGACTGTGACGAGCTTCAAACTCGCGATTGCTGGGCGTGATGACAAACGCAAAAGAATCAAGGGATTCTATTCCAACATTATCGAGAACCGACAGATGATTAGTCGTGCTGTGACAGAGCATTTGGACCATTTTCACTGAGAGGATGGGATTTAGCCATTGACAACGGTGATGCCCTACATACAGCTTGCCATAGAAAGGAATGACAAAGATTGGATAAAAGCAGTAGGAAAGCAGAGATTCAGAAGGAACATAGCATCTCCATGCACCTATCTGAAATTTCCACCATTGAATTATATGAGTAACTATTTTCTATTTATTTATTATTATTATTCAAAAATCCAATAATCTCTTAATATAGTTGAATCCGCCTGACTGGGATTTACAAGATGACCATAGCTTACTTCACACCAACAATCTCTGTGGGATCGACCCTTACTCACGTAAGGTATTACTTGGATGACCCAGTACACTTGTTGGTTAGTTGTGCGGAGTTGTGACAAAGTGTGATTTATGTTTGAGAGCACCAAGTCTTTGGAGCCATTGTTGATGATCACAATTTCGTCCACCAGCCGACACTTGGTTCTAAGCCATGTAGCACGCAATGCAAGCACAGTTGGTACTTGAAGAGCAATGCACCGCATTTTCCACTTATTTGCTCACCAGATAAGCATCACATTGGTGGTAGGGGACCTGACGTATCATACAGCAAGGTGATGATCGTATCACCTGAGATACCTTTTAGGAGGAATTCTACAAGAAGTACTTCCCGAACTTTGCTAGAACAGCCAAGGAACTAGAGCTACTGCAGCTGAAGCTGGGTGCTATGTCTATATCTGAATATACAGATAAAATTGAGGAGTTGTTTAGATTCTCCCGTATGTGTCAAGGAGCTCCGGGAGACTTTAAGGAGTGGAAGTGTATCAAGTACGAAGGAGGGCTCTGAAGTGACATCTACGGTGCTGTGGGGCCTATGGAGATCAAAACCTTCTCCAAGTTGGTTAACAAGAGCAGAGTTGTCAAAGAATGTGTGAAGAAGGTAGCTGCTGAGAGAGGAAGTCAGAGGGGATCGTTCCCATTGAACCGAGGAAAGAGTTTTGCTCCTAGAGGTTTGTCTTTCAAGCGGGGAGGTTTTGCACCACAGAGGACTCAAGGTCAGAATAACTTCAGAAGGCCCAACAACAACAATGTCCTAGGAGAAGATTTGGGAAGCAGCCTTAGAATGAGCAGGCGTGTACTAGATGTGGGAGTTACCACCTTGGTGTTCCGTGCAAGGCTGGATGGGGGTTGTGTTACTCATGTGGGAAACCGGGGCATAAATCCTCAAATTATCCAGTGAAGTAAAGATAGGGTACTGGGAGAGCACAACAGCTTGGATGGGTGTTTACTACTTCAACTATAGGGGCTGAGGGGTCTGAGGCACTTATTAGAGGTAAATGTGAAATGGCTGGTCAAATTTTAAATGCCTTGTTTGACTCTGGTGCATCACATTCATTCATTTCATTTGAGAAGGCTAGTGAGTTAG
The DNA here is from genome assembly GCF_003086295.3 of Arachis hypogaea. Lineage (NCBI taxonomy): Eukaryota > Viridiplantae > Streptophyta > Magnoliopsida > Fabales > Fabaceae > Arachis > Arachis hypogaea. The sequence goes on from NC_092037.1 coordinate 27,615,576, forward strand.
GATTGAAGATTGTGGTTTTGGGTTATGACCTAAAGGTGTATAATGCTAATGAGTTCGGATTCACTCCCCTCCCAATAAAATTGATGAGTCCGCTCTTTGGCAGGTGCACCAAAATTATCGTCAAGTAATAACCCACAGTGGAGTGGGATTGTATCCATAGAGATTGGTATATTTGAACAATTTTAATTAATGGGTGAATAGTTAAGCTTAGGTAGAATAAGTTGTAAGTGCAAAATCATAAATGGCGGAAACATAAATGGCAAAAGAATAAAGAAAAGCAATAAAGTGCAGAAATAGAAATGGCAAGAATGTAAAAGGGAGTGGGAATTTACATAATGTAATTGAAAGCTCTATAAAAGAATGGGAGAGATAAGAATGAGGGAATTCATTGAGATCAGGAGATATTGTCTCTTTGGATCCAGCTTATATCCTCTTCAATCATGCAACTCATTGACCTCTTGGAAATCATGATTGATTGAGCCCTAATCCCTTGGTGACTCAATCTCTCAGATCTTGATCAATAGCCAATTCCTTGGTCTAATTGCTCCTGAAGAGAGATATGCTTGGTCCCTGATTTTACCACACATCCTTGTAGGTCTAGGTAGAGGGAGGATTATATGTCACCATATCCAAACACCAAAACCCATATTCTACTCAAGTGTGAGAAGAGATTTCTAGCATGGTTTCATGTTTCCTTTTCCAAGGTTCCCATGAAACCCATTTTGTATTCAATCTCTTTTCCAAGATAATTGAACACTGAGCATGAAAATCGAAATCCCTTCTAGCAAATCAAAGAGAAGATGAAGAGAAGAAGAAATTCACTATCATTAATCCATCAAGTACAATAGAGCCCCCTCTCTCAATTAGAGAGAATTTAGCTACTCATAGCTCAGAAAAAAAGTACAAAAGATGGAAGAGATGAAGTGTAAAAAGTGAAAAACTCAAACTCTACAATCCCCTTGAGATAGTAATTTGCGTACCTCTGTCTGTATCTAATACTTCCAAGGGTATTTATACTACTCCTAGATCTAGAAATAAAGAAAATTACAAAAGTGAAAAGAAAATTACAACTTGGAGGGAAAAGAGACTTAACAAACGTGATCTTCCAGCTGGCGTGTGATTGGCGTTCCCCTGGCGTGTCACGCTTTCTCGTTTCAAGCTTGGCGTGCCACGCCTTACCCTCAAAGTGGCACGCCTTCCTCCATCACATCCCTGGTGTGCCACGCCTTCGAGCCAAAGTGGCACACCCAGGGCATTTTAATTGACCCAAGCATCATGACGTGCCATGCCTTCGAGCCAAAGTGGCACGCGCCCAGGCCATTTTAAAGTCTTCAAGTAACTTGGCGTGCCACGCCATCAACACCAAGTGGCACGCCCAGGCCATTTTCCATATCTTCATGCTTTTGGAAACTTGTACCAGTGTGGCACACCCAGGGTCTGGCGTGCCACGCCCCTCTAAATGCTTCATCCTCTTGCTGGGCTTGCCATGCCTCATCATCCAAGTGGCACGCCCAGTTCATTTGGTCCTTTATCTCTTCCTTTGGAAAACACTACCAGCGTGCCACACCATGAGACTGGCGTGCCACGCCCTTCACTTTCCTTGGTTCCAACGATTGGCGTGCCATGCCTGGACGTTCAAGTGGCACGCCAAAGTGGGACAATTGAGCTGGTGTCCCACGCCTTCGATACCAAGTGGCACGCCCAGCTTTGTTTGGCCTCCTTCAGCACTGGCGTGCCATGCCTGATCATTTAAGTGGCACGCCTTAGTGGGACTTCTTGAGCTGGCGTGCCACACCTTCGACACCAAGTGGCACACCCAGCTTTGTTTGGCCTCCTTCAGTGCTAGCGTGCCATGCCTGATCATTCAAGTGGCATGCCTTAGTGGGACTTCTTGAGCTGGCGTGCCACACCTTCGACACCAAGTGGCACGCCTAGCTTTTTGTGGAATTCTTGGGAGATGGTCAGCAACTTTATTCTCTGCCATACTCCTATCCTTAATTTCGATGTCAAACTCTTGGAGTAGCAGGATCCATCTTATTAGTCTTGGCTTGGACTCTTGTTTGGTAAGCAAGTATTTGAGTGTTGTATGATCAGTGAATGCAATTACTTTAGAACCAATGAGATATGATCTAAATTTATCAAAAGCAAAGACAATGGCAAGTAATTCCTTCTCTATAGTAGTGTAGTTCCTTTGATTCTCATTAAGAACTTTGCTGGCATAGTAAATGACATGCACCAATTTATCTTTCCTCTGTCCTAAAATAGCACCCACAGTAAAATCTGATGCATCATACATCAACTCAAAAGGTAAATCCCAACATGGTGGTGCTATGATAGGTGTAGAGGAAAGTTTGTTTTTAAGTTCCTCAAAAGAAAACATGCATTTATTATAAAAAACAAAAGGCACATTATTAGAGACAAGCAGGTTGCTCAAGGGTTTGGCAACCTTAGAGAAGTCCCTAATAAACTTCCTATAGAAGCCAGCATGTCCTAGAAAACTTCTAATTTCTTTGACATTGCAAGGTGGGAATAACTTTTCAATTACCTCCACTTTTGCCTTGTCTACTTCTATGCCCTTTTTGAGATTTTATGACCAAGGACCACCCCCTCTGTAACCATGAAGTGGCATTTTTTCCAATTTAAACAAGCTTAGTCTCTTGGCATCTCTTTAGCACCAAGGCCAAGTGATGTAGGCAATCAGAATATGAGTTACCAAATACAGAGAAGTTATTCATAAATACCTCAATGAACCTTTCAATCATATCTGAAAATATGGAGAGCATGCACCTTTGGAATGTTGCAGGTGCGTTGCCCAATCCAAAGGGCATTCTCCTATAAGCAAAGACACCATATGGACAAGTAAAAGAAGTTTTCTCCTGGTCCTTGGGGTCTACAACTATTTGGTTGTAACTGGTTGTAACCCGAATAACTGTCAAGAAAGTAGTAGTATTCATGTCCGGCCAGCCTCTCAAGCATCTGGTCCATGAATGGTAGGGGGAAGTGGTCCTTCCTGGTGGCTTTATTGAGCTTCCTATAGTCGATGCACATGCGCCAACTAGTCACTGTTCTTGTTGGTATCAGCTCATTCTTCTCATTTGGTACAATAGTGACCCCTCCCTTCTTTGGAACGACTTGTACAGGGCTCACCCATGGGCTGTCTGAGATGGGGTAGATCACCCCAGCTTGCCACGACTTCAACACCTCCTTCTGGACCACTTCATTCATAGTTGGGTTCAGCCTTCTTTGTTGTTGTCTTGAGGGCTTAGCATCCTCCTCAAGCAAGATCTTGTGCATACACATTGAGAGGATGATCCCTTTTAAGTCTATGAGTGTCCAGCCTATAGCGTCCTTGTGTTGTTTCAGCACTTGGATGAGTTTTTCTTCTTGCTCCTTACTCAAGCTTGAGTTGATGATCACTGGGTAGGTGCTGTTGTCACCTAGATATGCATATTTCAAGCTTGAAGGTAAGGATTTCAGCTCTAGTTTTGGTGCATCTTCTTCATTGTTGTCTTTGGGGTTTGTCATGATTGAACTTCCTATGGTTCCTTGTGGTAGTTCTCCATGTGGTGTTTGTTGCTCTAATTCCATAGTTCCTTCGCATTGCTCTTCTTCCAAAACTCCTTGAACTATCTGTTCTATGGTGTCCACCATCATGCATTCTCCTATTGGTTCCTTAGGGTAACTCATTGCCTTGAAGACATTGAAGATCATCTTCTCCTCATGCAATCTCAAGACTAGTTCTCTTTTTTGCACATCAATGATGGCTCCAGCAGTAGCTAGGAATGGCCTTCCTAGGATAATTGAAGTGTTAGCCTCTTCTTCCATATCCAGCACAACAAAGTCAGCTGGGAAAATGAATTCTCCCACTTTCACCAATAAATCTTCCACTACTCCATGTGGAAACTTGAATGTTCTGTCAGCTAGTTAGAGTGCCATTCTTGTTGGTTTGGCTTCCTCAATTCTCATCCTTCTCATCATGTTCAAGGACATGAGATTGATGCTAGCCCCCAAGTCGCATAAGGCCTTCTCAATATTGATATCCCCTATGATGCAGGGGATTTGGAAACTCCCTGGGTCTTTCATTTTCTGGGGGAGTTTCTTTTGTATGATGGCACTACACTCCTCAGTTAGGACTACAGTCTCCTTTTCTCCCCAGTTTCTTTTTCTTCTCATGAGTTTCTTCAAGAACTTGGCGTAGAGGGGCATTTGCTCTAGTGCTTCAGCAAATGGTATATTGGTTTGGAGCTTTTTGAAGATTTCCAAGAATCTGGAAAATTGGCTATCCTTCCCATCCTTCCTTAGCCTTTGTGGGTATGGTGCCTTTGGCACATAAGGCTTCAAGACTGGCTTTGGTGAAGATGGGCCAGGGGTCTCTTCCTTTTTCTTATTTTCAGGCTTTTTAGCAGTATCTTCTTCGTGGTTCTCCTGGCTTGGGGTTGCCTCTTCTACCACTTTTCTACTCCTAAGTATGATAGCCTTACATTCCCTTCTTGGGTTGGCCATGGTGTCACTGGGAAATGTGTGTGTAGGCATTGGAATTTGCTTGGATAAGATCCCCACTTGTGCTTCCAGCTTTGAGATTGCTGCACCTTGATTCTTCATATTAGATCTGTATTCTTCTTGGTTGGCATCTATCTTCTTTTCAGCCTGTGCTTGTCTCTCTAAAAGGGTGGAAATAGCCCACGTGAGCTGTGATGATAGATGTGCTATTATAGCCTCTACTCTCTCAAAGTTACCTCTAATCTCGCATGGTTGTAAGGTTGAGGTTAATGTGTCTTGATGGTGGTGTGTTTGCTGGGTGGAAGGGTATGATGTGTGAGGTGGATTGTGGCAGGGTCTGTTGTTATTTTATTGATGGTTGGAGTTGTGATTTTGGTAGTGATTGGCTTGGTATGGCTTGTTATGATCTTGGTTTTGACCTTGTTGGTTCTCCCACCCAAAATTTAGGTGGTTCTTCCATCCTGGGTTATATGTCTTGGAGTTAGGATCATATGGTGGTCGACAGGGGTTGTGTACATAGTTTGCTTGCTCACATTTGACTTCTGGCACATCTCCTTCTTGGGTTGGTGCTTGAGCTTGAACTACTGCAACTTGATTGTTTTCCATCTTCTTAGTCAAGGCGGCTAGTTATGCTGCAATTGCCTTGTTTTGTGCTAACAGGGCATCTACAGAGTTGAGTTCCAGCACCCCCTTCTTTTGGCCCCTTTCTGAAGCATAGAAGTAGTCATTCTCAGCTACAGTTTCAATGACATCTATGGCTTCCTCAATGGTCTTCTTCTTGTTGAGTGAACCCCCTAAAGAGTGGTCCACAGCCTTTTTTGATTCACAGGTTAGTCCTTCATAGAAAATGTGGAGCTGTACCCATTCATTAAACAAATCTGGTGGGTATTTTCTTATTAGATCCTTGAACCTCTCCCAGGCCTTGATGGTGTTTTTGTGGAAAAACGAATTTCCAACACACAAATCCAACCGGCAAGTGTACCGGGTCGCATCAAGTAATAATAACTCACAAGAGTGAGGTCGATCCCACAGGGATTGATGGATCAAGCAACTTTAGTGGGTGATTAGTTTAGTCAAGCTAACATTTAAGTGAGAATTGTGGCAGCAAAATGTAAATAGCAATGAACTTAAAGTGCAGAATGTAAATAGGCAGGAAGCTTAAAGAACAAGCAATGTAAAAGAGCTGAAACTTAAATTGCACGAAATGTAAATTGCACGAAATGTAAAGGGGATTGGGTGTAGGAAATTTAAGAGAGCAATAGATTAAGCAACTAGAAATTTAAATTGCAGAAAATGTAAATGTGCAGGAAATTAAATCAAGCTCAATGTGAACAAAGATGTGAAAGTGCAGAATACAGGAAAGGAAATTGCAGAAAAGTAAATGTAGCAGAAGAGGAATGAAACAGAAAGTAAAATGCAGCTCAATTTCAATAGCTAAGGGAAAGTTGAAGATCTCAGGGATGGAGGAGACTAGAAAACAAGTCTAGATCTCAATCCCTTCCTTGATCCAACAGAGAACAATTTGCAGAAGAAAAAAGAAAAATAAATTGCAGAATTAAAGAGAAGATGAAGCAGTATGTGAATTTCAATTATGCAGAAAAAGTAAACAAGAGATCTCAAGGTGAGATTGAAACAGAATTTCTTCAATTCTCTACCCAAGATTTAAAGCAGAAATGAAAACTCAAAGAGAGAGAGCTATCTACTACTACTACTCCCTAATGTCGCAAGCCTCCTTTACAAAGATGGAAATGATGCCTTATATAGGCTTTACAAAATGAAAAATGAAAATGAAATTAAAACAAATTACAAAAATGAAAATCCTAATTTAATTGATCCATGTGCCTTTGAGTGATGATGTGGGCTTAGCTTGCTTTGGATTTGAGGAGAAATGGGTTTGGTTGGCCTTGATTCAATTTGGTGAGGAATTGAATTAAATTGAATTTTGGTTGATTTTTGGCCCATGACACTCCTAGGAGGCTGCCGTGCCCTTGTGGAGGGCAGGGCAGAAAATTGTGCATCTGGCCCATGGTGCGTGCGTGGTGTGCAAGTTGGTGCTGCAGAATGCTGCCCTGCCCTCGCGGAGGGCAGGGCAGAAATTTTTGGTGCACCAGTTTGGTGCCTGTGCGTGCTGCTGGTGCTGCCGAACCGTCCCTTGGTGCGCCAGAATGGTGCCTTGGTGCGCCAGAATTGTGCCACAACAAAATGCTGCCCTGCCCTCGCGGAGGGCAGGGCAGTGTTTCCACTTTGACGTCCCGAGTTCGAAACTTGGATGCTACACACGCTACCCATTTTCCTTGGCTTTCTTGGCACCAAAGTAAGGCCTAGTTTCTTGCTTCCTCATGGCCCTTAAAGATGCCTTTCGTTCCTGCCTGAATTGTACGCCAAATATGGATTGCTATATATCGTTGGAAAGCTCTGAATGTCAGCTTTCCAACGCAACTGGAAGCACATCAATTGGACGTCTGTAGCTCAAGTTATAGCCCTTTGAAGGAGGCATGGTCATGCTGTGAGCGCCCAGATTTTACCTTAGCGAAATTCTTGCTTCCAACCTCAATGTGCATCACGATTCTGCCCTGCCCTTGCCAAGGGCAGGGCAGTGTGCGTGCTGGTGGTTTTCTCCTTTGATTTGGTCATGGGCCACGCTTTTAAAAGTGTGGCCTAAGGCTCCAAAGTGTACCCAACTTCAAAGTGTACCCCAAAGCTCTTTTTTTCTCCTTTTTTTGTGCTTCTTTGCTTCTTTTTCTTCTTATTTCCTACAAGATTTATAAAATTAAAAGATCAAAGAAATCTTCCAATTAAGTATAAAAGAATGCAATATTTAAGCACTAATCATCAATTTCTTGTATGAAAAAGCATAGAAAAATAGGTATATGATGACTTGTCATCACAACACCAAACTTAAACCTTGCTTGTCCCCAAGCAAGAAAAGAATCATGCAATAGAAATTGACATTCCAAGGTAAGAAGAGTAGCAAGTTAATGTTCATGGCAAGCTAGTTTTCTATGCATGCTACAATTACAAAAGAGATGTAAATGATTGATGCTTCTATCTAGCTTATTTTATGAAATCTTTTTCTTATAATTCTTCCTTGAAACAAGCTTTTGATTTTTTTTTTAGCTTCTCCTTTTGGGTGCTTTGCCCCATGAGTAAATAACAAAGCTACGACTTCTAAATGCTTTGTTTTCAAGTATTACCACTTGATACATAAGCACCACAAGCATTTAATTAGAGGACTTCGTTAAGCTCATTTTTCTTTTCTTTTCTTGACTCTCTAATCATTGATGCTCAGAGCCTTGAGCTTTGAGGGAGTGCTTTTGCACTTGAGCCTAGCCTTGACTTCTAAGTGTTTTGTTTTCAAGCATTTGGCTTGATACATAAACACCACAAGCACTTAGCAAATAAATTGCCATTGGTACTCAGAGCCTTCAGCTTTCTCATTCCTTCCCTTTTTCTTTTCTTGCTTTAATTTATTTGCTTCTTCAAGGTTTTCATGATTTCAAAAGATTTCACAAGATGTACTAGATAAAAGACTTCAATTAAATAAAATCCCATGCAATTGAGCAACAATCAATCATACTAGCTTTCCAATACTTGTATGCACATGCTAAATTCTTCTTTAATGCCTTGTTTGTTTATGATCATGATGCTTTATTGCTTTTGAATTCACAAAGCTCAAGTTGGTAGTTATAATGCCACAGCAACATATTATAAATCAAAATTCAAGCTATGCTTATTCATACACACATGTATACAGAGAAGGTAAAGACAATCATGCAGTTTATGAAACAAATGAGAGGAAAAGGAACTTTACAACCTTGTAGTTCATCTTCTCTATTGTTGTCATTTTCCTCCCATTTTCCTCCTTCCCATACCAAACTCAGAATGCTTGTTCATCCTCAAGCAATAATTGGAACAATGGCTATGGGGCTAAGATGGATCATGAATGTCTTACACAATGAAATGTTAGTAGCACATGTGTTTTAAGCAAGCAAAATGAAAGATAACAATCAAGGCACGGAGAAATAAAAACACTATGATTGCAAATATAAGATGGTGTGCATGATACATTGCATAAAAAAAATATAAGTGGCACACCAAACTTAGTGTGACACTTTCACTTGGAATTGATGCAAGTATCTTGTAAGGATTGGAACCAAATTTTGTTGCATAGCAACACCAAACTTAGAATACGATCATATGTCAATTTATTTGAATTAAAACTAAACAAAAGAAACTGTTATATGTTAAATACAATCACCAAGCTAAGAATCTGTCATGAATAAGGATCTCTTGATGTTGTATTAACAAAAACAGTTGATAAAAGAAAACTTAAAAATAAAGAGGTGACTAAAACAAAGAGAATGCAAACGAACTGTCAAAACAAAGAAAAATAACAATGCAAAGGCACTATGATTATGCAGACAAGTGATGTTGCTGGATGAGTTGCATAGAGAATAAGTGGCACACCAAACTTAAAATCTTGGTGTGTCACTTTCATTTTTGATTTGATGCAATCATCCAAAAAGATTGAAAATAATTTGTTGCAAGGCAACACCAAACTTAGAATGTAATCATATGCCAATTTATTGAAATTTAAACAAAGCATGGAGAAGAAATGTACCTACTGTCTACCTGTTCTTTACTTTCTTCCTCTTCTTCCAATTTGTTAAGAGGAATGACCTCAAAGGGGGAGAAGATTCAGCTACTGTCCCTTGCCTTGGCTTTTCCTCAGCAAGCTTCCTTTTGCAAATGGCTTGATTGATCTTCCTTGCTGGATTAGGGACAGGATTGGTGCTCTTGTTAGTTGCCTTCACTTCTTTGAATTCAAGACTTGGTTGCTGTGTGATTATTGGAGTTTTGTATTCATCCAGAGCTTTTTGAATTGGTGGTTCAATGAGCTTGTCCTTCATGTGCCTCTCTGTTTCCCTTGAGTTTGGACGTTCTTGATTATCCTCCTCACTAGCTTGTTCTTCCACTTCCTCTTTTACACTCAACATTTGCTTTAATAGCTCTTTCATGGAGGAGGTTTGTTGATCTTCCCAAGCTTTCTTCATCTCCTCTTCATATTTTTCGATCAGTGTTGAGCATCTTTGGTCTAGGGGAGTTTGAGGAGGTTGTGAGTGTTCAGGTTCTCTTGTCATCTCAAGTGCAGTTTTAGGTTCAAATGTTTCCACCACCTCTTCCTTCTTTGCAATTTCACTTGATGCAGTAGCCTCTTCCTCTTGTTTTTCCTCCTTCTTCGTTGCACTCACCACTTGAGCTAGCTGCACCTCCATGTTTTTGAGGAAGTTTTCTTGTTCTTTCCAGACTTTTATTGTCTCCTCCTCATATTTTTTGAACATGGACTCAAGCTTTGAGAGCCTTGAGTGGTTCATGGAAGTTTGTGTGGGTGGTGAGTTTTGAAAGGGGCTTTCTGTTGAAGTATGGTCAAGTGATGATGTCTTTGGATGAATATCATATGGAGCACTAGAATTCCCTTCCCAGCCACCATTAGAATCATGCCTTGCATCATTTTGTGGTGGAGGGAAATATCCCATATGATTTTCTTTCTCATCTTGTGGTTCTGAAGCATAGCTCCATGAATTGGAGTGCCCAGAATTTGAAGTTTCTTGGTGATATTCCCAACCACCATTAGAGATTGGTGATGGTGGGTGATATCCCATAAAAATTTGTTTGACCATAAGATGAGTTGAACTCCATTTGTATTTTGTAAACATCAATGAAATTTGAGATTCATGTCATAGAGAAAGAATTTCTAAGTGAGGCAATAACTCAAACACCTTGGTTTCACTTTAAAACAGAGAAAAAAAACAAAAAAATGCTTGATCTAGACTTCTCACCCACTTAATCATTGTTGATCTAATCAATCCCCGGCAACGGCGCCAAAAACTTGATGGTGTTTTTGTGGAAAAATGAATTTCCAACACACAAATCCAACCGGCAAGTGTACCGGGTCGCATCAAGTAATAATAACTCACAAGAGTGAGGTCGATCCCACAGGGATTGATGGATCAAGCAACTTTAGTGGGTGATTAGTTTAGTCAAGCTAACATTTAAGTGAGAATTGTGGCAGCAAAATGTAAATAGCAATGAACTTAAAGTGCAGAATGTAAATAGGCAGGAAGCTTAAAGAACAAGCAATGTAAAAGAGCTGAAACTTAAATTGCACGAAATGTAAATTGCACGAAATGTAAAGGGGATTGGGTGCAGGAAATTTAAGAGAGCAATAGATTAAGCAACTAGAAATTTAAATTGCAGAAAATGTAAATGTGCAGGAAATTAAATCAAGCTCAATGTGAACAAAGATGTGAAAGTGCAGAATACAGGAAAGGAAATTGCAGAAAAGTAAATGTAGCAGAAGAGGAATGAAACAGAAAGTAAAATGCAGCTCAATTTCAATAGCTAAGGGAAAGTTGAAGATCTCAGGGATGGAGGAGACTAGAAAACAAGTCTAGATCTCAATCCCTTCCTTGATCCAACAGAGAACAATTTGCAGAAGAAAAAAGAAAAATAAATTGCAGAATTAAAGAGAAGATGAAGCAGTATGTGAATTTCAATTATGCAGAAAAAGTAAACAAGAGATCTCAAGGTGAGATTGAAACAGAATTTCTTCAATTCTCTACCCAAGATTTAAAGCAAAAATGAAAACTCAAAGAGAGAGAGCTATCTACTACTACTACTCCCTAATGTCGCAAGCCTCCTTTACAAAGATGGAAATGATGCCTTATATAGGCTTTACAAAATGAAAAATGAAAATGAAATTAAAACAAATTACAAAAATGAAAATCCTAATTTAATTGATCCATGTGCCTTTGAGTGATGATGTGGGCTTAGCTTGCTTTGGATTTGAGGAGAAATGGGTTTGGTTGGCCTTGATTCAATTTGGTGAGGAATTGAATTAAATTGAATTTTGGTTGATTTTCGGCCCATGACACTCCCAGGAGGCTGCCCTGCCCTTGTGGAGGGCAGGGCAGAAAATTGTGCATCTGGCCCATGGTGCGTGCGTGGTGTGCAAGTTGGTGCTGCAGAATGCTGCCCTTCCCTCGCGGAGGGCAGGGCAGAAATTTTTGGTGCACCAGTTTGGTGCCTGTGCGTGCTGCTGGTGCTGCCGAACCGTCCCTTGGTGCGCTAGAATGGTGCCTTGGTGCGCCAGAATTGTGCCACAACAAAATGCTGCCCTGCCCTCGCGGAAGGCAGGGCAGTGTTTCCACTTTGACGTCCCGAGTTCGAAACTTGGATGCTACACACGCTACCCATTTTCCTTGGCTTTCTTGGCACCAAAGTAAGGCCTAGTTTCTTGCTTCCTCATGGCCCTTAAAGATGCCTTTCGTTCCTGCCTAAATTGTACGCCAAATATGGATTGCTATATATCGTTGGAAAGCTCTGAATGTCAGCTTTCCAACACAACTGGAAGCACATCAATTGGACGTCTGTAGCCCAAGTTATAGCCCTTTGAAGGAGGCATGGTCATGCTGTGAGCGCCCAGATTTTACCTTAGCGAAATTCTTGCTTCCAACCTCAATGTGCATCACGATTCTGCCCTGCCCTTGGCAAGGGCAGGGCAGTGTGCGTGCTGGTGGTTTTCTCCTTTGATTTGGTCATGGGCCACGCTTTTAAAAGTGTGGCCTAAGGCTCCAAAGTGTACCCAACTTCAAAGTGTACCCCAAAGCTCTTTTTTTCTCCTTTTTTTGTGCTTCTTTGCTTCTTTTTCTTCTTATTTCCTACAAGATTTATAAAATTAAAAGATCAAGGAAATCTTCCAATTAAGTATAAAAGAATGCAATATTTAAGCACTAATCATCAATTTCTTGTATGAAAAAGCATAGAAAAATAGGTATATGATGACTTGTCATCAGGCCTCATAGAGTGTTCACCATCTAGTTGTCTGAAGGTTTGCACCTCAGCTCTTAGCCTGTTGATCCTCTGTGGAGGGTAAAATCTTGCTAGAAATTTGTTCACAACATCTTCCCATGTGGTTAGTCTCTCCTTGGGAAATGCTTCCAACCACTTTGTTGCCTTATCTCTGAGTGAGAAAGGGAACAAGAGTAGTTTGTAGGTGTCAGGGTGTACCTGATTGGACTTTACAGTATTATATATCCTCAAGAATGTGTTGAAATGTTGATTTGGATATTCTTGGGCACTTCCTCCATATGAACAATTATTATGGCCTAGTGTGATGAGTTGAGGTTTCAACTCAAAGTTGTTAGCATAAATTATTGGCTTGAGGATGCTGCTACCACAGTTTCCTGGATTTGGGTTAATGTAGGAGCCTAAAACTCTCCTCTCTTGCCCAGCTTGATTTCCAGCACCTCCTCTAACATTGTCGTGCACTTCGTCTTCCATGGTAGTTGTTAGATCTTCTTCTACTGGTTCTTCTCCAACTATGCCTTTGCCTCTAGCCTCCCTCCTCAATCTAAGGAAGGTTCTCTCAGGTTCACTATCAAAAGAGGATGAAGGTTCTCCTCTTCTGCCTGTCATACACTCAACGCACAGCAAGTAAAGGACAAGTAAAAGAATCTCCTTAGTTAAGATTAGTGGTTAGCTTGGTTGATGCAATTAATTAAACATTTAGAAGAGTGAAAATATAAACTATGAATAGCTAAAATGATGCCAAAAAAAAGAGAAATAAAAACAGAGATTAGAAGAGAATTTAAAGTTTACAAAAAAAGAAAAATAACAAGGTAGATGAAAGTGCTTAATCTAGCTCTCCAATTAATTTAATCATTGTCAAATTCAAACCAATCCCCGACAACGGCACCATAAAACTTGATGATTTTGGATTCACTCCCCTCCCAATAAAATTGATGAGTCCACTCTTTGGCAAGCGCACCAAAATTATTGTCAAGTAATAACCCACAGTGGAGAGGGATCGTATCCACATAGATTGGTAGATTTGAACAATTTTAATTAATGGGTGAATTAGTTAAGCTTAGACAGAAAAAGTTGTAAGTGCAGAATCATAAATGGAAGAAACATAAATGGCAAGAGAATAAAGGAAAGCAATAAAGTGCAGAAATAAAAATGGCAAGAATGTAAAAGGGAGTGGGAATTTGCGTAATGTAAATGAAAGCTCCATAAAAGAATAGGAGAGATAAGAATGAGGGAATTCATTGAGATCAGGAGATATTGTCTCTTTGGATTAAATACAGCTTATATCCTCTTCAATCATGCAACTCATTGACCTCTTGGCAATCATGATTGATTGAGTCTCAATTCCTTGGTGACTCAATCTCTCAGATCTTCATCAATAGCCAATTCCTAGGTCTAATTGCTCATAAAGAGAGATATGCTTGGTCCCTGATTTTACCACACATCCTTGTAGCTCCAGGTAGAGGGAGGATTATATGTCACCATATTCAAACACCAAAACCTAGATTCTACTTAAGTGTGAGAAGAGATTTCTAGCATGATTTCATGTTTCCTTTTCCAAGGTTCCCATGAAACCCATTTTGCATTCAATCTCTTTTCCAAGATAATTGAACCCTAAGCATGAAAAATGAAATCCTTTCTAGCAAATCAAAGAGAATATGAAGAGAAGAAGAAATTCAGTATCATTAATCCATCAAGTACAATAGAGCTCCCTCTCTCAATGAGAGGGAATTTAGCTACTCATAGCTCAGAAAGAAAGTACAAAAGGTGGAAGAGATGAAGTGTAAAAAGTGAAAAACTTAAACTCTACAATCCCCTTGAGATAGTGATATGCGTATTTGTGTGTGTATCTAATACTTCCAAGGGTATTTATACTACTCCTAGATCTAGAAATAAAGAAAATTACAAAAGTGAAAAGAAATTACAATTTGGAGGGAAAAGAGACTCAACAAATGTGATCTTCCAACTAGCGTATGACTGGCGTTCCCCTGGCATGTCACGCTTTCTTCGTTTCAAGCTTGGCGTGCCACGCCTCACACTCCAAGTGGCACGCCTTCCTCCATCACATCCCTGGCGTACCACGCGTTCGAGCTAAAGTGGCACGCCCATGGCATTTTAATTGACCCAAGCATCATGGCATGCCACGCCTTCGAGCCAAAGTGGCACGCCCAGGCCATTTTCCACATCTTCATGATTCTGGAAACTTGTACCAGCGTGGCAAGCCCAGGGTCTGTGATGAGCGGATAATTTATACGCTTTTTGGCATTGTTTTTAGTATGTTTTTAGTATATTTTAGTTAGTTTTTGTTATATTTTTATTAGTTTTTAGTTAAAATTCACTTTTCTGGGCTTTACTATGAGTTTGTGTGTTTTTCTGTGATTTCAGGTATTTTCTGGCTGAAATTGAGGGACCTAAGCAAAAATCTGATTCAGAGGCTGAAAAGGACTACAGATGCTGTTGGATTCTGACCTCCCTGCACTCGAAGTGGATTTTCTGGAGCTACAGAAGCCCAATTGGCGCTCTCTCAATTGCATTGGAAATTAGACATCCTGGGCTTTCCAGCAATGTATAATAGTTCATATTTTTCCCGAGGTTTGATGGCCCAAATCGGCATTGCAAATCAGCTTCAGAATTCCCAGCGTTTAACGCCGGAACTGGCACAAAAATTAGAGTTAAACGCCCAAACTGGCATAAAAGCTGGCGTTTAACTCCAGAAAAACTCTCTACACATGAAAGCTTTAATGCTCAGCCCAAGCACACGCCAAGTGGACCCCGGAAGTGGGTTTTTACATCATTTACTCATTTCTGTATACCCTAGGTTACTAGCTCACTATTAATAGGACCTTTGGATATTGTATCTGTACCTTATGACACTTTACACATTTCTCATTGTATCGTCTATAGCATGAGTCTCTAAACCCCATGGTTGGGGGTAAGGAGCTCTGTTGTGTCTAGATGGATTAATGCAATTACTACTGTTTTTCATTCAATCACGCTTGCTTCTATTCTAAGATATCACTTGTTCCTAAACTTGATGAATATGATGATCCATGACACTAATCATCATTCTCACCTATGAACGTGTGCCTGACAACCACCTCCGTTCTACCTTAGATTGAGTAGATACCTCTTGGATTCTTTAATCAGAATCTTCGTGGTATAAGCTAGAACTAATGGCGGCATTCAAGAGAATCCGGAAGGTCTAAACCTTGTCTGTGGTATTCTGAGTAGGATTCAAGGATTGAATAACTGTGACGAGCTTCAAACTCCTGAAGGTTGGGCGTTAGTGACAGACGCAAAAGAATCACTGGATTCTATTCCAACCTGATTGAGAACCGACAGATGATTAGCCGTGCTGTGACAGAGCGCGTTGAACATTTTCACTGAGAGGATGGGAGGTAGCCATTGACAACGGTGAAATCCTACATACAGCTTGCCATGGAAGAAGCCTTGCGTGCATGAAGAAGAAGACAGTAGGAAAGCAGAGATTCAGAAGATAGAGCATCTCCAAAACCTCAACCTGTTCTCCATTACTGCAAAACAAGTACTTATTTCATGTTCTTTTACTTTTCACAATCAACCCTGATAATTATTGATATCCTGACTAAGAGTTACAAGATAACCATAGCTTGCTTCAAGCCGACAATCTCCGTGGGATCGACCCTTACTCACGTAAGGTATTACTTGGACGACCCAGTGGACTTGCTGGTTAGTTGTGCGGAATTGCAAAAGTGTGATTGCAATTTCGTGCACCAGTCTGGGGTGCCACGCCCCTCTAAATTCTTCATCCTCTTGCTGGCGTGCCACGCCTCATCATCCAAGTGGCACGCCTAGTTCATTTGGCCCTTTATCTTTTCCTCTGGAAAATACTACCAGCGTTCCACGCCATGAGACTAGCGTGCCACGCCCTTCACTTGCCTTGGTTCCAAAGGTTGGCGTGCCACGCTTGGACGTTCAAGTGGCACGCCAAAGTGGGACAATTGAGTTGGCGTGCCACGCCTTCGATACTAAGTGGCACGCCCAGCTTTGTTTGGCCTCCTTCAGTGC
Source organism: Arachis hypogaea (assembly GCF_003086295.3). Lineage (NCBI taxonomy): Eukaryota > Viridiplantae > Streptophyta > Magnoliopsida > Fabales > Fabaceae > Arachis > Arachis hypogaea. The sequence continues at coordinate 27,631,992 of NC_092037.1, forward strand.
TGGCGTGCCACACATGATCATTCAAGTGGCACGCCTTAGTGGGACTTCTTGAGCTGGCATGCCACACCTTCGACACCAAGTGACACGCCCAGCTTTGTTTGGCCTCCTTCAGTGCTAGCGTGCCATGCCTGATCATTAAAGTGGAACGCCTTAGTGAGACTTCTTGAGCTGGCGTGCCACGCCTTCGACACCAAGTGGCACGCCCAGTTTTTTGCTTTGCCTTCTTGTTCATTGGCGTGCCACGCTTGGTTGCTCACGTGGCATGCCCAGACCTCATTAGCCTTCAACCCCTTCTCTGGATTCTTGTACTAGCGTGCCACGCCATGTTGCTCAAGTGGCACGCCCATTCAATTGTGGGTCTTTTAGGCTTGGCGTGCCACGCCTTGATCCTCAAGTGGCATGCCCAAGTGAATTCTGGAACTGGCATCCTACGCCTTCGATACAAAGTGGCACACCCTAGTGATGACTCTTCTAGGTAATTAGTTGGCGTGCCACACCCAGCTTCTGGCGTGCCACACCCCTTTGATGGTCTTCATTGTTGCTCTTTGGAATGTTGTACCAGCGTGCCACGGCCATCGTTTGGCGTGCCATGCCAATACATTTTTGTGGCATTTGTTTCAGGTGGCACGCCTGCTTCACACGCCCACTTGTTTAGTCGTTTCTTTCCCATTTTTTGATGTCTTTTTCACCTGAAATTCAACATAAACTCATTTTAAAGCAATGTACTATGATATTCATCAATTAAGGCATGAATTGTAATGATCAAATGAGATTATACCTCTTTTATGGTCTTTTTTATGCAAGAAAAAGGGTAGATGATGTAAGTCATTAAATGCCACCTATGAAGCCATGGTGACTAGGCTAGGATGTCCACAAGTTTTGTTTAGGGTCAAGCAGCGTGACTTTGTACATGATTTAATTTGTTTGCCAATGATCGATCTAGATCTCATCTTGGGGTTGGACTGGTTGTCCAAGAACCATGTCCTGCTCGACTATTCCGTAAAATCAATGTACTTTATGCCAGAAGATACAGAAGGGCCGGTGGTGGTAAACAACTATTATTTAAATTCTATGGTAGTGAATTGTTCTGGGGCCGAATGTCAGGGTATTTCGTTGTTGACCGCGGGTGTCATCGGTGATGATCAAAGCTTGGAGCAAATTCCGGTTGTGTGTGAGTTTTCGGAGGTCTTTCCCGATGACATTGATGAATTTCTACCCAACCGAGAGGTCGAGTTTGCTATTGAGCTAGTGCCTGGGGCCGAACCAATTTCGAGTGCTCCTTATAGGATGTCACCACTAGAAATGGCCGAGCTAAAGTCTCAACTAGAGGATTTGTTGGGAAAGAACTTTATCCGACTGAGTGTTTCTCCGTGGGGAGCACTGGTGTTATTAGTGAAGAAGAAAGACGGGAGTATGCGGCTTTGTGTGGACTACAGGCAGCTGAACAAGGTCACAATAAAGAATAAGTACCCACTACCGAGGATTGATGATCTCATGGATCAATTACAAGGAGCTGGAGTTTTCTCTAAGATTGATTTATGATTCGGTTATCACTAGATAAGGTTGAGAGAGGAGGACATTCCTAAGACCGCTTTCAGGACTCGTTACGGTCATTATGAGTACACTGTAATGTCTTTTGGGTTGACGAATGCTCCTGCAATGTTTATAGATTATATGAACAGGATTTTTCGTCCGTTTCTGGATAAATTCATTGTTGTCTTCATTGATGACATACTGGTTTATTCCAAGACTGAAGAGGAGCATGCAGAACACTTGAGGACCGTGTTGCAGATATTAAAGGAAAAGAAGTTCTATGCAAAACTATCAAAATGCAAGTTCTAAAAATGTGAGGTAAAGTTATTGGGTAACCTAGTGAGTAAAAAGGGGATAGCAGTTGATCCTGCCAAGGTGGAAGCCGTGATGAAATGGAAGTAACCGACCTCAGTTATCAAAATAAGGAGTTTTCTGGGATTAGCTGGCTACTATTGGAGATTCATTTAAGGTTTCTCGCAATTGGCTTTGCCATTGATGAAGTTAACCTACAAGGACGAGCCGTTTGTTTGGACTTCCGAGTGTGAAGAGAGCTTCCAAGCGCTGAAGCAAAAGTTGACTACTGTGCCTGTGTTGGTGTTACCTGAACCAAATGAACCATTTGAGGTGTATTGTGATGCCTCACTAAAGGATTTGGGGTGCGTGTTGATGCAGCACCAGAAGGTGGTGGCTTATGCCTCACGGCAGTTTAGACCTCACAAAGTTAATTACCCGACGCATGACCTAGAACTTGCTGCAGTTGTATTTGCATTGAAGGTGTGAAGGCATTACCTCTATGGAGTTAAGTTCTGAGTTTTCTTTGATCACAAGAGCTTGAAATACCTCTTTGATCAGAAAGAACATAATATGAGGCAGAGGAGGTGGATGGAGGTACTGAAGGGTTACGATTTTGAATTGAATTACCATCCGGGGAAGGCAAATGTTGTAGCAGATACGTTAAGTCGGAAATCGCTGTATGCTTCTTGGATGATGCTTTGAGAAGAAGAGTTGCTTAGCGCATTCGAGAGTCTGAAGATCAGTGTTCAAGAAGTGTCTCGAACTCTGTGTTTGAACCAATTACAGATCTCAATTGATTTTAAATCTGAACTCCTGAAGGCTCATCAAAACAATGATGCGTTATAGAAGGTCTTACCAGCTATTGAGCAGGGAAAGCAGTGGAGTGTCGGAGGATCAAGACGGACTATGGAAGTTTAAGCATAGGATCATTGTGCCGGATGTTGGAACCTTGCGGCGAGATATAAGCACACAAAAGTGGATTTTCTATCCACCTTGGGAGTACTAAGATGTATAATGATCTAAAGGCTATGTTCTGGTGGCCTGGTATGAAGAATGATGTGGCAGAACATGTCTCAAAGTGCTTAACTTGTCAAAAGGTAAAGATTGAACATCAGAAATCTTCTGGGACATTACAGCCCTTAGAGATTCCGCAGTGGAAGTGGGAGAGCATTGTGATAGATTTTGTATCGGGATTGACAAGGACTAGAGCCGATTTTGACGCTGTCTGGATGATTGTGGACCGACTGACGAAGTCGGCTCACTTTCTACCCATTTGGATGAACTATACTCTTGAGGAGTTAGCACGCCTGTATATCAAGGAGATTGTGAGACTTTATGGTGTGCCCACTAATATAATTTCTGACAGAGATCCCCGTTTCACTTCAAGGTTTTAGGGTGCATTTCAGAAGGCTTTTAGAACTCGTTTGAGCTTGAGTACGGCTTACTGATGAGCGGATAATTTATACGCTTTTTGGCATTGGTTTTAGTATGTTTTTAGTATATTTTAATTAGTTTTTAGTATACTTTTAGTAGTTTTTAGTTAAAATTCACTTTTCTGGACTTTACTATGAGTTTGTGTATTTTTCTGTGATTTCAGGTATTTTCTGGCTGAAATTGAGGGTCCTGAGCAAAAATCTGATTCAGAGGCTAAAAAGGACTGCAGATGCTGTTGGATTCTGACCTCCCTGCACTCGAAGTGGATTTTCTGGAGCTACAGAAGCCCAATTGGCGCGCTCTCAACGGCGTTGGAAAGTAAACATCCTGGGCTTTCCAGCAATGTATAATAGTTCATACTTTGCCCGAGATTTGATGGCCCAAACTGGCGTTGCGAATCAGCTTCAAAATTCCTAGCGTTTAACGCTGGAACTGGCATAAAAATTGGAGTTAAACGCCCAATGCTCAGCCCAAGCACACACTAAGTGGACCCAGAAGTGGATTTTTACGTCATTTACTCATTTCTGTATATCCTAGGTTACTAGTTCACTATTAATAGGATCTTTTGACATTGTATCAGTACCTCATGACACTTTACACGTTTCTTTGTGTACCTTCTATGGCATGAGTCTCTAAACCCCATGGTTGGGGGTGAGGAGCTCTGCTGTGTGTTGATGGATTAATGCAATTACTACTGTTTTTCATTCAATGATGCTTGCTTCCATTCTAAGATATCACTTGTTCTTAAACCGGATGAATGTGATGATCCGTGACACTCATTATCATTCTCAACTATGAACGTGTGCCTGACAACCACCTCCGTTCTACCTTAGATTGAGTAGATATCTCTTGGGTTCTTTAACCGGAATCTTCGTGGTATAAGCTAGAACTGATGGCGGCATTCAAGAGAATCCAGAAGGTCTAAACCTTGTCTGTGGTATTCTGAGTAGGATTCAATGATTGAATGACTGTGACGAGCTTCAAACTCCTGAAGGCTGGGCATTAGTGACAGACGCAAAAGAATCACTGGATTCTATTCCAACCTGATTGAGAACCGATAGATGAATAGCCGTGCCATGACAGGGTGCGTTGAACATTTTCACTGAGAGGATGGGAGGTAGCCATTGACAACAGTGAAACCCTACATACAGCTTGCCATGGAAGGAGCCTTGCGTGCTTGAAAAAGAAGACAGTAGGAAAGCAGAGATTCAAAAGATGTAGCATCTCCAAAACCTCAACCTGTTCTCCATTACTGCAAAACAAGTACTTGTTTCATGTTCTTTTACTTTTCACAATCAACCCTGATAATTATTGATATCCTGACTAAGATTTACAAGATAACCATAGCTTGCTTCAAGCCGACAATCTCCGTGGGATCGACCCTTACTCACGTAAGGTATTACTTGGACGACCCAGTGCACTTGCTGGTTAGTTGTGCGGGGTTGCAAAAGTGTGATTGCAATTTCGTGCACCAAGTTTTTGGCGCCGTTGCCGGGGATTGTTCGAGTTTGGACAACTGACGGCTTATCTTGTTGCTTAGATTAGGACTATTTTATTTTTGTTGGTTTAGAGTCTTTTAGTTGAGTCTAGTTTCATATTTTAAGTTTGGTGTCAATTGCATGCCTTTATTTTTCTTTTAATTTTCGAATTTGCATGTCCTTAGTCCCTTTTTGATCCTTAAAAATTCTAAGTTTGGTGTCCTCTTTGTGTTTTTCCCTTAAAATTTTCGAAAATTAGTGTTTGATTTTCTAAAAATTTTAAGTTTGGTGTCATTTTGTTGTTTTTCTCTTTCCTCTTTTCAAAAATCAAATCTCTTTCAAAATAATTTTCAATCATATCTTTTTTTTTAATTGCTAATTTCAAAATCTTTTTAATTACCTAATTGATCCAGTTTTCAATTTGCTTTGATCTTATTTTCTTTTAATTTTCGAAATTTTATTTTATCTTCCAATTATTTTATTTTATTTTTTTCGGTCACCTTAAAAAAAAATATACTTTGCTTGTGAATTCATATCATATTCCCTTTCTCCATCATGGACCTAAGTGGAATTGAGCAGTCCAGAAGGACTCTGGGGTCATATGCTAACCCCATTACAGCTGCATATGGGAGTAGCATCTGTACACCTTCCATCAAAGCAAGCAGCTTTGAGCTAAATCCTCAACTCATTATCATAGTGCAGCAAAATTGCCAGTATTCCGGTCTTCCACAGGAAGAACCTACTGAGTTTCTGGCACAGTTCTTACAAATTGCTGACACAGTACGTGATAAAGAGGTGGATCAGGATGTCTACAGACTATTACTGTTTTCATTTGCTGTAAAAGATCAAGCTAAGAGGTGGTTGAATAACCAACCTACAGCAAGCATAAAGACATGGAAACAGTTATCAGACAAATTCCTGAATCACTTTTACCCTCCAAAGAGGATGACACAGCTAAGGCTGGACATCCAAGGCTTTAAACAAGAGGATAATGAATCCCTTTATAATGCCTGGGAGAGGTATAGAGGTATGCTAAGAAAATGCCCCTCTGAAATGCTTTCAGAGTGGGTGCAGTTAGACATCTTCTATATGGGCTTACAGAAAAAGCTCAGATGTCTTTAGACCACCTAGCTGGTGGATCTATACACATGAGGAAGACAATTGAAGAGGCTCAAGAGCTTATAGACACTGTTGCTAGAAATCAACATTTATACTCTAGCAATGAGTTCTCTACAAAAGAGGAAGTCATGGCAGTAGCCACTGATCCTAATCCTCAAGAACAGATGATTGAGCTTAATCAACAATTGCACCTGATGACAAAACAATTAGCAGAATTCAAAGAGATGCTCCAAGAAACTAAAATTGCTAACAAGAACATAGAACTACAATTGAATCAGGCAAAACAGCAAATATCTAAACAGATAACAGAGGAATGCCAAGCAGTTCAACTGAGGAGTGGGAAGACATTGAATAACATTGCTCAAAGTAGTAAAAAGCCAAACGAAGAACAATTGACAGAGGATAACCAAACCACTGTTCAGAATCCCTCTGAGGACAGTAAGAGCCCAAAGAGGAGCACTTTTGGCGTTCAAACGCCAGAAAAGGGAGGAGAGCTGGCGTTAAACGCCCATTCCCTGCCCAATTATGGCATTCAAACGCCAGAGAAGGGAGAGAAGTTGGCATTAAACGCCCAATCTTCACCCAATCCTGGCGTTCAGACGCTAAAGGAGGATCAGACACCTGAGAGTGCTGACAGTAATCCCTCTAAAAAGGCTTATTCAACCACTTCTGTAAGGAATAAACCTGCAACAACTAAGGTTGAAGAATATAAAGCCAAGATGCCTTATCCTCAGAAACTCCGCCAAGCGGAACAGGATAAGCAATTTGCCCGCTTTTCAGACTATCTAAGGACTCTTGAAATAAAGATTCCGTTTGCAGAGGCACTTGAGCAAATACCTTCTTATGCTAAGTTCATGAAAGAGATCTTAAGTCATAAGAAAGATTGGAGAGAAACTGAAAAAGTATTTCTCACTGAAGAATGCAGTGCAGTCATTCTAAAAAGCTTACCAGAAAAGCTTCAAGATCCAAGAAGCTTTATGATACCATGCACATTAGAAGGAGCTTGCACCAAGACAGCCCTGTGTGATCTTGGAGCAAGTATCAATCTAATACCTGCATCCACTATCAGAAAGCTTGGGTTGACTGAAGAAGTCAAACCAACCTGGATATGCCTCCAACTTGCTGATGGCTCCATTAAATATCCATCAGGCATAATAGAGGACATGATTGTCAAGGTTGGGCCATTCACCTTTCCAACTGACTTTGTGGTGCTGGAAATAGAGGAGCACAAGAGTGCAACTCTCATTCTAGGAAGACCTTTCCTAGCAACTGGACGAACCCTCATTGATGTACAAAAAGGGGAAGTAACCCTGAGAGTCAATGAGGATGAGTTCAAGTTGAATGCTGTAAAAGCTATGCAGCATCCAGACACACCAAATGACTGCATGGGCGCTGACATTATTGACTCTCTGGTGGAAGAGATTAATATGACTGAAAATCTAGAATCAGAGCTTGAGGACATCTTCAAGGATGCTCAGCCTGATCAAGAAGAACCAGAGGAAACAAAGGAATTTTCAAAAATTCCTCAGGAGGATGATAAGCCTCCCAAACCTGAACTCAAACCACTACCACCATCCCTGAAGTATGCATTTCTGGGAGAGGGTGACACTTTTCCAGTGATTATAAGCTCTGCTTTAAATCCACAGGAAGAGGAAGCACTGATTCAAGTGCTAAGAACACACAAGACAGCTCTTGGGTGGTCCATAAGTGATCTTAAGGGCATTAGCCCAGCTAGATGCATGCACAAGATCCTGTTGGAGGATAATGCCAAACCAGTGGTCCAACCACAGAGGAGGCTAAATCCAGCCATGAAGGAGGTGGTGCAGAAAGAGGTCACTAAATTACTAGAGGCTGGGATTATTTATCCTATTTCTGATAGCCCCTGGGTGAGCCCTGTCCAAGTTGTCCCCAAAAAGGGAGGCATGACAGTGGTTCATAATGAAAAAAATGAACTGGTTCCTACAAGAACAGTCACAGGGTGGCGTATGTGTATTGACTACAGAAGGCTCAATACAACCACCAGAAAGGATCATTTTCCTTTACCATTCATAGACCAAATGTTAGAAAGACTAGCTGGTCATGATTATTACTGCTTTTTGGATGGCTATTCAGGTTACAACCAAATTGCAGTAGATCCTCAGGACCAAGAGAAAACAGCATTTACTTGCCCTTCTAGCATGTTTGCCTACAGGAGGATGCGTTTTGGTCTGTGTAATGCTCCTGCAACCTTTCAAAGATGCATGTTATCCATCTTCTCTGATATGGTGGAAAAATTCCTGGAAGTCTTCATGGATGACTTCTCAGTATATGGAGACTCATTCAGCTCCTGTCTTAATCACCTAGCACTTGTCCTGAAAAGGTGCCAAGAGACTAACCTGGTTTTAAACTGGGAGAAATGTCACTTTATGGTGACTAAAGGAATTGTCCTTGGACACAAAATTTCAAGCAAGGGAATAGAGGTGGATAAGGCAAAGGTAGAGGTAATTGAAAAATTACCACCACCTGCCAATGTTAAGGCAATCAGAAGCTTTCTGGGGCATGCAGGATTCTACAGAAGGTTTATAAAGGATTTTTCGAAAATTGCAAAACCTCTGAGTAATCTGCTAGCTGCTGACACACCATTTGTGTTTGACACACAGTGCATGCAGGCATTTGAGACCCTGAAAGCCAAGCTGGTCACAGCACCAGTTATCTCTGTACCAGACTGGACATTGCCATTTGAACTAATGTGTGATGCCAGTGACCATGCCATTGGTGCAGTGTTGGGACAGAGGCATAACAAGCTTCTACACGTCATTTATTATGCCAGCCGTGTTTTAAATGATGCACAGAAGAATTACACAACCACAGAAAAAGAATTACTTGCAGTGGTCTATGCCATTGACAAGTTTAGATCCTATCTGGTGGGATCAAAGGTGATTGTGTACACTGACCATGCTGCTCTTAAGTACTTACTCACAAAGCAGGATTCAAAACCCAGGCTTATAAGATGGGTGTTACTTCTGCAAGAGTTTGATATAGAAATAAGAGACAGAAAAGGGACAGAAAACCAAGTAGCTGATCATCTGTCCCGAATAGAACGAGTAGCTGGGGCGTCCCTCCCTTCTACTGAGATCTCTGAGACTTTCCCAGATGAGCAACTCTTTGCCATTCAGGAAACTCCATGGTTTGCAGATATTGCAAACTATAAAGCTGTGAGGTTCATACCCCAGGAGTACAGCAGAGTGCAAAGAAAGAAATTAATTTCAGATGCCAAGTACTACCTATGGGATGAACCATATATCTTTAAGAGATGTGCAGACGGAATGATCCGCAGATGTGTACCCAGAGAAGAAGCACAACGGATCCTATGGCACTGTCATGGATCACAGTATGGAGGACATTTTGGAAGTGAGCGAACAGCCACTAAAGTCCTCTAATGTGGCTTCTACTGGCCTACTCTCTATAGAGATGCCCTAGAGTTTGTGCGTAACTGTGACAGTTACCAAAGAGCTGGTAACTTGCCTCACGGATATGCCATGCCTCAACAAGGGATATTAGAGATTGAATTGTTTGATGTATGGGGGATTGACTTCATGGGTCCATTCCCACCATCATACTCAAACACTTACATTCTGGTGGTAGTGGACTATGTATCTAAGTGGGTAGAAGCAATTGCTACATCCACTAATGATACCAAGACCGTGCTGAAATTCCTCCAGAAACACATCTTCAGCAGGTTTGGTGTTCCCAGAATACTAATAAGTGACGGGGGCACTCATTTCTGTAATAAACAGCTATACTCTGCTATGGTCAGATATGGAATTAGCCACAAAGTGGCAACTCCGTATCATCCACAGACAAATGGGCAAGCTGAAGTCTCTAACAGACCTTTAACGGTCAAAGCGAACCCAACCCTTTCATTTCGAATTCAAGAATTCGGAATGAACCAAACCTCCCCAAGTAGGATTCGAACCTACGACCAGTCAGTTAACAGCCGACCGCTCTACCACTGAGCTACTGAGGAACAACGGGAAATTTGATCTCATAGAGTTCAATTCCCGTTCTCAACCCATGACCAATATGAGCTCGAAGTTTCCTTCGTAACTCGTGGAACTTCTTCGCAATGGCTCCGTTCCATGCCTCATTTCAAAGGGAACCTCAAAGTGGCTCTATTTCATTCTGTGATAGCCCGAAGAAAGGATTGGGCAAAGAGTTTGGATGATGCTCTGTGGGCATACAGAACAGCATTCAAGACTCCTATAGGAACCTCTCCATACCAACTGGTGTATGGGAAGGCCTGTCATCTGCCCGTGGAACTGGAACATAAAGCCTACTGGGCAACCAGGTTCCTAAACATGGACGCTCAGTTAGCTGGTGAAAAAAGATTGCTCCGGCTAAATGAGCTAGAGGAGTTCAGACTCAATGCCCTTGAAAATGCAAAAATTTATAAGGAAAAGGCAAAGAAGTGGCATGACAAGAAATTGTCATCCAGAGTCTTTGAGCCAGGACAAAAAGTTCTGCTCTTCAACTCTAGGCTCAAATTGTTCCCAGGAAAGCTTAAATCCTGGTGGCGGGGTCCGTATGTGATTACAGGAGTATCACCATATGGATATGTTGAGCTCCAGGATGCTGAGTCTGACAAAAAGTTCATTGTTAATGGACAGAGGATCAAGCATTATCTTGAAAGCAATTTTGAGCAAGAATGCTCAAAACTGAGACTTGAGTGATTCCCAGTGAAGGTCCAGCTAAAGACAGTAAAGAAGCGCTTGCTGGGAGGCAACTCAGTCATTAGCAGGTTATATGTTTTGTTTCTACAGGGGCAAGTATCAAAAATGAAGGAATTCACAGAGTTACAGAAGGATTCAGTGCAAAAAGCAGAGAAAAAGAGCTTACTGGCGAAAAATGCCAGTAAGGGGTACTTTGGGCGTTAAACGCCAGAATGGGCACCATTCTGGGCGTTTAACGCCAGTAAAGGTGCCATTTTGGGCGTTATACGCCAGAATGGGCACCATTCTGGGCGTTTAACGCCAGGTGTGCAGCATCCTGGGCGTTTAGCAAAACGCCCAGTGACAAAGGGGATTCTGGCGTTTAACGCAACACCCACAATGGCTAGCAAATGGGCGTTAAACGCCAGAATGGATGCCATTCTGGGCGTTTAACGCCAGAAAGGTGGGGGACCGAGATTTTGCTCTCCGATCAAATTTTTTTCAAACTTTCCTTTTTTGACCCATACTTTTCTACATAAACACATTTCAACCTTTCATCATTCACCTTCAAATCTTCAAAAATCAAAATCATTCTTCAAATCTCTCTCAAATCAATCCCAAAATCTTGTTCAAAAACTCACCCTTCTCTCAAATTCCCTCCATATCTTCTCAAATCTCCTCCCCCCTTTATAAAAACACATTCGGCCTCCTCATTCCCCCACACCATTCAAATTTGTTCTTCTCCTCTCTCTCTTATTTCCTTTCTTTTGCTTGAGGACAAGCAAACCTCTAAGTTTGGTGTGCTTTTCCGTGATCACTAAGCCAAGATTCATCAAGATCATGGCTCCTAAGGGAAAACAAACCAATTTAAGAGGAAAGAAAGAGAATAACCCAAAGAATCTTTGGAATCAAGAGAAGTTCTTAACCAAAGAACATGAAGACCATTATCACAAAATAATGGGTCTGAGGTCAGTGATCCCGGAAGTTAAATTTGATCTGAAAGAAGATGAATATCCGGGGATCCAAGAGCAAATTCGAAACAGAGGATGGGAAGTTCTAACCAATCCTGAGATAAAGGTTGGAAGAAATATGGTTCAGGAATTCTACTCAAATCTGTGGCTGACAGATAAGCAGAGAATGACTGGAACTGCTTTTTATACTTACAGAACCATGGTCAGAGGGAAAGTTATCTACTTCCATCTGGACAAAATAAGAGAAATCTTCAAATTGCCTCAACTGCAAGATGATCCTGAATCCTTTAATAGGAGAATGGTGAGAGCAGATAAAGGGTTGGATCAAGTTCTAGAGGACATATGCCTCCCTGGAACTAAGTGGATAACCAATTCAAAGGGTGTCCCAAACCAACTCAAGAAGGGAGACCTCAAACCAATTTTAAGAGGTTGGCTAGACTTTATTGGGCGTTCCATATTGCCCACTAGCAACCGTTCTGAGGTCACTATCAAGAGAGCAGTGATGATTCATTGCATTATGCTTAGAAAAGAAGTGGAGGTTCATCATCTGATTGCTTGTGAGATCTACACAATTGCAAATAAGAATTCCACTGGAGCCAAACTGGCTTACCCAAGCTTGATCTCCTTGCTCTGTAAATAGGCTGGGGTAAAGATGGGAGTAGATGAATTCATACCCATTGAACATCCAATCACCAAGAAGTCAATGGAAGGACAAATGCAAGACAACTCTATCAAAAGGAGGGCGCAGGAGTTCCTCCCTGAATTTCCTGAAATTGGCTACTGGGCCAGCCTAGAAGCATCTATCACCAAGTTGCAAGAAACTATGGAGCAACTTAAGGAAGAACAGCAGAATCAGAACTGCATGCTCTGCAAATTGCTGAAGGAACAAGAGAAGCAGGGGCGTGAACTTCAAGAACTGAAACGCCAAAAATTCTCCCCTCAATTTGTTGAGTCCTAACTCTGTGAAAACCTCTATCATTAGGAGCCTATTTAAATTTTTGTTTTCTATTTTTTTTGTCTCATCTTATATCTATTTTTGAGTCTTGTTCTTAATTCATAATTAATAAAATTTAAAATTCATGTCTTAAAGATATGAATGTCCTATGAATCCATCACCTCTCTTAAATGAAAAATGCTTTAATCACAAAAGAACAAGAAGTACAGGATTTCGAATTTATCCTTGAAACTAGTTGAATTAGTTTGATGTGGTGACAATACTTTTTGTTTTCCGAATGAATGCTTGAACAGTGCATATGTCTTTTGAATTTTTTGTTTTGAGAATGTTAAAATTGTTGGCTCTTGAAAGAATGAGGAAAAAGAAAACTGTTATTGAGGATCTGAAAAATCATCAAATTGATTCTTGAAGCAAGAAAAAGCAGTGATTCAAAAAAAACGAAAAAAAAAAGAAAAAAAGGAGAGAAGAAAAAGAAAGAAATAAAGTTGTGATCCAAGGCAAAAAGAGTGTGCTTAAGAACCCTGGACACCTCTAATTAGGGACTCTAGCAAAGCTGGGTCATAATCTGAAAAGGTTCACCCAAGTATGTGTCTGTGGCAAGTATGTATCCGGTGGTAATACTGGATGACAGAGTGCTTTGGGCCACAGCCAAGACTCATGACATAGCTATATTCAAGAATCATTATACTTAACTAGGAGAATTAATAACACTATCTGAGTTCTGAGTTCCTATAGATGCCAATCATTCTGAACTTCAAAGGATAAAGTGAGATGCCAAAACTGTTCGGAAGCAAAAAGCTACTAGTCCTGCTCATCTAATTGGAGCTGAGTTTCCTAGATATTTTGGAGTCTATAGTATATTCTCTTCTTTTTATCCTACTTTGATTTTCAGTTGCTTGGGGACAAGCAACAATTTAAGTTTGGTGTTGTGATGAGCGGATAATTTATACGCTTTTTGGCATTGTTTTTAGTATGTTTTTAGTATATTTTAATTAGTTTTTATTATACTTTTAGTAGTTTTTAGTTAAAATTCACTTTTCTAGACTTTACTATGAGTTTTTGTGTTTTTCTGTGATTTCAGGTATTTTCTGGCTGAAATTGAGGGTCCTGAGCAAAAATCTGATTCAGAGGCTAAAAAGGACTGCAAATGCTGTTGGATTCTGACCTCCCTGCACTCGAAGTGGATTTTCTGGAGCTACAGAAGCCCAATTGGCGCGCTCTCAATGGCGTTGGAAGGTAGACATCCTGGGCTTTCCAGCAATGTATAATAGTCCATACTTTGCCCGAGATTTGATGGCCCAAACCGGCATTGCAAATCAGCTTCAGAATTCCCAGCGTTTAACGCTGGAACTGGCATAAAAATTGGAGTTAAACGCCCAAACTGGCATAAAAGCTGGCATTTAACTCCAGAAAAAGTCTCTACACATGAAAGCGTCAATGCTCAGCCCAAGCACACACTAAGTGGACCCAGAAGTGGATTTTTACGTCATTTACTCATTTATGTATACCCTAGGTTACTAGTTCACTATTAATAGGATCTTTTGACATTGTATCAGTACCTCATGACACTTTACACGTTTCTTTGTGTACCTTCTACGGCATGAGTCTCTAAACCCCATGGTTGGGGGTGAGGAGCTCTGCTGTGTCTTGATGGATTAATGCAATTACTACTATTTTTCATTCAATCATGCTTGCTTCCATTCTAAAATATCACTTGTTCTTAAACTGGATGAATGTGATGATCCGTGACACTCATCATCATTCTCAACTATGAACGTGTGCCTGACAACCACCTCCGTTCTACCTTAGATTGAGTAGATATCTCTTGGGTTCTTTAACCGGAATCTTCGTGGTATAAGCTAGAACTGATGGCGGCATTCAAGAGAATCCAGAAGGTCTAAACCTTGTCTGTGGTATTCTGAGTAGGATTCAATGATTGAATGACTGTGACGAGCTTCAAACTCCTGAAGGTTGGGCATTAGTGACAGACGCAAAAGAATCACTGGATTCTATTCCAACCTGATTAAGAACCGACAGATGAATAGCCGTGCCGTGACAGGGTGCGTTGAACATTTTCACTGAGAGGATGGGAGGTAGCCATTGACAACGGTGAAACCCTACATACAGCTTGCCATGGAAGGAGCCTTGCGTGCTTGAAGAAGAAGACAGTAGGAAAGCAGAGATTCAGAAGATGTAGCATCTCTAAAACCTCAACCTGTTCTCCATTACTGCAAAACAAGTACTTGTTTCATGTTCTTTTACTTTTCACAATCAACCCTGATAATTATTGATATCCTGACTAAGATTTACAAGATAACCATAGCTTGCTTCAAGCCGACAATCTCCGTGGGATCGACCCTTACTCACGTAAGGTATTACTTGGACGACCCAGTGCACTTGCTGGTTAGTTGTGCGGGGTTGCAAAAGTGTGTTTGCAATTTCGTGCACCACTTACCATCCTCAAACAGATGGTCAATTCGAGAAGATGATCCAAACCCTAGAAGATATGCTGAGGGCTTCTGTGTTGGATCAGCTGGGGAGCTGGGATCGGTAAATGCCGCTAGTGGAGTTTGCGTACAATAATAGCTACCATGCGAGCATCAGAATGGCTCCATATGAGGCTCTGTATGGGAGGAAATGCCAATCTCTGCTCTGCTAGTATGGGAGGAATTGATAGTTCAGACTACCGAACAAGTCAAGAAAATTAAAGATAGGATGCTCACTGCTCAGAGCCGTCAGAAGAGTTACGCTGATCAAAGGCGAAAGCCCTTAGAGTTTGAGAAAGGAGACCATATTTTTTTTAAGGTTACTCTAACAATATGAGTATGTAGAGCAATTAAGACAAAGAAGCTGTATCCCCGATACATCGGTTCATTCCAGATTCTCAATAGAGTTGAACCGATGGCGTATTGGATAGCTCTACTGCCTCATCTTTTGAACCTGCATGATGTGTTTCACGTGTCGTAGCTTCAGAAGTATACTCCTAATGCTGGCCATGTTTTAGAGAAGACTTGACTCTACCGGTGACTCCGGTCAGGATTGATGACACAAGTATTAAGAAGTTGAGAGAAAAAGAGGTTTCACTAGTGAAAGTGGCATGGAGTCGAGCCGGTGTTGAGGAACACACCTGGGAGCTTGAGTCAGAGATGAGAGCAGACTACCCACACCTGTTCTCAGGTAACTAAATTCAAATTTTGTGGGCAAAATTCCCATTTAGGTGGGTAGAATGTAAAACCCGGTTAATTAATGACTAATTCACCCATAAAATTAAAATATAATCTAGAAAGTAAGAAATGAGGTTTTTATGGTTTAATGTGATAGAGAAATTTAAAACAAGAATTTTGACACCAATTTTAAAGAAATCGGCCCAAGGTTGGGTAGAACGGGCCAAACTAGGCAAACTGGACCCAAATGGGCCCAATGGCCCAGCCAAGCCTTTCTTAATTAAGAGAGCTTAGCTTTCTTCCCTCCCTAAACAACACACACACGCTGAAAGCAAAGAAAGGAAGAGGGGGGAGATTGAAACCCTTGTTCCTATTCACTTCCAACTTCCATGGTTGATAACTTTTGATCCGAAGCTCCAATTGATGCACCGTTTATGGCCACGCGACCGTGGTGTTAAGCTCTACAAAACCCACACAAGCAATCTTAAGGTAAGTTGCAGATTCTTCTTTGAACTCCAGTCCCTAGTTTCAAGTTTTATGGGCATAAATGTTGAGATTTTGAGCTCCTTTGTGTTATAGGATCAAATTAACTTAAAAGAAAGGCTTGTCCTTGCTTCCTAGATCCTTGGGTAAGGTGAGATTCTCAATCCTAAGCTAAAGAATTGGAATTTTGTGATTTAGTGATTAAATTATTGGGTTTTTATGTGATGTTGTGGCTTAGGTATTATATATGTGTGTTTTGGAGCTTGATTGGTGATTTTGGAAAGTTTGGAAAGGAGCCTTGTGTGGAAAAAATCTATTGGTGAGGCTTTGGAAACCTTGGAAGTTGAATTTGAGAGTGTTCCGGGTGGAATGGGAATTGGCCAAGGTATGGTTTCGATTTTCTGTATCTAAAATGTAATGTGATTGTGAAAAAGTAGGCTAGTGGCCCTAGGATAAAATTTGGAAATATTAATGTGTTTAATGGATGATTTGATTTGTATTATTATGTATGTATTTTTGGAAGATTGTGAAATATTGATGTAATTGTTTGGATGATTGAATTGAATGGAATATATGAGTGATGGTGATAATGGTTGGTAAAGTATGTGATGTGTATAGATATGTGGATTGATGTGTTTAACTGATGAAAAGGTTGAGGCTCTTGCTGACGAGCATGTTTTTGGAGTATGATATTGATATGTGAATATATTAGGTGATTGATGAAATTGATTGTTGTTTTGGAAATTGAGAAAGGAAATAATGAATATTGAATTGAGTTATGGAATGTTGATTGTGATATGAGATTGGGCTAAATATGGTGGAATTGGTGGGTTAATGATTGAAGGAGTGGATGGGAGTATTTGGTATTGAATCATTGGGTTTGGCTGGTTTTTGAATAAGTTTGGTAGGTGTATGTTTTAAAATGGGGGAGTTTATAAGTTTTGGTGAAAAATTGAAATTTTGATGAACTTCAACGGATCTTATCTTGAGCAATTGTTTTTGAAATTTGATGACTTTTATATCAATAGAAAGATAATCTTATAAGCTTTAAAATGGTTTAAATTTGGTGGAAATCCAAATTTTGTGGAAGGAGATATGATCATTGGAAGTTTGGGTTAAAAATATGAATTATGCAACTTCTACTGAATTTGTGATTTCTGGTTTGTGTGCACACGCACACTCTGTGAGAATCTGATCATGTGTGCACGCACAGCCTTGTGCGTATGCACACGCAGAGATAGGGCTACTGGTGGCAGCACCAGCACGCCCTGTGCGCACACACAACCAACAAAGGACTCTGAGCTGTGTGTACGCACAGGCCTGTGCGTACACACACGTTGGGAATGACATGCTGGTGGCAGCGCTAGCATACCTTGTGCACGTGCTCAACCCTGAGATTTTACTTTCTATGCGTATGCATAGGCCTATGGCTACGCACATGTTTAAAAATACTTCTGGGCGTGCGCACGCACACCCCTGTTCGTACGCACGCAACCTAGTTCTTTTCTAAAACTTTTGTTTTCAAGCTCTTCACATTCCCGACAAGCTCGTAACCTTCCAAGATGTTATTTCACGCTTATAAACCCCCAAATTTATCCCTTAAGATCTTAAATTGGTACAGAACGCCTAGTGATTGAGAGAAAGCTATGGAAGAGGGTAACTTGTGGGTGAAGAAGAAGGGATGTTATGATGATTATGATGAATGATGATGATATGAGTTGTTGAAGAGGATAGTGGAGTGCTGTATGTGATATGAGCCGAATGGATAAGTATGAAATGAGCCGAATGGCTAAGTATGAAATGAGCCAAATGGCAGTGTGTAATGATGATCACAGCTGAGTATGAATTGTGACCTATAAGCCGGATGGCTGAGATCAATGCTAATGTATGGTTGTGATTTAAATGCATATATGTTCGATTGTTGATTATTGCGATTGTTGCACTCCGCCTATATGAGATACGAGTTTTCCTGGGTGAAAGTAGTCGCCAGTCACCACGTGCTCGAAGTGAAGACTTGATACTCTACTGACCCTATGTCGTAAGTGTGGCCGGACACTGTGAAAGTTCTGGATGAGCTCGCCCCTATAAATATACACCAGTGAAGGTGTTGGATTATATATTATGTTTATGTTATGAGATAACTCGAGTTAGGAATGCACGACAGAGGGACAGTCCAATGGTTAGCTACCGGGACTTGTTGGGCTAACTTTATAACCGACAAATGAGACTCATCATCCACTAGGACAGGCATGCATCATATGCATTATATGTGAATTGTCTAGATTGCCTAATTGATTGCATCATTACTTGCTAATTACTTAATTATCTTATCTGTTCTTACTTGTGCATTTCTTTGTTTGATATACTCGTGTTTGCATCTGTTACTATTGGCAGTTGGGAGGTTTGCAGGATTTGGAGAGGGGATGCTTAGTTAGAATTGAAGATCCTTAAGTTAGTTGCCTACTTTTACATTTCTCATGGTCTAGTATATTTCTATATTTTAGTTTATATCTGGAAGTTCTAGGATTGCCTTCGGCTTTCCCAGGACATTACATGTTAGATATTTGGGCACTGTTACCGTGCTGAGAATCTCTGGTTCCCACCCATGCGGATTTTGTGGTTTTCAGATGCAGGACGTGAGGCTCCTCGCTGAGGCATGCTGGAGACTTCTTTTTTGGCAGAGATCCTTAGATTTTTTGGGATTTTATTTTGATCTTATATACTTGTAGATACTTATATGTATTTATTTTGTACCTTTCTTAGAGGTTATTTTGGAGAAACAGGATTTGTATATTGTCTTTTGGGTTGTTTTATGGGATTTCCTTACTATATATGTATGTTTACCGTATGCTCGGACCGGTAGACTTCGCAATCTGAGTCCCGAGTCTTGATATATGTATTTTGGCACTCTTTTGTATATCTTTTCCCTTTAGCTTACTCTCTAACTGTTCGTTTATGTTATCGATCGGAATGTTGCGATTTTCAATTTATCGGTTTTTATTTAACCCATTTTCTTCAAAGGCTCCTAGTTACAACCATTTTTCACACTACTATACGTAATACATTTTGCTTTTAGAGGTTGTAATACCTCGCCACCTCTGTTTTATGACTTAAGCATAAGACACTGTGTGGTAGGGTGTTATAAAGAAAAATATCATGATATAACAAATAATGGAACTTGTCTATCAAAACATCAACCAAAAATTACGATAATAATAATATAAATTATGAGAAAAGAACTCAACAATTTCACCATTCGTAGTAGCACTCAGGCGAATTCAATGATGAGAACTTCTGGGTTCGACTCCCGGCTGCAGAAAATTTTTTAGTTTCGCACCAAAATCCAACTTCTTGGCGTCTTATATTTTTATACTCAATGTATGAAGCACGGACGAATTTATTCATTGTTAACAATAATGGTTTGTTATTCCCATTACAATATTAATTTTGACCTTACTCTAATAAATAATTATTAAATAAAGTTTAGTATCACTAATAATCTTTAATATATTTTTAAATTTAATTTGATATAAACAAAAAACAGAAGAAAAATCTTTTACTTCAATAAAATACTCATTTTTAGAATTGAAAAAAAATATCATGATATAACAAATACTGGAACTTGTTTATCAAAACATCAACCAAAAATTAAGATAATAATAATATAAATTTCGAGAAAAGTACTCAACAATTTCATCATCCGTAGTAGCACCCAGGTGAATTTAACGATGAGAATTTCCAGGTTCAACTCTTGGCTGCTAAAAACTTTTTAGTTTCGCACTAAAATCCAACTTCTTGGTGTCTTATATTTTTATACTCATTTGTATGAAGCACTGACGAATTTATTCATTGTTAACAATAATGGTTAGTTATTCGCATTACAATATTAATTTTGACCTTACTCTAATAAATTATTATCAAATAAAGTTTAGTATGACTAATAATCTTTAATATATTTTTACACTTAATTTGATATAAACATAAAACTGAAGAAAAATATTTTACTTCAATAAAATACTCATTTTTTTAATTGAAGAAAAATATCATGATATAACAAATACTGGAACTTGTCTATCAAAAAATCAACCAAAAATTAAGATAATAATATTATAAATTTCAAAAAAGGTACTCAACAATTTCACCATCTGCAGTAGCATCCAGGCGAATTCAATGATACAAACTTCCGGCTTTAACTCCTGGCTGCAGAAGGTTTTTTAGTTTCACACCAAAATCCAACTTCCCATCGTCTAATATTTTTATACTCGTTTGTGTGAAGAACAGACGAAATTATTCATATTTTTTAGTTTCGCACCAAAATCCAACTTCCTGGCGTCTTATATTTTTATACTCGTTTGTGTGAAGAACGGACGAAATTATTCATTGTTAACAACAATTGTAAGTTAATCCCATTACAATATAATTTTAACCTTACTCTAATAAATTATTATCAAATAAAGTATAGTATCACTAATAATCTTTAATATATTTTTACATTTAATTTGATATAAACATAAAACTGAAGAAAAATATTTTACTTCAATAAAATACTCATTTTTTGAGTTGAAGAAAAATATCATGATATAACAAATACTAGAACTTGTCTATCAAAACATCAACCAAAAATTAAGATAATAATAATAATATAAATTTCGAGAAAAGTACTCAACAATTTCACCATCCGTAGTAGCACCCAGGTGAATTCAACGATGAGAATTTCCAGGTTCAACTGTCGACTACGAAAAAATTTATAGTTTCGCACTAAAATCCAACTTCTTGGTATCTTATATTTTTATACTCATTTGTATGAAGCACGGACGAATTTATTCATTTTTAACAATAATGGTTAGTTATTCCCATTAGAATATTAATTTTGACCTTACTCTAATAAATTATTATCAAATAAAGTATAGTATCACTAATAATCTTTAAAATATTTTTACATTTAATTTGATATAAACATAAAACTGAAGAAAAATATTTTACTTCAATAAAATACCCATTTTTTGAATTAAAGAAAAATATCATGATATAACAAATACTAGAACTTGTTTATCGAAATATCAACCAAAAATTAAGATAATAATAATATAAAATTCGAGAAAAGTACTAAACAATTTCACCATCCGTAGTAGCACTCAGGTGAATTCAACAATGAGATTTTCTGGGTATAACTCTCGGCTGCGAAAGATTTTTTAGTTTCGCACTAAAATCCAACTTCTTGACGTCTTATATTTTTATACTCATTTGTATGAAGCACGGATGAATTTATTCATTGTAAACAATAATGGTTTGTTATTCCCATTATAATATTAATTTTGATCTTACTCTAATAAATTATTATCAAATAAATTTTAGTTTCACTAATAATCTTTACTATATTTTTACATTTAATTTGATATAAACATAAAATTGAAGAAAAATAATTTACTTCAGTAAAATACTCATTTTTTGAATTGAAGAAAAATATCAAGATATAACAAATACTGGAACTTGTCTATCAAAAAATCAACAAAAAATTAAGATAATAATAATATAAATTCTGAGAAAAGTACTTAACAATTTCACCATCCGCAGTAGCACCCAGGCGAATTTAATGATGAGAACTTCCAGGTTCAACTCCCAGTTGCATAAAATATTTTAGTTTCACACCAAAATCTAACTTTCTGGCGTCTTATATTTTTATACTCATCTGTGTGAAGAATGAACGAAATTATTCATTGTTAACAATAATGGTAAGTTAATCCCATTACAATATAATTTTGACCTTGCTCAAATAAATTATTATCAAATAAAGTTTAGTATCACTAATAATCTTTAATATATTTTTATATTTAATTTGATATAAACATAAAATTGAAGAAAAATATTTTACTTCAATAAAATACTCATTTTTTGAATTGAAGAAAAATATCATGATATTAAATACTGGAACTTGTCTATAAAAAAATCAACAAAAAATTAAGATAATAATAATAATATAAATCATGAGACAAATACTCAACAATTTCACCGTCCGCAGTAGCACCCAGGCGAATTCAATGATGAGAACTTAAGGGTTCAACTCCCAGCTTTGGAAAATTTTTTAGTTTCGCACCAAAATCCAACTTCTTTGCGTCTTATATTTTTATACACATTTGTATGAAGCACGGACGAATTTATTCATTGTTAACAATAATGATTTGTTATTCCCATTTCAATCTTAATTTTGACCTTAATCTAATAAATTATTATTAAATAAAGTTTAGTATCACTAATAATCTTTAATATATTTTTAAATTTAATTTGGTCTAAACATAAAACTGAAGAAAAATATTTTACTTCAATAAAATACTCATTTTAGAATTGAAGAAAAATATCATGATATAACAAATACTGGAACTTGTGTAACACCCTAATATTCAAATCCTTATGCTCGAATCATAAGTCAATGATATAACGGTGGTAAGACTCTCAGGTGGTTTTTTAATATATAAATATAGGTAAATTCGAAAGGAGTATTAATCGAGAAGCCTGAAAAGAGTAGAAATAAAATCGCGAAGACGTATCACTCACGTTTCGACAACAAAAAGATAAAACGTGAAGCCAAAAACGATATACGAACAAGGCATGAAGGAGATTAAGAGATAGATAATAGATAGATATATATAACATAAGTAAATAGCCACTAGTCGCGACCCGCGAAGTTTAGGCTGGCTAGGGTACAGTATGAAAGTAGTTGACAACAGTATATCCTAATATCTTCCAAAGGAAACATGAGAGCCTCTATAGGCAAGTTTAAAAGAGTACAATACATAATATAATCTTTTCAAAACAAAGGTGGAGAGATTCTAACCAAAACACAAAGTAGAGAAAATAAAGATCTTCGCCGTCTCTCAGACGAACCACAGCTCACTTCTGAGCACCTACTCCTGTATCTGAGAAACAAGAGATATATATGGAATGAGAACCCCGGGCCCATGGGTTCCGAGTATGGTAAAAGTGCCAAATAAATACAATGCACTGCAATAAAAACTCACTAAGCATCCTAAACTTCTTCACCAATTATCCATCCTAGGTTCTCACTAATCCATGAATAGGCAACTGTCGTAAGGGGATACTAAATCTAGTTCAGGTTTCACATGTTTCCCAACTCACTGACTCTTCCACAAATAAGACTCAGAATCATAAGCAAAAACCATCACCAGTTGTCTGCCTCAGCAATTCTATATCAATACATCATACCCTCGCCTGGAACTAGTGAAATCACATCACTACGTCTGCCCAGGGGGCTCAAATTATCTCATTCAATAATCATCATCATCATGAAATCGCATCACCAATTCATCTCATCAAGAACAACCCTCAACATCCACCAACACCAGCATGAGGGGCCTCTCAGTTGTACAAACACAAGCAATACAGGCAAGTAATACACAAATAAGGTACAAGTAGAACAAGTAGCACATAATCAGGTAACATAGCATATATGATGTAGAAATCCAAAACAAATAGGCAAACCCAAACAATTCAAACATATGCAAATGATGTATGCCTACCCTATGGTTGATGATATCATCTATCGGTTATATAGCCAACCCGACATGTCCTGGTAGCTAACCATTGGACAGAAACACCCCTTACGGAGCAAGTAGGTTTGAGCTACAACCCCTTGCTACTACTCGCTCAACCCAGAGCCAGTGGAATAACCACTACTGCGGCTACAACCCAGGCGGGTGTTAAAAAGCTCAATTTGGAGCGAGTGGATTCACCACTACTGTCGCTACTACCCAGGCGTCACAATCTCTGACCTGGAGCAAGTGGGACGAACCACAACCCTTGCTACTGCCCAGGATCTCAAAACATAGATTCGTTCAGTTTAAAAGCAATCATCATTGTTATCAAATCTCAAACATTAACCTGGAGCAAGCGGGATGAACCACCACCCTTACTACTACCCAGATATCACAAATACATTCATTCAAAACTCCATGATTAAACTTATTTATCATAAACATCCTTTCCCGTCTCATACCCGGAGCAAGTGGACAACGCCACTGCCTACTACCCGGGGTCACACATCACATTTCAACAATTTCCATTATCATCCATTTGATACATTCATTCATTAATCATATATGCATTTATACTCAGTCATAATCAATAATGGCTTTGCCGTAACCCGGCAATAACTCAGCCATCCGGCTCATGGTTCAATCAAGAACCAGCCATTTATCAATAAATATAGCCCTTCGGCTCATGGCATACACGGTACTTCTACCGTCATCCTCCATATCTCATATAATCATCTTTGATCATCATTGATCACAACTTTTTCCCTTGCTTCATTCGCAAGTTACCACATCCCCTAGCTCCTTCCTCCTTGCTAGGCATATCATAATGATTTAATACATAAGGGGTGAGATCGGATGCTTAGAAGTATGAGATTTAGTTTTTAAAACTCAAAAATCAACTTTGGGATGAAAACAGGGCCACGCACACGCGTACTTCACGCGCACGCATGGATGGCCACAAAGCTCATCGACGCGTATGCGTCATACACGCGGACGCGCGGATTGAAACACAGCTTGATGATGCGTACGCGTCAGCCATGCGTACGCATGGGTGCATTTGCGCCCCAGGCACAAAACTGGCATAACGCTGGCACAACTCTCGGAAAAATGGCTGGGCATTTGGTGCAGCGCATCGACGCGCACGCGCACACTACGCACATGTGTGGATGGTGCCTTCTTGAAGAACGACGCGTACGCGCCAAGTGCGCCTACGTGTGGAGGGTCATTCTGCTAAAAATTTTCTAAGTTAAAAGCTGTAGAATTCACAGATTCAACCCTCAATCTTTCGATGGACATAACTTTCTCATTTTAAATCGTTTTTCGCCCGTTCTTCGAACGGCATGGACATCCTGAATCCAATTTCACTTCCAAACAGGTTTAGCACAAAACAGAAATCCACAGTCCAAGTTATGTCCCATCAAAGTATGCCCAAAAACCATGTTTTCACTCAAAACCACAAAGTGCCATTTTCAAAACAAGCCATTTCTGACTCTTTTCAAAATCAACCAAAACATGCCAATTTCATCCTTTTTCTTTGAAATCACCCAAAGTATATCAAAATCGACATTAAGCCTCCTCAACTCATACACTAACACATTACCACAATTCACAAACCGCCATATAACCATTTTTACCCATTTCAAACAAATGGCTAAATTACAAACACATTAACATGTCATACATCCTTTAGTGGCAAATTTTAGTGTATAAATATCATTTTTTGAGAATTTTATATTGGATTCTCATTAACTTGTTTGGGAATAGATCTTTTTAATTTTTCGTTTTCACTTAAGAGAGTAAAATATAATCTCTCATTATTAATTTTATAAGTGAGACTAAAAAAATATAAAAAAAATATTAAAGGGTTAAAAATTACATTTTAATCTTTCAATTAAAAAAATTGAAAAAATCTATCTCTCATATTTATTAAATATGATTAAAAACAAAATTAATGTTAAATTGATTTGTCAAATGGATAATTATTTATAAAACTAAAATTCAAAAAATGGAAACTCAATTAAAAATAGTAATTGAAATATAAATACCTGGCAATGAGGGATTAGTGGTCAGTAGTTTTTCTCTCATTAATTAATATTGCGGATCGGAGTCGCTGGCCAATGAATTGCTACATGCACAAGACGAGATTCGAACCCTCTAACACTTACTTAAGCGGATTAATGAACCTACCACTAGATCAATCCAATTTGATTATATTCTATCACTAACTATTATTAAAAAAAATAAATATAGCAAAATTTCAATGTGACACTACAAGAGGAGATAACTGACCACATAATTATTTTCTTTAACTTTTTACTTTAAAATTATAGAATATCTCTAACTTAAATATGAAATTTTTTCTAATTTATTACTTTAGAATTTTAGTATATCTGCAACTAAATATATTTTAACATAAATTGCAATTAGATCATTAATGATTCACGAGAAATTAATTATTACATTTGATATTAAATATTCTTAAATACTTACAAAATACACCAAAATTTTAAAGTGATAAAAAAATTTTCAACAAATATATATATCAATTTAGATATGTTCATAAGTGACTTTTCTTCATTTTTAACTAATAAAATGTTACAACTGATAATAATAGAACATGAATTAAAAATTGAATGCATAAAGGTAAGTTTAGACTATGAGAACAGAAACTGAAATACAATAGAATTGAACTGAAGTTTATTCATTGAGATAGAAGAATATTGTGTACATTGAAGCATGTTTTTTTTTATTACAAAGAATGCACTGGAGATAAATATGAAAATGTCATAAAATATGTCTACTTATTAAAAATTCTTAAAAATTTTTAATTCTAAGACCGTTAATATTTAATCATTAAAAAAAAAATATTTGAATGTGAAAGTATACCTAAATTTAAAAGCATAATTTAAAAGAGTTTGATTATTTGATCTTTCTCGACCAAAGTTTTATATATTCATAATAGGACTGAATCACAACTCCTCTGATGCGAAAAGGGTTGCGGAGGTAACTTTGATGTGTTGGGTTCTAGAGGTAAAAATGTTTTGAATTTTTTAGTCATTGTCCTGCCAAGGTGACTAGTACACATATTAATAGAACGACAGTTAAGGTTGACATTATGAATGCCCTTGGCCCAATATAACTAAACCAAAACCCTAGTTTTCAGCACTCTCTCTCCTCCTCACACTCTCTTTCACGCTGAAAATTAGAAGGAAGGGGGGAAGAACACTCTCTCAAGTTCTTTCTTTCATTTTATGCCAGCCAGTTTTCCTTCCTAATCCGTGGGACTCAGCCACGATTTACAGCCATTGTTTTCCACAAATAATCCGTCCCTGTCAGCCACGGTTTATGTAGAGAGTAGAAACCGTGGTTGGCTTCCACAGTTTACCTAATAACAAAAGTTGCACATGCACGTAACAAGTTTGTGTTCACCAATGACGACATCTTATGCACTGTATGAGCCATTCTCAAATCTGGATCTTTCAGTGCCCTTCTTGCGAATGCTACCTGAATCAATATTTTGTTTTTCCCGTCATGAAGACATGCTTAAATATAAAATTTAACTTACTTTTAAAACAACTAAAATGGTTATTTTGAAAGCCTTATCATCTAATACGACAACAATTATAGCATTAAAAAGGATACGGATCACCTTATAAACAAAATACAATTCCAAAATACAATATGATGCTGAGATTTCGAAAATCAATTTAAGTTATTTTCATTGTTCAATTTAATTATGGCATATAAATCCATCAATCAAAAAATTCAAGTTTATGTTAGTTACCAACTTAGTTACCAACTTTCTGGTGCATGTTAATGCCAGCACTCTCTAACGACTTTAGCAATGCTATTGTCTAATCGTATACCTTCTATTCTCATGCTTATCATATTATTAGTATCATTTATACTTGTAGCTCAGATGTTTACCTATAGATATTTTACTACTTGTATTCTAATACATCTAATTTTAGTAATTATCCACCTGAGATAATTGTAACAAACTTTTTTACCAACCAATCACCATTAGCCACAGTTTCTCCACTCACAAGGTGACACCTAGCAGCCCTTATCTCTCCTCCAACCGAACTTGAAGAACAAGAAAATAAAAGAGAGAAAACCCCATGGTTTTTTTATCTTCATCACTTTTTGTAAATAGAGGAAATACATATAGGTCCATTCGTAGAGAGACTAATATATCTTCTATTTACAAGGTCACAAATTTATTTATATTTTAATTTTTTAAAGAATTTATTTATTTTTGTGATAAAAAATAAAAAATTCATTGTCGTTTTTTCTCCTCACTAGACTCATTTCTTGGCCTCACTTTTGAGATTGAAGAAAAGTAATTAACAGAATTATTTTAACAGATATAATCATAAATAAAATATATATAAACAAGATTAATACGTATCTAGTAATATATATAATTATTTAGATATAAAAAAAAGAACGCATATAAGATGAAAAAGAAAATACCATTGGTGGCTACTAAAGCGAGAAGGATCATTACAAATGATATCTTAG
This sequence comes from Arachis hypogaea, assembly GCF_003086295.3. NCBI lineage: Eukaryota > Viridiplantae > Streptophyta > Magnoliopsida > Fabales > Fabaceae > Arachis > Arachis hypogaea. The sequence goes on from NC_092037.1 coordinate 27,660,185, forward strand.
TTGCAATCTTCATCATGTTTCCTAGTTTTTTGGATTAAAAAATAAAGACTAGGTTGAAGTCACAAGCAAAATATTTTGTGTTTTGATGGCTTCTATGAAGGCCTTTTGATGTAAATTTATAGAGTTGGATGAATGTCAAAAGATAGTAATAAATTATAATATATTATACATAAAATATTTTATTTTAAATTTGTTTTAATTATATTCTATTCGTGGTTTAACAACTATCAAAATTGAGTATGTTCTCTCATTATTCATAATAATAATAATAATAATAATAATAATAATAATATAGATTGGATTTATCTGTAATACTCTCTATATATAAGAGAATATATTTGATAAAATATCTTTTGGTCAAATTTAAATCTAAGTCTTAGTTAATCTAGAGAATAGTCAATCATCTAATTAATGTTTTCATGAGTTATGCATTTAATCAAACACATATACCACCATTAACTTCCATTCTACTTATGCAACATTGGATATTTACTTTCCAATTCAAACAATTCTCTTTTATTCAAGCTTATGGGAAACAAAACAAAATTCAGCTAGGTGATGGATGACAAGCAATATGCAGATTTAGCATACTTAATCAAACAACTTCACTTGCAACTAGATAAACACTTTAGCAGGAAATATAATGGTTTCCATGTTCCAAACACTTCACAGCAGCAAGGATTAAGTTTAGATACAACCTTTGAAGTTGTAGCCCTTTAATTCTTCCTTCTGTTGTGTTTTCTTTGAGTTAAGATGCACAATATCTTCAATTGTTGACTCATGTCCTGCATAATTCTCAAAGTTACTTGCTTCTCAAGCCCTTAATTACATGGTTAGTATGCATAAATTGAGTGTGGCTCTTGGATTTATTTAGGTGTTGGGGACACCAAACTTAATTGCTTGCCACTGCCTCTTATGCAACAAGTTAACCATATGTGAAACCTTGTGTCCTTGCTAAAGGTTATGGAATTAAAGCTAGAAAGCAGTTAAATAGTTGAATAATTTGTTTGGTTGCTTGGAGCTAGCATTCTGCATAAGGTGAGAGTATGCTTTTAGATAGATTTTGGTGGAACACCAAACTTAAAATCATTCATTCTCCCTTAACTTGTTTTGGTGTGAAACACCAAACTTAGCTCCTTGCACTACAGACCAATTATTCAACCTTTTTATTGAAATAAGCTAGAAAAGAAAACTACCTCAGGTTGGGTTGCCTCCCAACAAGCGCTTCTTTATTGTCATTAGCTTGACATTGATCCACCCTTAGGGTGGTTGATGGTTGGAATGTCGGAGCTTGTCCCCTCTCACTGTCAGCCTCCTTTGTGTACCTTGATGCTCTATTTCAATGTGCTCGAGAGAGAGTACTTGGTTAACAGTGTAGTGGTCTTCTGCTCCTAACTGCTGATATACTAATTGCACCTTGTCACCTTTGGAAAATCCTTCAGTTGGGATTTTCTTATTCTTCCACCCTTTGTAAGCCTTCTTCTTGTTCTTCATCTTTTTCTTTCTTGTTGATCTTTCTCCCTTGACAGTGACTTGGGTTGTGATATCTCCCTTCTTGTTTATCATCCCGGCTTCTTTTTGAATTCCTTTTCCTTCTTGCACCTGCTCATTTTTCTATTCTACTACATTGTTGGTTGCTTGCTTTGGAAGAGAGTCACTACTTGTCTTGCTTGTTTCTTCATTACTTTGTGATTCTGGAAAGACTTTCAAGGTGATGCTCTCCTCATGCATCCTGAGGGTTAGCTCTCCTTGCTCTATATCTACAATGGCTCTAGCAGTGGCCAAAAATGGTCGACCAAGTATTATGGAGTCATTCTCATTCTCTGCTAAATCTAGGATCACAAAGTCTGCTGGAAAGATAAACTTGTCAACCTTAACTAAAAGGTTTTTAATCAACCCTTTAGGATATACCACTGATTGGTCTACCAATTTCAAGGACATCTGTATTGGTTTCACCTTTCCTATGCCAAGCTTTTTCACTAAAGAAGATAGAATTAGATTTATACGTGCTCCTAAGTCACACATCCCCTTGTTGATGAATAGACTTCCAATAGTGCAAGGTAAGAAGAAACCTCCAGGATCTTCAAGCTTGGGAGGAAGTCCTTTTCTGATTAGTGCACTGCATTCTTCACTGAGCATTACAGTCTCCTTCTCATTCCAACTCCTTTTCTTATTGATGAGCTCCTTTAAGAACTTGGCATACGGAGGCATTTGCTCCAATGCCTCAGCCAAAGGTATGTTGATTTCCAGCTTTTTGAAAGTCTCTAGGAATTTAGAAAAGTGTTGGTCCTTAGTCTCTTTGTGGAATCTTTGGGGATAAGGCAGTGGAGGTGTCAAGCTTTTCTCCACTTGATGTTGTCTTGGATTTGGTTCTTCCATGATCTGCTTTTCCTTCTTCAGATTTTGTGGTCTATTTTCTTTTTCTTGAGGTTGATTCTGAGGGTGATTGCTTGTTGTTGCATCTTCATCATTGGTTGCCTCTTTTTCAACTTGTTTCTTGTCACTTTCCTTGGGTTTCTTGGTGGCTTCTTCATCTTTCAGCAGGATTTTTCCACTCCTTAACTGTATTGCCTTGCACTCCTCTTTTGGATTAGGAATGGTGTCACTTGGTAGTGAGCTTGATGGTTTTTCAACAGAAATCTGCTTGGAGATTTGCCCAATCTGCCTTTCTAGGCTCTTCATGGAAGCTTTTTGGTTCTTTGTTGTCAATTCTTGGTTCTTCATCATCTTCTCCATGAGCATCTCTAGATTAGTGATCCTCTGAGAGTCTTGTGAGATTGGTTGGTTTTGGGGTGTTGATGGATGACGGTAGGTGTTTTGGTTAGTTGGGTGGTTATTGGGTGGATAATGGTTAGAGTTGGGATAAGTATTTTGTGGTTTTCTATATGTGTTTTGGTTAGTGTTTGGCTGGTTGTTGTGGTTTGTGTTTTTCCAATTGTTTTGAGTTGAGTTCCTTTGCCATGGCTGCTGAATTTGATTGTGGTTGTCTCCCCATCTGAGGTTGGGATGGTTCTTCCAAGAGGGATTGTAAGTATCACCATAGACTTCATTTGTTCCAGGATTTTGGTTGTGCAGGTATTGGACTTGCTCTTGCTGTTGCTCCTCTTGAATTTCTTCATTTTGTCCCCAAGTAGTTGATGGTTGGCTTGTGGCACTCACTGATGCTACTTGAAGGCTGTCAATTCTCTTGGCCATCTGCTCAAACTGCTGTTGAATTTGCTGCTGCATCATCTTGTTCTGAGCTAGGATTGAATCCACTCCTTCCAACTCCATTACTCCTCTCCTTTGCGATGGTTGGCATTGCCTTTGGTGAGCAAAGAAATATTGGTTGTTGGCCACCATATCAATGAGATTTTGAGCTTCCTCTGTAGTTTTCATGAGTTGTAATGAGCCTCCAGCTGAATGATCAAGTGCTTCTTGAGCCTTCAGAGTAAGTCCCTCATAGAAGTTCTGCAGCTTATCCCACTCAGTGAACATCTCTGGTGGACATTTCCTTAGCAGTGCCTTATATCTTTCCCATGCCTTATATAAATTTTCAGCATCCATTTGAGTGAATGTCTGCACCTCAGTCTTCAATCTTATGATCCTTTGAGGGAGATAAAATTTGGCAAGAAACTTGCTCACCAAATCATCCCAAGTGTTGATGCTCTCCTTTGGAAATGTTTCTAGCCATTGAGTGGCTTTGTCCCTGAGAGAGAATGGAAAGAGCAGTAACTTGTAGCTGTCAGGAGGCACACCATTGGTTTTGATAGTGTCACAAATCCTCAAGAAGGTAGATAAGTGTTGATTTGGGTCTTCCAATGGCCCTCCTCCAAAAGAGCAGTTGTTTTAGACCAAAGTGATGAGTTGTGGCTTTAGTTCAAAGTTGTTTGCATTGACATTAGGAGTAAGAATGCTACTCCAGCAGTGTCTAGCATTTGCAAATGTGTAAGAAGCCAGTACTCTTCTTTGTTGAGGGTTATTGTTAGCTCCTCCTTCTGGTTGATTGGGATTTGATGGATCTCCTTCCATCTCTTGAAATTCCTCCTCAGATTCTTCCTCTCTAACAATATTCTTCCCTCTTTTAACTCTTCTTATTCTTCGAAGAGTTCTTTGGTCAATTTCAGAGAGGATAGGGGAAGATCTTCCTGCACCTGACATACAAACACAACAATAAACACACAGATCCAGAAAACCAGTGAAACTTCAATCTATTGCTAGAATGAAGTTTTAGTTAGTTTAAGCAAAAATTCAAACAGTTAGTGTGTTAGTAAAAACTTAAAGAAACGAAAAAGAAAAAGTGCTTGATCTAGACCTCCACTTCCCTTAATCATTGTCAATCTATTTCAATCCCCGGCGATCGGCGCCAAAAACTTGATGTGTGGAAAACGACCCAACACAAAACTCACCGGCAAGTTTACCGTGTCGCATCAAGTAATAAAACTCACGGAAGTGAGGTCGATCCCACAGGGATTGAAGGATTGAGCAATTTTAGTTTAGTGGTTGATTTAGTCAAGCGAATCAAGTATTCGTTGAGTGATTTTGTATCCAACAGTAAGTAAATAACAGGAAATGTAAAGGGAGAGGGATGAATTGCAGAAATTAAAGAGAATGGAAAGTAAAGGTGCTGAATCTTAAAGAACAAGAAATTAAATGACTGAAACTTAAAGTGCAAGAAATGTAAATTGCAGTAACTTAAAATGCAAGAAATGTAAATTGCTTGAATGAAAAAGGGGAGTTGAGGATTGGGAATTCAAAATTTCAGCAAGGGAAATTAAATTGCAACAATTAATAAAACAGAAGATGAATTGGAATAAACTAAATCTCAAACAGAAATGGAAATTAACTTGCAGCAGGGGTTCACAGAAGAACGAAAAAGGAAAATGGGATCTCAGGACTCAAGAGACTAGATAGCAAAGTCTAGATCTCAATTGCCTTCCCAGATCCAAGTTCACAAAGCAATTGACAAGAAATTAAAGAAGAAGCAGTAAAGGAAATGTAATTGAACTCAATTATGCAGAAGAGAAATTAAAGAGATCGTGAATGGAGATTGAGACAGAAATTCCTCAATTCTTCACACCCAAGACTCAAACAAGAAAAGTAAAAATGCTCCAGCAAGAACGAGGAAGAAGAGAGATAAATTCTCCTCCCCAATTCTCTGAAATCTCAGTTCCTAGCTCTCAATGAAGTCTCAAAATTCCAAAAAGAAGGTTCAAAAATCAAAAGTAAAAGTAAAGATGAAGGTAAATGGTCAAAAGGTCCTAATTACATCAAACTATGTCCTATTTATACACTTTCTATTCTTGGATCTTGGGATTTGGATGGGCTTTTGATTTGGTGAAGAAATGAATTAAATTGGATTTTTAATCCAATTTTTAGCCAATGAAAAATTGCTTCCAGGAGGCTGCCCTGCCCTTGTGGAGGGCAGATTAGGAAATGGTGCGTGCAGCCCTTGTGCGTGCGTGTTGGTGCGTGTGATGCTGTAGGATGCTGCCCTGCCCTTGTGGAGGGCAGGGCAGAGTTTTTTTGGTGCGCCAGATTCTGCTACCCATGCGTGCTGCTGCTGCCAAGAGTCCTTGGTGCGTGCCAATCTGGTGCGCTGGCTATACACCACAAAATGCTGCCTTGCCCTCGCGGAGGGCAGGGCAATGTTTCCAAAAGTGAAGTTCCAAGTTCGAAACTTGGTGGAAGCGCACGATGCTTCTTTTCCTTGGTTTTCTTGGCACCAAAGTCACGCCTAGTTCCTTACTTCCTCAAGGTGCCGTGTTCGATTCATGGAGAATGAAAGCAAGCTTGTTTTCTTTTTGTTTGAACGCTACTCCTTCCCTCCTTGTCCTTGGGTTTGAAACCCATAGAAAGCAATAGGAAGCAATTTCCTTTGAATTATTCTTGATTGGAGCCCGATATTGCTCTTGAGGAGGGCAGGGCAGAGTTTTTGCTCCCTTTGGTCCTTAGCATCAAATTGTGCTCCGCCCTTGTTGTGGGCAGGGCAGTGATGCTTTTCATGGTTTGGCTCATTATGTTGCTCTCCTGGAGGGCAGTGTGCCCTTGTGAAGGGCAATGTTTGCTTCCTCCTTCTATGCGCCACACTTCTTATCTCTTGGGCCACGCTTTCTTAAGCCACGCTTCCTCTTTTCTTCTTTTCTTCACCTTCAAATAATCAAAACAACCAATCAAAGTATCACTAAATTCACAAGGCTTATAAATCAATTAAAAATCAATTAAATTTAGCTTAAACCTCATGAGTTAGCATCAGTTTAATGGTAGTTGCTTGATTTAAAAAAGTTATGCATTTTCATTCCAAATCACTTACTTAGGATGCAAGAAAGTGCATAAAGACTAATAAAACAAGTGAAATTAGCTTGAAAAATGGGTATATGATGACTTGTCATCACAACACCAAACTTAAATCTTGCTTGTCCCCAAGCAAGCATCAAAACTAAGAGAAAATGAAATGAACAAGAAAAGAAAACATATCCTTATTAGGCATATAGCAGAACTTGATTCATGGAGTCTTTATGCAGACAATGATAACTCAATTATTGTTGCTGTTACATAATATACATTGTTCCTTAAAGGCTTACTAAACTTGCTGTTATAAGGTTTATTCTTTCTTTGCTCCCTTGCTAACTTTTCTTTTCTCATGTTGCTTAACAAGCTTATTATTCTTTTGGAGGCTTGGTGTCTAATGTTGCAGTAGTAGCCTTTGGCTTTATTTTTACTCAACATCTTTCCACCACAGACACATGACTCACTATTTCCTCCTAGGATCATTGATGCCCAGCATCTCTTTGGATAACTAAATGTTCTGTATCTAAGTTGCTCTTTATTGTGGACTTTCAATTGGCCATCCCAAATCAGTTGATCTAAGTGACCGAGTTTTGAAATACCCCTCAGAATTTACTTATCCAAGCATATCCTAGTACAAGAACACCACAGGCATGTGTCCTAGGGTCCAAGCTATTGGTGTCCAGCCTTTATTCTTTGTTTTTCTTGCCACATTGGCTTTTTCTTCTTCCTTTTCTTTATTTTTGTTCTCAAGGGCTTTTTCTTTATTGATAGGAACCTTTATAACAGCAAGCTAGCTCACACTTCAATGAAAATGATACTATGCAGGAATTATTTCATGAGTTATGCATTTAATCAAACACATATACCACCATTAACTTCCATTCTACTTATGCAACATTGGATATTTACTTTCCAATTCAAACAATTCTCTTTTATTCAAGCTTATGGGAAACAAAACAAAATTCAGCTAGGTGATGGATGACAAGCAATATGCAGATTTAGCATACTTAATCAAACAACTTCACTTGCAACTAGATAAACACTTTAGCAGGATATATAATGGTTTCCATGTTCAAAACACTTCACAGCAGCAAGGATTAAGTTTAGATACAACCTTTGAAGTTGTAGCCCTTTAATTCTTCCTTCTGTTGTGTTTTCTTTGAGTTAAGATGCACAATATCTTCAATTGTTGACTCATGTCCTGCATAATTCTCAAAGTTTCTTGCTTCTCAAGCCCTTAATTACATGGTTAGTATGCATAAATTGAGTGTGGCTCTTGGATTTATTTAGGTGTTGGGGACACCAAACTTAATTGCTTGCCACTGCCTCTTATGCAACAAGTTAACCATATGTGAAACCTTGTGTCCTTGCTAAAGGTTATGGAATTAAAGCTAGAAAGCAGTTAAATAGTTGAATAATTTGTTTGGTTGCTTGGAGCTAGCATTCTGCATAAGGTGAGAGTATGCTTTTAGATAGATTTTGGTGGAACACCAAACTTAAAATCATTCATTCTCCCTTAACTTGTTTTGGTGTGAAACACCAAACTTAGCTCCTTGCACTACAGACCAATTATTCAACCTTTTTATTGAAATAAGCTAGAAAAGAAAACTACCTCAGGTTGGGTTGCCTCCCAACAAGCGCTTCTTTATTGTCATTAGCTTGACATTGATCCACCCTTAGGGTGGTTGATGGTTGGAATGTCGGAGCTTGTCCCCTCTCACTGTCAGCCTCCTTTGTGTACCTTGATGCTCTATTTCAATGTGCTCGAGAGAGAGTACTTGGTTAACAGTGTAGTGGTCTTCTGCTCCTAACTGCTGATATACTAATTGCACCTTGTCACCTTTGGAAAATCCTTCAGTTGGGATTTTCTTATTCTTCCACCCTTTGTAAGCCTTCTTCTTGTTCTTCATCTTTTTCTTTCTTGTTGATCTTTCTCCCTTGACAGTGACTTGGGTTGTATTATCTCCCTTCTTGTTTATCATCCCGGCTTCTTTTTGAATTCCTTTTCCTTCTTGCACCTGCTCATTTTTCTATTCTACTACATTGTTGGTTGCTTGCCTTGGAAGAGAGTCACTACTTGTCTTGCTTGTTTCTTCATTACTTTGTGATTCTGGAAAGACTTTCAAGGTGATGCTCTTCTCATGCATCCTGAGGGTTAGCTCTCCTTGCTCTATATCTACAATGGCTCTAGCAGTGGCCAAAAATGGTCGACCAAGTATTATGGAGTCATTCTCATTCTCTGCTAAATCTAGGATCACAAAGTCTGCTGGAAAGATAAACTTGTCAACCTTAACTAAAAGGTTTTTAATCAACCCTTTAGGATATACCACTGATTGGTCTACCAATTTCAAGGACATCTGTATTGGTTTCACCTCTCCTATGCCAAGCTTTTTCACTAAAGAAGATGGAATTAGATTTATACGTGCTCCTAAGTCACACATCCCCTTGTTGATGAATAGACTTCCAATAGTGCAAGGTAAGAAGAAACCTCCAGGATCTTCAAGCTTGGGAGGAAGTCCTTTTCTGATTAGTGCACTGCATTCTTCACTGAGCATTACAGTCTCCTTCTCATTCCAACTCCTTTTCTTATTGATGAGCTCCTTTAAGAACTTGGCATACAGAGGCATTTGCTCCAATGCCTCAGCCAAAGGTATGTTGATTTCCAGCTTTTTGAAAGTCTCTAGGAATTTAGAAAAGTGTTGGTCCTTAGTCTCTTTGTGGAATTTTTGGGGATAAGGCAGTGGAGGTGTCAAGCTTTTCTCCACTTGATGTTGTCTTGGATTTGGTTCTTCCATGATCTGCTTTTCCTTCTTCAGATTTTGTGGTCTATTTTCTTTTTCTTGAGGTTGATTCTGAGTGTGATTGCTTGCTGTTGCATCTTCATCATTGGTTGCCTCTTTTTCAACTTGTTTCTTGTCACTTTCCTTGGGTTTCTTGGTGGCTTCTTCATCTTTCAGCAGGATTTTTCCACTCCTTAACTGTATTGCCTTGCACTCCTCTTTTGGATTAGGAATGGTGTCACTTGGTAGTGAGCTTGATGGTTTTTCAACAGAAATCTGCTTGGAGATTTGCCCAATCTGCCTTTCTAGGCTCTTCATGGAAGCTTTTTGGTTCTTTGTTGTCAATTCTTGGTTATTCATCATCTTCTCCATGAGCATCTCTAGATTAGTGATCCTCTGAGAGTCTTGTGAGATTGGTTGGTTTTGGGGTATTGATGGATGATGGTAGGTGTTTTGGTTAGTTGGGTGGTTATTGGGTGGATAATGGTTAGTGTTGGGATAAGTATTTTGTGGTTTTCTATATGTGTTTTGGTTAGTGTTTGGCTGGTTGTTGTGGTTTGTGTTTTTCCAATTGTTTTGAGTTGAGTTCCTTTGCCATGGCTGCTGAATTTGATTGTGGTTGTCTCCCATCTGAGATTGGGATGGTTCTTCCAAGAGGGATTGTAAGTATCACCATAGACTTCATTTGTTCCAGGATTTTGGTTGTGCAGGTATTGGACTTGCTCTTGCTGTTGCTCCTCTTGAATTTCTTCATTTTGCCCCCAAGTAGTTGATGGTTGGCTTGTGGCACTCACTGATGCTACTTGAAGGCTGTCAATTCTCTTGGCCATCTGCTCAAACTGCTGTTGAATTTGCTGCTGCATCATGTTGTTCTGAGCTAGGATTGAATCCACTCCTTCCAACTCCATTACTCCTCTCCTTTGCGATGGTTGGCATTGCCTTTGGTGAGCAAAGAAATATTGGTTGTTGGCCACCATATCAATGAGATTTTGAGCTTCCTCTGTAGTTTTCATGAGTTGTAATGAGCCTCCAGCTGAATGATCAAGCGCTTCTTGAGCCTTCAGAGTAAGTCCCTCATAGAAATTCTGCAGCTTATCCCACTCAGTGAACATCTCTGGTGGACATTTCCTCGGCAGTGCCTTATATCTTTCCCATGCCTTATATAAATTTTCAGCATCCATTTGAGTGAATGTCTGCACCTCAGTCTTCAATCTTATGATCCTTTGAGGGGGATAAAATTTGGCAAGAAACGTGCTCGCCAAATCATCCCAAGTGTTGATGCTCTCCTTTGGAAATGTTTCTAGCCATTGAGTGGCTTTGTCCCTGAGAGAGAATGGAAAGAGCAGTAACTTGTAGCTGTCAGGAGGCACACCATTGGTTTTGACAGTGTCACAAATCCTCAAGAAGGTAGATAAGTGTTGATTTGGGTCTTCCAATGGCCCTCCTCCAAAAGAGCAGTTGTTTTAGACCAAAGTGATGAGTTGTGGCTTTAGTTCAAAGTTGTTTGCATTGACATTAGGAGTAAGAATGCTACTCCCGCAGTGTCTAGCATTTGCAAATGTGTAAGAAGCCAGTACTCTTCTTTGTTGTGGGTTATTGTTAGCTCCTCCTTCTGGTTGATTGGGATTTGATGGATCTCCTTCCATCTCTTGAAATTCCTCCTCAGATTCTTCCTCTCCAACAATATTCTTCCCTCTTTCAGCTCTTCTTATTCTTCGAAGAGTTCTTTGGTCAATTTCAGAGAGGATAGGGAAGATCTTCCTGTACCTGACATACAAACACAACAATAAACACACAGATCCAGAAAACCCGTGAAACTTCAATCTATTGCTAGAATGAAGTTTTAGTTAGTTTAAGCAAAAATTCAAACAGTTAGTGTGTTAGTAAAAACTTAAAGAAACGAAAAAGAAAAAGTGCTTGATCTAGACCTCCACTTCACTTAATCATTGTCAATCTATTTCAATCCCCGGCGATCGGCGCCAAAAATTTGATGTGTGGAAAACGACCCAACACAAAACTCACTGGCAAGTTTACCGTGTCGCATCAAGTAATAAAACTCACGGAAGTGAGGTCGATCCCACAGGGATTGAAGGATTGAGCAATTTTAGTTTAGTGGTTGATTTAGTCAAGCGAATCAAGTATTGGTTGCGTGATTTTGTATCCAACAGTAAGTAAATAACAGGAAATGTAAAGGGAGAGGGATGAATTGCAGAAATTAAAGAGAATGGAAAGTATAGGTGCTGAATCTTAAAGAACAAGAAATTAAATGACTGAAACTTAAAGTGCAAGAAATGTAAATTGCAGTAACTTAAAATGCAAGAAATGTAAATTGCTTGAATGAAAAAGGGGAGTTGAGGATTGGGAATTCAAAATTTCAGCAAGGGAAATTAAATTGCAACAATTAATAAAACAGAAGATGAATTGGAATAAACTAAATCTCAAACAGAAATGGAAATTAACTTGCAGCAGGGGTTCACAGAAGAACGAAAAAGGAAAATGGGATCTCAGGACTCAAGAGACTAGATAGCAAAGTCTAGATCTCAATTGCCTTCCCAGATCCAAGTTCACAAAGCAATTGACAAGAAATTAAAGAAGAAGCAGTAAAGGAAATGTAATTGAACTCAATTATGCAGAAGAGAAATTAAAGAGATCGTAAATGGAGATTGAGACAGAAATTCCTCAATTCTTCACACCCAAGACTCAAACAAGAAAAGTAAAAATGCTCCAGCAAGAACGAGGAAGAAGAGAGATCAATTCTCCTCCCCAATTCTCTGAAATCTCAGTTCCTAGCTCTCAATGAAGTCTCAAAATTCCAAAAAGAAGGTTCAAAAATCAAAAGTAAAAGTAAAGATGAAGGTAAATGGTCAAAAGGTCCTAATTACATCAAACTATCTCCTATTTATACACTTTCTATTCTTGGATCTTGGGATTTGGATGGGCTTTTGATTTGGTGAAGAAATGAATTAAATTGGATTTTTAATCCAATTTTTAGCCCATGAAAAATTGCTTCCAGGAGGCTGCCCTGCCCTTGTGGAGGGCAGAGTAGGAAATGGTGCGTGCAGCCCTTGTGCGTGCGTCTTGGTGCGTGTGATGCTGCAGGATGCTGCCCTGCCCTGCAGGGCAGAGTTTTTTTGGTGCGCCAGATTCTGCTGCCCATGCGTGCTGCTGCTGCCAAGAGTCCTTGGTGCGTGCCAATCTGGTGCGCTGGCTATGCACCACAAAATGCTGCCTTGCCCTCGCGGAGGGCAGGGAAATGTTTCCAAAAGTGAAGTTCCAAGTTCGAAACTTGGTGGAAGCGCACGCTGCTTCTTTTCCTTGGTTTTCTTGGCACCAAAGTCACGCCTAGTTCCTTACTTCCTCAAGGTGCCGTGTTCGATTCATGGAGAATGAAAGCAAGCTTGTTTTCTTTTTGTTTGAACGCTACTCCTTCCCTCCTTGTCCTTGGGTTTGAAACCCATAGGAAGCACTAGGAAGCAATTTCCTTTGAATTATTCTTGATTGGAGCCCGATATTGCTCTTGAGGAGGGCAGGGCAGAGTTTTTGCTCCCTTTGGTCCTTAGCATCAAATTGTGCTCCGCCCTTGTTGTGGGCAGGGCAGTGATGCTTTTCATGGTTTGGCTCATTATGTTGCTCTCCTGGAGGGCAGTGTGCCCTTGTGGAGGGCAATGTTTGCTTCCTCCTTCTATGCGCCACACTTCTTATCTCTTGGGCCACGCTTTCTTAAGCCACGCTTCCTCTTTTCTTCTTTTCTTCACCTTCAAATAATCAAAACAACCAATCAAAGTATCACTAAATTCACAAGGCTTATAAATCAATTAAAAATCAATTAAATTTAGCTTAAACCTCATGAGTTAGCATCAGTTTAATGGTAGTTGCTTGATTTAAAGAAGTTATGCATTTTCATTCCAAATCACTTACTTAGGATGCAAGAAAGTGCATAAAGACTAATAAAACAACTGAAATTAGCTTGAAAAATGGGTATATGATGACTTGTCATCACAACACCAAACTTAAATCTTGCTTGTCCCCAAGCAAGCATCAAAACTAAGAGAAAATGAAATGAACAAGAAAAGAAAACATATCCTTATTAGGCATATAGCAGAACTTGATTCATGGAGTCTTTATGCAGACAATGATAACTCAATTATTGTTGTTGTTACATAATATACATTTTTCCTTAAAGGCTTACTAAACTTGCTGTTATAAGGTTTATTCTTTCTTTGCTCCCTTGCTAACTTTACTTTTCTCATGTTGCTTAACAAGCTTATTATTCTTTTGGAGGCTTGGTGTCTAATGTTGCAGTAGTAGCCTTTGGCTTTATTTTTACTCAACATCTTTCCACCACAGACACATGACTCACTATTTCCTCCTAGGATCATTGATGCCCAGCATCTCTTTGGATAACTAAATGTTCTGTATCTAAGTTGCTCTTTATTGTGGACTTTCAATTGGCCATCCCAAATCAGTTGATCTAAGTGACCGAGTTTTGAAATACCCCTCAGAATTTACTTATCCAAGCATATCCTAGTACAAGAACACCACAGGCATGTGTCCTAGGGTCCAAGCTATTGGTGTCCAGCCTTTATTCTTTGTTTTTCTTGCCACATTGGCTTTTTCTTCTTCCTTTTCTTTATTTTTGTTCTCAAGGGCTTTTTCTTTATTGATAGGAACCTTTATAACAGCAAGCTAGCTCACACTTCAATGAAAATGATACTATGCAGCAATTATTTCATGAGTTATGCATTTAATCAAACACATATACCACCATTAACTTCCATTCTACTTATGCAACATTGGATATTTACTTTCCAATTCAAACAATTCTCTTTTATTCAAGCTTATGGGAAACAAAACAAAATTCAGCTAGGTGATGGATGACAAGCAATATGCAGATTTAGCATACTTAATCAAACAACTTCACTTGCAACTAGATAAACACTTTAGCAGGATATATAATGGTTTCCATGTTCAAAACACTTCATAGCAGCAAGGATTAAGTTTAGATACAACCTTTGAAGTTGTAGCCCTTTAATTCTTCCTTCTGTTGTGTTTTCTTTGAGTTAAGATGCACAATATCTTCAATTGTTGACTCATGTCCTGCATAATTCTCAAAGTTTCTTGCTTCTAAAGCCCTTAATTACATGGTTAGTATGCATAAATTGAGTGTGGCTCTTGGATTTATTTAGGTGTTGGGGACACCAAACTTAATTGCTTGCCACTGCCTCTTATGCAACAAGTTAACCATATGTGAAACCTTGTGTCCTTGCTAAAGGTTATGGAATTAAAGCTAGAAAGCAGTTAAATAGTTGAATAATTTGTTTGGTTGCTTGGAGCTAGCATTCTGCATAAGGTGAGAGTATGCTTTTAGATAGATTTTGGTGGAACACCAAACTTAAAATCATTCATTCTCCCTTAACTTGTTTTGGTGTGAAACACCAAACTTAGCTCCTTGCACTACAGACCAATTATTCAACCTTTTTATTGAAATAAGCTAGAAAAGAAAACTACCTCAGGTTGGGTTGCCTCCCAACAAGCGCTTCTTTATTGTCATTAGCTTGACATTGATCCACCCTTAGGGTGGTTGATGGTTGGAATGTCAGAGCTTGTCCCCTCTCACTGTCAGCCTCCTTTGTGTACCTTGATGCTCTATTTCAATGTGCTCGAGAGAGAGTACTTGGTTAACAGTGTAGTGGTCTTCTGCTCCTAACTGCTGATATACTAATTGCACCTTGTCACCTTTGGAAAATCCTTCAGTTGGGATTTTCTTATTCTTCCACCCTTTGTAAGCCTTCTTCTTGTTCTTCATCTTTTTCTTTCTTGTTGATCTTTCTCCCTTGACAGTGACTTGGGTTGTGATACCTCCCTTCTTGTTTATCATCCCGGCTTCTTTTTGAATTCCTTTTCCTTCTTGCACCTGCTCATTTTTCTATTCTACTGCATTGTTGGTTGCTTGCTTTGGAAGAGAGTCACTACTTGTCTTGCTTGTTTCTTCATTACTTTGTGATTCTGGAAAGACTTTCAAGGTGATGCTCTCCTCATGCATCCTGAGGGTTAGCTCTCCCTGCTCTATATCTACAATGGCTCTAGCAGTGGCCAAAAATGGTCGACCAAGTATTATGGAGTCATTCTCATTCTCTGCTAAATCTAGGATCACAAAGTCTGCTGGAAAGATGAACTTGTCAACCTTAACTAAAAGGTTTTCAATCAACCCTTTAGGATATACCACTGATTGGTTTACCAATTCCAAGGACATCTGTATTGGTTTCACCTCTCCTATGCCAAGCTTTTTCACTAAAGAAGATGGAATTAGATTTATACTTGCTCCTAAGTCACACATCCCCTTGTTGATGAATAGACCTCCAATAGTGCAAGGTAGGAAGAAACCTCCAGGATCTTCAAGCTTGGGAGGAAGTCCTTTTCTGATTAGTGCACTGCATTCTTCACTGAGCATTACAGTCTCCTTCTCATTCCAATTCCTTTTCTTATTGATGAGCTCCTTTAAGAACTTGGCATACAGAGGCATTTGCTCCAACGCCTCAGCCAAAGGTATGTTGATTTCCAGCTTCTTGAAAGTCTCTAGGAATTTAGAAAAGTGTTGGTCCTTAGTCTCTTTGTGGAATCTTTGGGGATAAGGCAGTGGAGGTGTCAAGCTTTTCTCCACTTGATGTTGTCTTGGATTTGGTTCTTCCATGATCTGCTTTCCCTTCTTCAGATTTTATGGTCTATTTTCTTTTTCTTGAGGTTGATTCTGAGGGTGATTGCTTGCTGTTGCATATTCATCATTGGTTGCCTCTTTTTCAACTTGTTTCTTGTCACTTTCCTTGGGTTTCTTGGTGGCTTCTTCATCTTTCAGCAGGATTTTTCCACTCCTTAACTGTATTGCCTTGCACTCCTCTTTTGGATTAGGAATGGTGTCACTTGGTAGTGAGCTTGATGGTTTTTCAACAGAAATTTGCTTGGAGATTTGCCTAATCAGCCTTTCTAGGCTCTTCATGGAAGCTTTTTGGTTCTTTGTTGTCAATTCTTGGTTCTTCATCATCTTCTCCATGAGTATCTCTAGATTAGTGATCCTCTGAGAGTGTTGTGAGATTGGTTGGTTTTGGGGTGTTGATGGATGATGGTAGGTGTTTTGGTTAGTTGGGTGGTTATTGGGTGGATAATGGTTAGAGTTGGGATAAGTATTTTGTGGTTTTCTGTATGTGTTTTGGTTAGTGTTTGGCTGGTTGTTGTGGTTTGTGTTTTTCCAATTGTTTTGAGTTGAGTTCCTTTGCCATGGCTGCTGAATTTGATTGTGGTTGTCTCCCCATCTGAGGTTGGGATGGTTCTTCCAAGAAGGATTGTAAGTATCACCATAGACTTCATTTGTTCCAGGATTTTGGTTGTGCAGGTATTGGACTTGCTCTTGCTGTTGCTCCTCTTGAATTTCTTCATTTTGCCCCCAAGTAGTTGATGGTTGGCTTGTGGCACTCACTGATGCAACTTGAAGGCTGTCAATTCTCTTGGCCATCTGCTCAAACTGCTGTTGAATTTGCTGCTGCATCATCTTGTTCTGAGCTAGGATTGAATCCACTCCTTCCAACTCCATTACTCCTCTCCTTTGCGATGGTTGGCGTTGCCTTTGGTGAGCAAAGAAATATTGGTTGTTGGCCACCATATCAATGAAATTTTGAGCTTCCTCTGTAGTTTTCATGAGTTGTAATGAGCCTCCAGCTGAATGATCAAGTGCTTCTTGAGCCTTCAGAGTAAGTCCCTCATAGAAGTTCTGCAGCTTATCCCACTCAGTGAACATCTCTGGTGGACATTTCCTCAGCAGTGCCTTATATCCTTCCCATGCCTTATATAAATTTTCAGCATCCATTTGAGTGAATGTCTGCACCTCAGTCTTCAATCTTATGATCCTTTGAGGGGGATAAAATTTGGCAAGAAACTTGCTCACCAAATCATCCCAAGTGTTGATGCTCTCCTTTGGAAATGTTTCTAGCCATTGAGTGGCTTTGTCCCAGAGAGAGAATGGAAAGAGCAGTAACTTGTAGCTGTCAGGAGGCACACCATTGGTTTTGATAGTGTCCCAAATCCTCAAGAAGGTAGATAAGTGTTGATTTGGGTCTTCCAATGGCCCTCCTCCAAAAGAGCAGTTGTTTTGGACCAAAGTGATGAGTTGTGGCTTTAGTTCAAAGTTGTTTGCATTGACATTAGGAGTAAGAATGCTACTCCCGCAGTGTCTAGCATTTGCAAATGTGTAAGAAGCCAGTACTCTTCTTTGTTGTAGGTTATTGTTAGCTCCTCCTTCTAGTTGATTGGGATTTGATGGATCTCCCTCCATCTCTTCAAATTCCTCCTTAGATTCTTCCACTCCAACAATATTCTTCCCTCTTTCAGCTCTTCTTATTCTTCGAAGAGTTCTTTGGTCAATTTCAGAGAGGATAGGGGAAGATCTTCCTGTACCTGACATACAAACACAACAATAAACACACAGATCCAGAAAACCAGTGAAACTTCAATCTATTGCTAGAATGAAGTTTTAGTTAGTTTAAGCAAAAATTCAAACAGTTAGTGTGTTAGTAAAAACTTAAAGAAACAAAAAAGAAAAAGTGTTTGATCTAGACCTCCACTTCACTTAATCATTGTCAATCTATTTCAATCCCCGGCGACGGCGCCAAAAACTTGATGTGTGGAAAACGACCCAACACAAAACTCACCGGCAAGTGTACCGGGTCGCATCAAGTAATAAAACTCACGGAAGTGAGGTCGATCCCATAGGGATTGAAGGATTGAGCAATTTTAGTTTAGTGGTTCATTTAGTCAAGCGAATCAAGTATTGGTTGAGTGATTTTGTATCCAACAGTAAGTAAATAACAGGAAATGTAAAGGGAGAGGGATGAATTGCAGAAATTAAAGAGAACGGAAAGTAAAGGTGATGAATCTTAAAGAACAAGAAATTAAATGACTGAAACTTAAAGTGCAAGAAATGTAAATTGCAGTAACTTAAAATGCAAGAAATGTAAATTGCTTGAATGAAAAAGGGGAGTTGAGGATTGGAAATTCAGAATTTCAGTAAGGGAAATTAAATTGCAACAATTAATAAAACAGAAGATGAATTGGAATAAACTAAATCTCAAACAGAAATGGAAATTAACTTGCAGCAGGGGTTCACAGAAGAACCAAAAAGGAAAATGGGATCTCAGGACTCAAGAGACTAGATAGCAAAGTCTAGATCTCAATTGCCTTTCCAGATCCAAGTTCACAAAGAAATTGACTAGAAATTAAAGAAGAAGCAGTAAAGGAAATGTAATTGAACTCAATTATGCAGAAAAGAAATTAAAGAGATCTTGAATGGAGATTGAGACAGAAATTCCTCAATTCTTCACACCCAAGACTCAAACAAGAAAAGTAAAAATGCTCCAGAAAGAACGAGGAAGAAGAGAGATCAATTTTACTCCCCAATTCTCTGAAATCTCAGTTCCTAGCTCTCAATGAAGTCTCAAAATTCCAAAAAAAAGGTTCAAAAATCAAAAGTAAAAGTAAAGATGAAGGTAAATGGTCAAAAAGTCCTAATTACATCAAACTATCTCCTATTTATACACTTTCTATTCTTGGATCTTGGGATTTGGATGGGCTTTTGATTTTGTGAAGAAATGAATTAAATTGGATTTTTAATCCAATTTTCAGCCCATGAAAAATTGCTTCCAGGAGGCTGCCCTGCCCTTGTGGAGGGCAGGGCAGGAAATGGTACGTGCGGCCCTTGTGCGTGCATGTTGGTGCGTGTGATACTGCAGGATGCTGCCCTGCCCTTGTGGAGGGCAGGGCAGAGTTTTTTTGGTGCGCCAGATTCTGCTGCCCGTGCGTGCTGCTGCTGCCGAGAGTCCTTGGTGCGTGCCAATCTGGTGCGCTGGCTGTGCACCACAAAATGCTGCCCTGCCCTCGCAGAGGGCAGGGCAATGTTTCCAAAAGTGAAGTTCCAAGTTCGAAACTTGGTGGAGGCGCACGCTGCTTCTTTTCCTTGGTTTTCTTGGCACCAAAGTCACGCCTAGTTCCTTACTTCCTCATGGTGCCGTGTTCGATTCATGGAGAATGAAAGCAAGCTTGTTTTCTTTTTGTTTGAACGCTACTCCTTCCCTCCTTGTCCTTGTGTTCGAAACCCATAGGAAGCACTAGGAAGCAATTTCCTTTGAATTATTCTTGATTGGAGCCCGATATTGCTCTTGAGGAGGGCAGGGCAGAGTTTTTGCTCCCTTTGGTCCTTAGCATCAAATTGTGCTCCGCCCTTTTTGTGGGCAGGGCAGTGATGCTTTTCATGGTTTGGCTCATTATGTTGCTCTCCTGGAGGGTAGTGTGCCCTTGTGGAGGGCAACGTTTGCTTCCTCCTTCTATGCGCCACACTTCTTATCTCTTGGGCCACGCTTTCTTAAGCCACGCTTCCTCTTTTCTTCTTTTCTTCACCTTCAAATAATCAAAACAACCAATCAAAGTATCACTAAATTCACAAGGCTTATAAATCAATTAAAAATCAATTAAATTTAGCTTAAACCTCATGAGTTAGCATCAATTTAGTGGTAGTTGCTTGATTTAAAGAAGTTATGCATCTTCATTCCAAATCACTTACTTAGGATGCAAGAAAGTGCATAAAGACTAATAAAACAAGTGAAATTAGCTTGAAAAATGGGTATATGATGACTTGTCATCAACTAGCATTTCAAATCAACGTTTCCAAATCCATCATTTAGGATCATTCCTTATCTATTTAAATCAAAGGAACTTAAAGTCATGAGTTCAATCCGTTTCACCAAAAATCCAGAAATTAACCAACTATATAACAAACACAACACATCATTCTCAACAGAAAATCATTTACATCACAGGCATTTATCCATTTGTATTAAGGCAAATCCTTACTCGGACCATCCGGTTTACTTCTTAGTCTAATATTAAGCTCGACATTCCCTGTTTTACTGTACAGGCGGTATTATAAAATCACACACTATCCTTTAAGCCTGATTATTGCAATTACCTCAATCTTACTGTCGTAATCGGCCCGCATCCTGACTTTCTTCTTGTTGGTAATTTCTTGATACATGCCCTGGTAACCCACACTTGTAACATACACCTAACTTGAATCGGCATGGCCTATTTGGATGATGACTTCCACATCTCTGACAGCTCAAAACATCAGAAGAAGCCGCTGTCCGCTTTCCTTTATCGTTTCTTTGGGACTCCTCACTCGTCGCAAAGTTATTCCGTCCTTGGGGAAGGTGTTGTATGTATCCTCTCACCTTAAACTCTCAACCCCTTAGTGCGAATCCTTGGTTGTGCTCTCTATGACTTCCTTTCTCTGCAACCATCCTCTTCACACACTCTTCAGCAATTCTGCTCTTATTTACCAACTCTGAAAAAGTTCGGATCTCCATTGGTCCACTGAACTTAAGATGTCGCTCCGGAGCCCTCCTTCATACTTAATGCATTTCCATTCCTCGAAGTCTCCCGGAGCTCCCTGACACATGCGGGAAAACCTGAATAGCTCCTCAAATTTGTCTGTATACTCAGATACAGACATAGCACCTTGCTTCAGCTGCAATAACTCCAATTCCTTGGCTATTCTGGCAGAATTCGGAAAGTACTTCTTATAGAATTCCACCTGGAAGGCATCCCAAGTGATAGGATCATCCTCCTGCTGCAGGAGGTGTCGGGCCCCTTGCCACCAATGCGATGCTTCCCCAGTAAGCAAATAGGTAGCAAATTCAACACACTGCTCCTCGGGTACCAACTGTGCTTGCAGTTCTCGCTCCATAGCCTGAAACCAGGTATCAGCTTTAGTCAGATTTGGTGGTTCCCTTGAACTTAGGCGGATTAACCTTTAAGAAAGTTGCCAGTGTCATCGGGCCCTGAGCTTCCCTTCCGCCATTGCCATTATCGTTTATCTGTGGCCCAAGAGCCTCCGCAGTGACCTGCATAGCAGCAGCCATATTCTCCAACGCCACCATAAGGTTTACCGGGTTATTCGGGTTGATTTCCGGTTCCTGCGTACTAGTACGATCTCTCTCACGTCCCCGACCGGGTCCACGAGGCACCATCTGGTTCCAATACACACCAAACAATCGATATCAACTTGATCAGTCTCAATATCGGAAGTATAGTGCTTCAAGGTTCCAAAGGTACACTCATGGACTTCATACTAGATGTATCGGTTAGATACCTTAACTAGCACAGGCACAGACTCAAAGTATGCATTGAAGCATAAGCAGTTCCATCCCTCAGGCTCATGAGGATGAACTGCTCTGATACCATAATGTAACACCCTAATATTCAAATCCTTATGCTCGAGTCATAAGTCAATGATATTACGGTGGTACGACTCTCAGGTAGTTTTTTAATATATAGATATAGGTAAATTCGAAAGGAGTATTAATCGAGAAGCCTGAAAAGAGTAGAAATAAAATCGCGAAGACGTATCACTCATGTTTCGACAACAAAAAGATAAAACGTGAAGCCAAAAGCGATATACGGATAAGGCATAAAGGAGATTAAGAGATAGATAACAGATAGATATATATAATATAAGTAAATAGCCACTAGTCGCGACCCGCGAAGTTTAGGATGGCTAGGGTACAGTATGAAAGTAGTTGACAACAGTATATCCTAATCTCTCCCAAAGGAAACATGAGAGCCTCTATAGGCAAGTTTAAAAGAGTATATTACATAATATAATATTTTCAAAACAAAGGTGGAGAGATTCTAAGCAAAAAACAAAGTAGAGAAAATAAAGATCTTCGCCGTCTCTCAGACGAACCACAGCTCACTTCTGAGCACTTGGACCTGTATCTGAAAAATAAGAGATATATACGGAATGAGAACCCCGGGCCCATGGGTTCCCAGTACGGTAAAAGTGCCAAATAAATACAATGCACTGCAATAAAAACTCACTAAGCATCCTAAACTTCTTCACCAATTATCCATCCTAGGTTCTCACTAATCCATGAATAGGCAACTGTCGTAAGGGGATACTAAATCTAGTTCAGTTTTCACAAGTTTCCCAACTCGTTGACTCTTCCACGAATAAGACTCAGAATCATAAGCAAAAACCATCACCAGTTGTTCTGCCTCAGTAATTCTATATCAATACATCATACCCTCGCCTGGAACTAGTGAAATCACATCACTGCGTCTACCCAGGGGGCTCAAATTATCTCATTCAATAATCATCGTCATCATGAAATCGCATCACCAATTCATCTCATCAAGAACAACCCTCAACATCCACCGACACCAGCATGATGGGCCTCTCAGTTGTACAAACACAAGCAATACAGGCAAGTAATACACAAAATAAGTTACAAGTAGAACAAGTAGCACATAATCAGGTAACATAGCATATATGATGTAGAAATCCAAAATAAATAGGCAAACTCAAGCAATTCAAACATATGCAAATGATGTATGCCTGCCCTATGGCTGATGATATCACCTGTCGGTTATATAGCCAACCTGACATGTCCTGGTAGCTAACCATTGGATAGAAACACCCCTTACGGAGCAAGTAGGTTTGAGCTACAACCCCTTTGCTACTACCCGCTCAACCCAGAGCCAATGGAATAACCACTACTGCGGCTACTACCTAGGCAGGTGTTTAAAAGCTCAACCTGGAGCGAGTGGATTCACCACTACTGCCGCTACTACTCAGGCGTCACAATCTCTTACCTGGAGCAAGTGGGACGAACCACAACCCTTGCTATTGCCCAGGATCTCAAAACATACATTCGTTCAGTTTAAAAGCAATCATCATTGTTATCAAATCTCAAACATTAACCTGGAGCAAGCGGGATGAACCACCACCCTTACTACTACCCAGGTATCACAAATACATTCATTCAAAACTCCATGATTAAACTCATTTATCATAAATATCCTTTCCCGTCTCATACCCGGAGAAAGTGGACAACGCCACTACCTACTACCCGGGGTCACACATCACATTTCAACAATTTCCATTATCATCCATTTAACACATTCATTCATTAATCATATATGCATTTATACTCAGCCATAATCAATAATGGCTTTGCCGTAACCCGGCAATAACTCAGCCATCCGGATCATGGTTCAATCAAGAACTAGCCATTTATCAATAAATATAGCCCTTTGGCTCATGGCATACACGGTACTTCTACCGTCATCCTCCATATCTCATATAATCATCTTTGATCATCATTGATCACAACTTTTTCCCTTGCTTCATTCGCAAGTTACCACATCCCCTAGCTCTTTCCTCTTTGCTAGGCATATCATAATGATTTAATACATAAGGGGTGAGATCGGAGGCTTAAAAGTATGAGATTTAGTTTTTAAAACTCAAAAATCAACTTTGGGATGAAAACAGGGCCACGCACACGCGTACTTCATGTGCACGCGTGGATGGCCACAAAGCTCATCGAAGCGTATGCATCATACACGCGGACACGCGGATTGAAACACAGCCAGATGACGCGTACGCATCAGCCATGCATAAGCGTGGGTGCATTTGCGCCCCAGGCACAAAACTGGCACAACTCTGGCACAACTCTCGGGAAAATGGCTGGGCATTAGGTGCAGTGCATCGACGCGCACGTGCACACCACGCGCATGCATGGATGGTGCCTTCTTGAAGAACAACGCCTACGCACCAAGTGTGCCTACGCGTGGAGGGTCATTCTGCTAAAAATTTTCTAAGTTAAAAGCTGCAGAATTCACAAATTCAACCCCCAATCTTCTAACGGACATAACTTTTTCATTTTAAATCGTTTTTTGCCCGTTCTTCAAATGGCATGGACATCCTGATTCCAATTTCACTTCCAAATAAGTTTAGCACAAAACAGAAATCCGCATTCCAAGTTATGTCCCGTCAAAGTATGCCCAAAAACCATGTTTTCACTTGAAACCACAAAGTGCCATTTTCAAAACAAGCCATTTCCGACTCTTTTCAAAATCTACCAAAACATGCCAATTTTATCCCTTTTCTTTGAAATCACTCAAAGTATATCAAACTCGACATTAAGCCTCCTCAACTCATACACTAACACATTACCACAATTCACAAAACCGCCATATAACCATTTTCACCCATTTCAAACAAATGGCTAAATTACAAACACATTAACATGTCATACATCCTTCCTCATCTCAATTTCCAACAATATTATTTCCAATCAATCATCATTATACATAATCAATATCATACTCACTATCACATAGTTTCACTCCACAAATCAACCTTAATCATTTCTCAAGCATATATCACAACATACATATCTCTCATGCATCATCATACCATCAAGGCATCAATAATCATGATCACATATATGACCACATAACATACCTCAACCAAAACCAAACATACCTCATCTATACAATTTCACCCAAAATTACCAAATTCCACACTTCAACTCCTCAAACCTTATTATTCAATAACCAACCCAATCATTCATATATTCATTATCTGAAATTCATCCAATCACTTGTTTCATCATACAATGCACACATCAACGTACCTTCCTTACCTCTTTCTGGCCTCCGGCCCAAGATTCATGGCCTCTGGCCCAAATTCACAATTTAAATGCATAAACCACAAATCAATACTCATTACCCAATACATCAAATTCTCAATACACCAAGCATACAAGGCCACACAATTCTCAACCCAATCATTAATTCACATTACATACCAACTATGCATATTAGCACCAACCATTTACATAATCCAAACTTAATCCTAGGGGCATCTAGCCTAGGGATTTTCATCACACCACACGGTACTTAAATGAAACTTAAACCGTACCACTTGTAGCCAAACCAATTGAGCCTCTTCTTTAGAAGTCTCCACCAACCTTAGCCCCAAGCCTCACCAAAGCTCCTCAAGCAACACCAATCTCCCAATTGTGCACCAAGATCATCAAATACACTAACATAACCAACATCACATAAAAATGACAAATCACAAAGGTTTGAGAACTTCTTACCTCAGTCCATATGAATTAAGGATAGAACCCACTTTGAATCCATGTTGGAGTATCCCTAAACACCCAAAATCACAAGATTTCAACACTAACTACCCAAAAACGTGTAACAGTAGGAATATCGAAAACTAGGCAAGGATGAATGGAATACTCACCACAAAAATTAGATAGAATTGTAGAGGATGAGAAGAGCGACGCGTGGCCGTAAACGGCTCGTCAATCGGAGCTCTATAGCTCAAGTTATGGTGGTTTGAAGATCAAAGAGAGTTAGGTTTTCTCTCTTCTCTTCTCTCTTCTCAATTTCAGTGCCCCAACCCTTCCTTTTAGGGTAAAATGAGCTGAAATGCTCATAACAAATATTTATATATGTTGGGTCTTGGGCCCACTTAGGCCCGGTTCACTTATTTTTGTTCGTTGGCCCAATTTTGGGCCAAAACCTTTAAGATTAGCGCTCCAAATCGCACTTTAAATATTTCTACCTCCCCTAGTTATAATTTCTCATTTCTTAATCTTATTTACTCATAATCAATTTTCTCAACTGCAGTACCAGACAGATCTCAGCCGGTACTTCCAGTCAAAATTCTACTGCGCGCTTTTACGCAGAAAACTATGTTTTTTGACTCGGAAAAATTCAATGAATCCAAATATCATATTTAAATCATCAAATTCCAATTGCCAAATCTTCCAACCATATTCGCTCCTATTTAACTTATTATTCAATTAATTTCGGTTAGACCGGGTATTACAACTTGTCTATCAAAACATCAACAAAAAATAAGATAATAATAATAATATAAATTTCGAGAAATTTACATAACAATTTCACCATCCCCATAGCACCCAGGCGAATTCAATGATGAGAACTTAAGGGTTCAACTCCCGGCTGCAGAAAATTTTTTAATTTCGCACCAAAATCCAACTTCTTGGTGTGATACGTGGTCAGAAAAGCATTTTCGTCATCTTAGAGCTAAGGGACGGAATGGTAATCTTGTCATATTCATGGATCTGAATACTATAAAAATTGTACCATGCCAGTCTTGGACATTAAGAAGACCAAGAGTACGTCTAAAAAACAGTAGTGCTGAAAGGGCGACAACTCATATAGCCCATTAGGCTAAGTCAGGATAGCAAGAAGCCCAATAATGCTTTTCAAATTCAATGAGAGGCATAATTTATTATTAATTTTCGAATTTTTAGGCATTTATGTTAGTTTGTTTTGTTGTTAGAGTTTGTTAAAAGATTTGAATTACTCCTGATTTGCTTAGTAGTATTTTTAGGAATTTTAAATTTAAATCAAATATGATCTAATCTAATAAGATCAAATCTGATTTAAATTAGTTATCATATCTTTAAGATTTTAAAATTTAAATCTAATCTAATCTAATCTAATAAGATCAAATCTGATTTAAATTAGTTATCTTATCTTTTAGTTAGTTGTTAGGTGCCTATTTAAACACCTTTGGTGAGACAATTTACATAACTTTTGATGAATAAAATTTCCTTAGTGCTTGATGCACGTTTTTATTGTGTGATTAAGTGAGGTGAGTGATTTACTTCGCTTGTTGCATTGAGAAAATTGAGTGATTCAATTTTCATCCTTCTGATCTAGGTTGTCAAGGACAGGTTCTTTGAAGGTCTAGTAGGAAAAACCCTTCCAGTGACCTAGGTTGCTAAGAACAGGTTTCTTAGTGGTATAGTAGGAAAACCCCCTCTTTATTTATCCTCTTCTTTTTTTTTCCTTATCATCTGGTATTAGATACAGGTCGTAGGTAAATTCTTATTTATCTACACATTTCATGGGTCTTGTTTAGTCTCTTTTTCTTTCTCTCTTTAATTTTTGTAAATTCACGTTAGAGTCAAACGAAAAAAACAAAAAAATCTTTTTTTAATTTTGTTTTTGCAATTATTCTATCTTTAAGTCAGTGTCTGGAAAAAAAATAATAAAAAATAATTGAGTATTACGATATTGATGATGAAGGAAGCTCATATGCGAAAAAGAGTTCTCAGTTTCAAATCCATGCATTCAAAGGGAGAAATGATCCTGAAGCGTATTTCAGATGGGAAAGGAAGGTAGAATCGATTTTTACAAATTGCGTCCTTTCAGAAGAAAAGAAGGTTCAACTGGTACAAGCCAATTTTTCCAATGCTGCCCATGTGTGGTGGATTGAATTAGGAAGATCTAGAAGATAGCACGGAAAGCGCCCAATTAGCAGTTGGGAGAAGATGAAGAAAATCATGAGGAGGCAGTTTGTGCCATCATCATACCATAATACATTTTTTGGAAAATTTTTTACGTTACAACAAGGCTCACAATCAGTGATGGAGTACCACAAGGACTTCATATATTTGATGGACATGGCTAATATTAAAAGGAGTCCTGAGGTTCTTAAAGACTGATTTTTGTTTGGATTACGTGAAGAACTTGCAGATGAAGTCCAACGTTACCGTTACACAACCATGGACAATTTGGTCAAATTGGCCATTGACTGGGAGCAGGTGCAACAAATGATAGATCACCATAACAAGAGGAATTCTTCTACGCCTATCTTTCATTCTTCTTCAAAGCCACAGATGAAAGAATTTGTTGAGTATGCTATAGAGGGTGATGTGTCCTTGGAAGATTCAACAGTACAGAATTTCTCAACTAGGTCCTTGGGATGTGAGCAATTTGAAGAATATGAGAGAAAAAAATTGAGAAAGAGATTGAGTGTTTGAGTGAAAAGAATCCATGTTTGATTGAAAGTAAGGGGTTTGAGAGAAAAGATGAGAATAGTGAGCGAGAGGAGTCAATGAGTGAAAAAGAAACTGAGTTCAATAAACACACTTGTGAAATAGATCTAGAAAGTTCTAGCTTAGACAAAAGTGCATTAGTCTCATTGAAATCCACAGAGTCCTTAGTTTCTCATACATCTAACCACGAAATTTCTAGTGTTTTTATATCAAATTTTCCAGGCGTTGTAGATTAACTTGTCAATTATGGAGGCATTAATATGGATGAAAAGGAAGAAAGAAAAATTGCACACTTTGGACAAGCTGGTGAAACCATGGTTGGAAATATTGAACTTGCACACATGAGGGACATAGCTACAATTCAGTGGATATAGAAGAGCCATCAAACAATGGTATTTAAACCTGGAGATTGGGTTTGGATTCCTTGGAGGGACGAAGAACATCTCATGCAAGATTCGAAGACGAATCTTTTTGAAGAGGGAGAGAATGATACGTGGTCAGGAGGGCATTTTCGTCATCTTAGAGCTAAGGGACGGAATGGTAATCTTGTCATATTCAAGGATCTGAATACTAGAAGAATTGTACCATGCCATTCTTGGACATCAAGAAGACCAAGAGTCTGTCTCAAAAATAGTAGTGCTGAAAGGGCGACAACTCATAAAGCCCATTGGGCTAAGTCAGGATAGCAAGAAGCCCAATAATGCTTTTCAAATTCAATGAGAGGCATAATTTATTATTAATTTTTGAATTTTTAGGCATTTATGTTAGTTTGTTTTGTTGTTAGAGTTTGTTGAAAGATTTGAATTACTCCTTATTTGCTTAGTAGTATTTTTAGGGATTTTAAATTTAAATCAAGTCTGATCTAATCTAATAAGATCAAATCTGATTTAAATTAGTTATCATATCTTTAAGATTTTAAAATTTAAATCAAATTTGATCTAATCCAATAAGATCAAATCTGATTTAAATTAGTTATCTTATCTTTTAGTTAGTTGTTAGGTGCCTATTTAAACACCTTTGGTGAGACAATTTACATAACATTTGATGAATAAAATTTCCTTAGTGCTTTATGCACGTTTTTATTATGTGATTAAGTGAGGTGAGTGATTTACTTTGCTTGTTCCATGGAGAAAATTGAGTGATTCAATTTTCATCCCTCTGATCTAGGTTGTCAAGAACAGGTTCTTTGAAGGTCTAGTAGAGAAAACCCTTCCGGTAACCTAGGTTGCTAAGAACAGGTTTCTTAGAGCTCTAGCAGAAAAACCCCCTCTTTATCTATCCTCTTGTTTTTTTTTTTTTTTTTTTTGCCTTATCATGGTGTCTTATATTTTTATACTCATTTGTATGAAGCACTGATGAATTTATTCATTGTTAACAATAATGGTTAGTTACTCCCATTACAATATTAATTTTGTCCTTACTCTAATGAATTATTATCAAATAAAGTTTAGTATCACTGATAATCTTTAATATATTTTTAAATTTAATTTGATATAAACATAAAACTGAAGAAAAATATTTTACCTCAATAAAATACTCATTTTTAGAATGGAAGAAAAATATCATGATATAACAAATACTGGAACTTGTTTATCAAAACATCAACCAAAATTTAAGATAATAATAATATAAATTTCGAGAAAAGGACCCAATAATTTCACCATACTCACTACCACCCAGGGGAATTCAATGATGAGAACTTCTAGGCTCAACTCCCGATTGCAAAAAAATTTTTTTAGTTTCGCACCAAAATCCAACTTTCTATCATCTTATATTTTTAAACTCATTTGTATGAAGAACAGACTAATTTATTCATTGTTAACAATAATGGTTTGTTATTCCCGTTACAATATTAATTTTGACCTTACTCTAATTAATTATGATCAAATAAAGTTTCTATCACTAATAATCTTTATTATATTTTTTACATTTAATTTGATATAAACATAAAAACTTAAGAAAAATATTTTACTTCAATAAAATACTCATTTTTTGAATTGAAGAAAAATATCATGATATTACAAATACTATAACTTGTCTATCAAAAAATCAACCAAAAATTAAGTTAATAATAATAATAATATAAATTTTAAAAAAATACTCAAAAATTTCACCATCCACAGTAGCACCCAGGCGAATTCAATTATGAGAACTTCTGGGTTCAACTCCCGGCTTTGGAAAATTTTTTAGTTTCGCATCAAAATCCAACTGCTTGGCGTTTTATATTTTTATACTCATTTGTATGATGTACGGACGAAATTATTCATTGTTAATAATAAGGGTTAGTTATTCCCATTTCAATATTAATTTTGACCTTAATATAATAAGTTATTATCAAATAAAATTTAGTATCACTAATAATCTTTAATATATTTTTAAATTTAATTTGGTATAAACATAAAATTGAAGAAAAATATTTTACTTCAATAAAATACTCATTTTTAAAATTGAAGAAAAATATCATGATATACCAAATACTGGAACTTGTCTATCAAAACATCAACCAAAAATTAAGATAATAATAATAATATAAATTTTGAGAAATTTACACAACAATTTTACCATCCGCAGTAGTACCCAGACAAATTCAATGATGAGAACTTAAGGGTTCAGCTCCCAGCTGTGGAAAATTTTTTAGTTTTGCACCAAAATCCAATTTTTTGGTGTCTTATATTTTTAAACTCATTTGTATGAAGCACAGACGAATTTATTCATTGTTAACAATAATGGCTAGTTATTCCCATTACAATATGAATTTTTTCGTTACTCTAATAAATTATTATTAAATAAAGTTTAGTATCACTAATAATCTTTAATATATTTTTAAATTTAATTTGATATAAACATAAAACTGAAGAAAAATATTTTACTTCAATAAAATACTCATTTTTAGAATTGAAGAAAAATATCATGATATAACAAATACTGGAGCTTGTCTATCAAAACATCAACAAAAAATTATGATAATAATAATATAAATTTTGAGAAACGTACCCAATAATTTCGCCATACTCTCTACCACCTTGGCAAATTCAATAATGAGAACTTCCGGGTTCAACTCCTGGTTGCGAAAAATTTTTTAGTTTCGCACAAAAATCCAACTTCCTAGCGTCTTATATTTTTATACTCATTTGTGTGAAGAACGGACGAATTTATACATTGTAAACAATAATGGTTAGTTATTCCCATTACAATATTAATTTTGACCTTACTTTAATAAATTATTATCAAATAAAGTTTACTATCACTGATAATCTTTAACATATTTTTACATTTAATTTGATATAAACAAAAAACTGAAGAAAAATATTTTACTTCAATAAAATACACATTTTTGAATTGAAGAAAAATATCATGATATAACAAATACTGGAACTTGTCTATCAAAACATCAACCAAAAATTAAGATAATAATAAAATAAATTTCGAAAAAATTACTCAACAATTTCACCATCTGCAGTAAGAACCAGGCGACTTTGATGAACTCATTTGTATGAAGCAAGGATGAATTTATTCATTGTTAACAATAATGGTTAGTTATTCCCATTACAATATTAATTTTGACCAAACTCTAACAAATTATCATCAAATAAAGTTTAGTATCACTAATAATCTTTAATATATTTTTAAATTTAATTTGATATAAACATAAAACTGAAGAAAAATATTTTACTTCAATAAAATACTCATTTTTACAATTGAAGAAAAATATCATTATATAACAAATATTGGAGCTTGTCTATCAAAACATCAACCAAAAATTAAGATAATAATAATATAAATTTCGAGAAAAGTACTCAACAATTTCACCATCCACAGTAGCACCCAGGCAATTTCAATGATGAGAACTTCCGAATTCAACTCCCGGCTGCAGAAGATTTTTTAATTTCGCACCAAAATCCAACTTCTTGGTGTCTTATATTTTTATACTCATTTGTGTGAAGAACGGACGAATTTCTTTATTGTTAATAATAATTGTTAGTTATTCCCATTAAAATTTTAATTTTGACCTCACTCTAACAAATTATTATCAAATAAAGTTTAGTGTCACTAATAATCTTTAATATACTTTTACATTTAATTTGATATAAACATAAAACTGAAGAAAAATATTTTACTTCAATAAAATAATCATTTTTAGAATTGAAGAAAAATATCATGATATAACAAATAATAGAACTTGTCTATCAAAACATCAAGCAAAAATTAAGATAATAATAATATAAATTTTGAGAAAAGTACTCAATAATTTTGCCATCCGTAGTAGCACCCAAGTGAATTCAATGATGAGAACTACCGGATTCAACTCCCGGCTGCGGAAAATTTTTTACTCCAACTTCTTAGCGTCTTATATTTTTATACTCATTTGTGTGAAGAACGTGTGTATGTTCCCGTGTGCTGCACGGGATGATACATAAAATTATATAGAAAATTTTTATTAAAAAATTAAATGAAAATTATATATAGTAATTATTATTAAAAATAATTAGTATTTATTTCAATCAATTTCGATTGGTTAAATAGTCATCTCATTTGTCCATTTAAACAAATATTTGGAGTTCGAATCTCGCTTTGTCTGTATAACAATCTATTAGTTAACAGCAAACCCTTAATAAATAGAGCATCAATATGTGGTGGATTAGTTCTCGAGTTGTCGAGTTAGAAAATCCGTAGGAAAAAAATTATATTTGTCTTTAAAATAGATTAATTTATCATTAATAAAAATACTCATAGACTTTTGTCTTTGTTGAAATTTATTTGGGACAATTTTATTTGTTGGTATCGTATTCACTTTTGAAGTCAAAACAATATGATCAACATTATTAGTTGTTGAAACTTCACATTTTATGACATGGTTTTTTAATTTTTTAATTTATAAACTTATGTCATTACAAATGTCATTAGATGGATTAATATTTCTTGGTAAGATGATGTACCGAAACGCCATCATTAAGTATTAATAAGTGTGAAGAGAAACCAATAACAACTTTTTCTATTCAATATATAATTTATTCTATTGAAAAATAAATTAATATTTCTTGAACTGGTAAATACATTTTCTTGTAATTTCTTATACTATTTTATTTGACAATATTTACCGTTAAAAAATAGCAAATAAATATACTATCCTATAATATATATGATGTACAAATAATTTCTTATCTTAAAATTAATTATGGTTAGTGAGATAAAATTTAAAATATTTTATTTTCTTACTCAAATTTAAATTAAGAATTGATTAACAACTCATCCTTTTTTAATTTCAATAACAAATATAAAATTGGTTAGATACAAAGTATTCAGCATTTAATAATTTCAATCATTTAAATTTTAGTTACCAAAAATTTGGTTAAAAATTAATTATAAACTTAATAATCAATAATATATGTTATATTAGTACGTAAATAATAATATCTAATGTATTAATTATTATTTTTTTTGACAAGACCAATGTATAATCTATTGAGAACTGATTTATTATCCAAAATTTTTTCCATAAACTTTGTAATATGTGAAAATAATAATCTTATTTTTTAATTATTTAAAAAAATTATTCATATTTTTTTAATTTTGTAATTAACTTAATAATAACCTTTATTATTGCTTTTATACTAAAAAGTATCAATTTATAATATTTACATATTTAAATTAGGATAAATTAGAAATTTTATATTCGCGTGTATTTAATAGGTTTCATGGGGCAGGTACTTATGCCCGTGTTCCCATTAGGAGTAGCAAAGGGGGAAGCCCACCCTACCCCACCAAAAGCGTGCCATCTAGCGGATTGGACCGCCCCACCCTGCCTAGTGAGACGGTACTGAATTTCTCCCCCACCCCGTCTAACGGTAGGTTGGCGGGTTGATGGACCAGACCCACCAAATCTTTTTTTTTATAAACCATTAAATATTAAACAATATACATAATTTCACAACAATTTTAATAAATTTATAATTTTTAAAGATATAAAAAGATTATAATTTCTAAATTTACAAACAATAAAATCTTTATAATTATAAAAATATAATAAACATAATTATAAATCAATTTTTTTAAAAGAAAATAATAAAACTAACATTGTCCAAAGCAAAACAAATATTGTCCAAAATATATAATTAAACATTTTCAAATTTATAATCAATCAAATATAAAATGTAATCCAAAATATAATTTAGAATGTCTTCAATTATCATTTTTATCCTCTTGTAGATCAATAACATTATTGAAATTTGTAAAAAAAATGGCTCTGACAAAAAACACTTGGCTCGGCAAGGAAGCCTGCCCTGCCTCGCTCCAGTGAAACCCGCCAAAATCCATTTTTAAATTTGGTGGTCTCAAATTTTTAGTCCACCCCGCCCTTTTTGGCAGATTACACGGGCTGACCCGACGGGATTCATCCCGTTTGCCACCCCCTAGTCCCCATCTATTTTCACATGGCAGGTCGTGAGGATTTCACAGGTCTCCATCTAACCCTAAATCACAAGTAATTCCTACAAATACATGTTTTCATTGTTTTTGTGATCATCCCTATTGATAGCATTTGTTGGCTCGTGACGTGGAGCTATTTCAGCCACTCGATAAATTCTTAGATAATTAAAATCTAGGATATATGATATATCCTTTTTTATAAATCACATGTATCCTTGTTATAACAATATTAATAGGAGATAAATGGATAAACACTAAGCTATTGTTTGGATATAAGATGGAAAATTAGAGGAAAAAAATGGAAAAAGAGAAAAGAGAGGAAAGAAAAATGAAAAGAAAAATATATTTTTTGTGTTGTTTAGATGAAGAAAAAATGAATGAAAAAAAAAGAAGAAAAATTTTCTTTTACTTGGATGGAAGAAAAAGTAAGAAAAGAGAAAGTTATAATGGAGTAAAATTACATTAATATTTTTATATATTACATATAAATTATAATTTAAAGGGTAACTCTGTACTTTTACCCATGTTTGCACTTCTCCGTCAGTTTTTTGCAACTTTTAAAATTTATATAAGTTTCACATACACCTTTTTTGTTTTTCATTCAATTTCTTTGTTGATCCAAACAATGAAAAATTGCATGTTGATCCATAAGAATTTTTTTTAATTTGTCCATAATTTACGATTAAAAATACAAAAATTATATATATGTTATTTATCTTATATATTTCTTTATTTTATAAGACTTATAATTTTTTTATCAATGATATTAGTGGTTATAAAGAAATTTTTACTTTTGAATAAATTTATAAAAAAATTAAAAACAAAATTGGTTACAATTTTCTGACAATTTATTTAGTTTTATTTTAAATTAAAATTGAATTATATATTTAATTTATATTTATTTGTTTATCCTAATAATTATATATAATAATAATATATTTAATTATGTTTTAAGAAACTATTGAATTTTGTATAATTGAATTTTTATATAATTTTATAGATAACATATTTAAATTTAAATTTTTATAAATTAATTTATTTTTGTTAAAGTGATTTATGTAATAAAAAATTCATAAATAATTTCATATATTAAAGTAGAAAATAATCTATTTATAAATAAAATTAAAAAATTATTCTTAAAAGTTGAATATGCAGATAAAAAAATAAATTATAACTTACAAAAATTATCTCTAGAATTTATTATAATAAATAATAAAACTGTAAAAATTATGTATCTATATAAATTAAATTATATTAAATTATAAGACATATATATATATATATATATATATATATATATATATTAAATCAACCTAATTAATTAGTTATAATGAATTTGATTTAATAATTTAAAAAATATTTGAATAACCCTTTTTAAAAATATGCCAATCCAAATAATATAAATTGATAAAAAAATATAACTAAATTATATAATACAACATGATATTTTTATAAGTTTATTTTGTAGCAGATCTAATGTTAAGATATTTATCATTATTTATTGTATAATCTAATTTCACAATTATTTAAACATTGTTTTTATGAAAAAAATCGCATTATTTACTTTGAAAAAAATTTAATCACTATTATTGTAAAACCCGGTTAATTAATGGCTAATTAATCATAAATGAGAATTTATTCTAGAAAGCCAAAAATGTGATTTTTATGGCTAAATATGATAGTGGAGATTGAGACGAGAATTTCGATACCAATTTTGTGGAATTTAGACCAACATTAGACCGAACGGGCCAATCGAACCCATATTGGGCCCTTGGCCCAACTAAACTAAACCTAATACACTCATTTCAGCACTCTCACTCCTCACTTAGCACACATTCACGTTGGAAATGGAGGCAGAAGGGGAAAGAACATTTCTCCAAAGTTCTACCCTTGTTTGATCTTCGAACCACCATAACTTTTGATCTAGAGCTCCGATTACTGCACCGTTTGCGGCCATGCGTTCACCGCGAAGAGCTTTACAAAACCCATACAATCAATCTTGAGGTAAGCTACAGTTTTCTCTTTGAAATTCCAACCCTAATTTTCGAATTTTATGGTGAAATGTGTTGAGATTTTGGGCTCTTTGATGTTATAGGACCCAACTCTATTAAAGGAGAAGGTTAATCTTGTCTCTTTAAACCTTGGGTGTGGTAAGATTCACAATCCTAGTGTAATTTATCGTTCAATGATGTTTGAGTATTGAGATGTTGTGTTTGGGTATGGTAATTGTGGCTTAGGTAGTGTGTTTGTGAACATTGGAGCTTGATTGAGATTTTTGGAAAGCTTGAGAAAAGGCTTGGTGTGCAAAAATCTGTTCTTGGACGTGTTGAGACCTTGAGAGCTTGTGGACAAGTGGTTTGGAAGTGCTCCGGTTGAGCTTGAGAAATCGGCTAAGGTATGGTCTCGGTTTCTCGTATCTAATATGTAATGTAATGGGAAATACTTAGGCTAGAGGCCCTAAGATAGGCATTGAATTGTTGATGTTGTTGAATGGTTGAGATATATGATGTGGTCATATATGTGATTATGATTTTTGATGCCTTGATGGTATGATGTATGAGAAATATGCATGTTGTGGTATATGCTTGATGATTGATTGAGGTTGAATTATGAGTGAAACCATGTTGATGGTGAGTATGATACTGGTTATGTGCAATGATGGTTAATTGGAAATGGTGTTGTTAAAAATTGGCATGAGGAAGAGTATATGATATGTAAATGTGTTTGAGTTTGAGCCACTTGGGTGAAGTGGGTTAAAATGATGGTATGGTATTTTTGTGAATTGTGGTAAAGTGTTAATGTGTGAGTTGAGGAGGCTTGATGTTAATTTTGGTATATTTTGATTGATTCCGAAAAGGGTTGAAAATTGGCATGTCTTGGTTGATTTTGAAAGGGTTGGAAATGGCCTGTTTTGAAAATGGCACTTTGTGGTTTTGTGTGAAAATATGGCTTTTGGGCATACTTTGACGGGACATAACTTGGACTCCGGATCCCCGTTTTGTGCCAAAGATATTAAGAAATAAAATTGGATCTGGGATGTTCATGCCGTTCGAAGAACGGCCGAAAAATGCTTTGAAATGATGAAGTTATGTCCGTTGGAAGATTTGTGGTTTAATCTGTGGATTCTGCAGCTGTTAACTTAGAAAATTTTTTAGTAAAACACCCATCCATGCGTAGGCATGCCTGACGTGTGCGCGTTGATGTGCTGCACCAAATGCCTAGCCATTTTCCGAGAGTTGTGCGAGAATTGTGGCAGTTTTGTGCCTGGGGCACAAATGCACCCACGCGTACACGTCGTTTGGCTATTTTTCAATCCACGCATCTGCGTGGACGACTGGTGCACGAAATTGCAATCACACTTTTGCAATTCCGCACAACTAACCAGCAAGTGCACTGGGTCGTCCAAGTAATACCTTACGTGAGTAAGGGTCGATCCCACGGAGATTGTCGGCTTGAAGCAAGCTATGGTTATCTTGTAACTCTTAGTCAGGATATCAATAATTATCAGGTTTGATTGTAAAAAGCAAAAGAACATGAAATCAGTACTTGTTTTGCAGTAATGGGGAACAGGTTGAGGTTTTGGAGATGCTCTATCTTCTGAATCTCTGCTTTCCTACTGTCTTCTTCTTCAAGCACGCAAGGCTCCTTCCATGGCAAGCTGTATGTAGGGTTTCACCGTTGTCAATGGTTACCTCCCATCCTCTCAGTGAAAATGTTCAACGCGCTCTGTCACAGCACGGCTAATCATCTGTCGGTTCTCAATCGGGTTGGAATAGAATCCAATGATTCTTTTGTGTCTGTCACTAACGCCCAGCCCTCAGGAGTTTGAAGCTTGTCACAGTCATTCAATCCTTGAATCCTACTCAGAATACCACAGACAAGGTTTAGACCTTCCGGATTCTCTTGAATGCCGCCATCAATTCTAGCTTATACCACAAAGTTTCTGATTAAGGAATCCAAGAGATATCTACTCAATCTAAGGTAGAACGGAGGTGGTTGTCAGGCACACGTTCATAGTTGAGAATGATGATAAGTGTCACGGATCATCACATTCATCAGGTTTAGGAACAAGTGATATCTTAGAATAGAAGCAAACATGATTGAATGAAAAACAGTAGTAATTGCATTAATCCATCAAGACACAGCAGAGCTCCTCACGCCCAACCATGGGGTTTAGAGACTCATGCCGTGGAAGATACAATGAGAAACGTGTACTGTGTCATGAGGTACAGATACAATGTCAAAAGGTCCTATTAATAGTGAACTAGTAACCTAGGGTATATGATGTGTGGAAAACGATCCAACACAAAACTCACCGGCAAGTGTACCGGGTCGCATCAAGTAATAATAACTCACATGAGTGAGGTCGATCCCACAGGGATTGAAAGATTGAGCAATTTTAGTTTAGTGGGTGATTTAGTCAAGCGAATCAAGTTTTGGTTGAGTGATTTGTGTTTAACAGAAAGTAAATGACATTAAATGTAAAGGGGGAAGGGATAAGTGCAGTAAATTGAAGAACAGAATTGTAAATGTGCAGAATCTTAAAGAGCAAGAAAGTAAATGACTGAAACTTAAAGTGCAAGAAATTTAAATTGCAGTAACTTAAAGGGCAAGAAAGATAAATGGCTTAAATATAAAAGGGAATTTAGGAATGGGATTGCAAGATCTAAACAAAGCAGAAGTAAATTGTAGCAAGAGATTGAGCAGAATTTAAATCAGGAGCAAGTAGCATTCAAACAGCAAGAAAATAAAAAGCAGCAATGATTCACAGAAGAACCCAAAATGAATTGTGATCTCAGGATCCCAAGGGCTTAGGTAGCAGAGCCTAAAACCCAATTTCCTTCCCAGATCTGAATTTACTAAGCAATTGACAGAAGATTAAAGAAGAAGTAATAGAAGAACAGAATTTGAATTCAATTATGCAGAAAACAAAGTGCAAAGAGCTTGAATGGGAATTGGGACAGAATTTCCCCAATTTCACACACCCAATACTCAGAAAACAGAAGAGTAGAATTGCCCAAGGGAATTGAGGAAGGAGATCAATCAATTCTCCCTTGATCCTCTTGGTGCTCGGACAAATCTCTCAAGAAAGCTCAAAGACAAAGGAAATTCAAAAGCTCTCAAAAATAAGAGTAAAAATTCAAAGCTCAAAGTAAAGATAGCTAAAAGTTAGGTGCTAATTACATCAAACTAAGTCCTATTTATACACTTTCTATTCTTGGATTTTGGGATTTGGATGGGCTTTTGATTTGGTGAAGAAATGGATTCAAATTAATTTTTAATTTGAATTTTGGCCCAAAAAATCACTCCCAGGAGGCTGCCCTGCCCTTGTGGAGGGCAGGGCAGAAAATTGATGCTTGGTGCTAGCAATTGGTGCGGCCATGGTGCGTGTGGTGCGAGTCTGGCACGAGTTTGGTGCGCCAGAGGCTGCCCTGCCCGCGCCAAGGGCAGGGCGGGAAAGCTTGGTGCGCCAGGGACGAGATGTGCGTGCGGATGGTGCTGCCAGGGGGCGTTGTGCGTGCGGATGGTGCTGCCAGGGGGCGTTGTGCGTGCGATTGATGCTGAACGCTGCCCTGCCCGCGCCAAGGGCAGGGCAGGAACGGGTTGGTGCGCCAGGGAAGGAATGCGCGCGCCAGATGCTGCCAGGACGAGGAAGTTGGTGCGCCAGCTTTCAAAATTGGTGCACCTAGTTCAATTGCTGCCCTTCCCGCGCCAAGGGCAGGGCAGGGTCCTTCCTTCACGTCTCGGGTTCGAACCTGGGAGAGTGCAAACACGCTATTTTATTTTTTTGGCTTCTTGGCACGGTAGTGGGTCTCAAGGCTTGGCTTCCTCATGGTTCTTTGTTCGAACCTTGTGGCATGCATGGGTGACCTTTTTTTCTTGATTTCTTTCCTTGAGATGCCCGATTCTGCTCTCCACAAGGGCAGGGCAGGGTTGCCTATGCTTGCTTGGTCATCTAATGTTGCTCTCCTAGAGGGCAGTCTGCCCTTGTGGAGGGCAAGGTTGCCTCCCTCATTAGTTGCGACACGCTTCTCTCCTTTTTTTGCCACGCTTTCCTTTTCTTGTGTCACGCTTCTTAGGCCACGCTTTTCATTTTCTTTTCTTTTCTTCACCTATAATAAACCAAACAACCACTCAAAGTATCACTAAATTCAAGAGGCTTATAAATCAATTAAAATGCAATTAAAATTAGCTCAAACCTCAATGATTAACATTAAATTCATGGTGGTTGCTTGATTTAAAGAAGTTATGCATTTTCACTCCAAATCACTTACTTAGGATGCAAGAAAGTGCATAAATGCTAACAAAACAAGTGAAATTAGCTTGAAAAATGGGTATATGATGACTTGTCATCAGTATACAGAAATGAGTAAATGACGTAAAAATCCACTTCCGGGGTCCACTTGGTGTGTGCTTGGGCTGAGCATTGAAGCTTTCATGTGTAGAGACTTTTTCTGGAGTTAAACGCCAGCTTTTATGCCAGTTTGGGCGTTTAACTCCAATTTTTATGCCAGTTCCGGCGTTAAACACCGGGAATTCTGAAGCTGATTTGCAACGCCGGTTGGGGCCATCAAATCTCAGGCAAAGTATGGACTATTATAAATTTCTGGAAAGCCCAGGATGTCTACTTTCCAACGCCGTTGAGAGCGTGCCAATTGGGCTTCTGAAGCTCCAGAAAATCCACTTGAAGTGCAGGGAGATCAGAATCCAACAGCATCTGCAGTCCTTTTCAGTCTCTGAATCAGATTTTTGCTCAGGTCCCTCAATTTCAGCCAGAAAATACCTGAAATCACAGAAAAACACACAAACTCATAGTAAAGCCCAGAAAAGTGAATTTTAACTTAAAACTAGTAAAAATATAATAAAAACTAACTAAAATATACTAAAAATATACTAAAAACAATGCCAAAAAGTGTATAAATTATCCGCTCATCACAACACCAAACTTAAATTGTTGCTTGTCCCCAAGCAACTGAAAATCAAGATAGAATAAAAAGAAGAGAATATACTATAGATTCCAAAATATCAAAGAAACTTAGCTCCAATTAGATGAACGGGACTAGTAGCTTTTTGCTTCTGAACAGTTTTGGCATCTCACTTTATCCTTTGAAGTTTAGAATGATTGGCATCCATAGGAACTCAAAACGCATATAGTGTTATTGATTCTCCTAGTTAAGTATGATGATTCTTGAACATAGCTACTTTATGAGTCTTGGCTGTGGCCCAAAGCACTCTGTCTTCCAATATTACCACCGGATACATACATGCCACAGACACATAATTGGGTGAACCTTTTCAGATTGTGACTTAGCTTTGCTAGAGTCCCCAATTAGAGGTGTCCAGGGTTCTTAAGCACACTCTTTTTGCCTTGGATCACAACTTTATCTCTTTCTTTTCCTTTTTCTCTTTCTTTTCTTTTTCGTTCTCTCTTTTTTTTTTGTATTCACTGCTTTTTCTTGCTTCAAGAATCAATTTGATGATTTTTCAGATCCTCAATAACAGTTCTCCTTTTCCATCATTCTTTCAAGAGCCAACAATTTTAACATTCTTAAAACAATAAATTCAAAAGACATATGCACTGTTCAAGCATTCATTCAGAAAACAAAAAGTATTGTCACCACATCAAACTAATTCAACTAGTTTCAAAGATGAAGTCAAAATCCTGTACTTCTTGTTCTTTTGTGATTAAAGCACTTTTCATTTAAGAGAGGTGATGGATTCATAGGACATTCATAGCTTTAAGACATGAACTTTAAATTTTATTAATCATGAATTAAGAATGAGACTCAAAAATAGATATAAGATAAGACTAGTAGGAATAGAAAACAAAAATTTAAATAGGCTCCTAATGATAGAGGTTATCACAGAGTTAGGACTCAACAACCTTGATTTTGAGAAGTGGATGCTCCCTCAACTTGAGAGGAGAGCTTTTGGCGTTTCAACTCTTGAAGTTCACGCCTCTGCTTCTCTTGTTCCTTCAGCAATTTGCAGAGCATGCAGTTCTGATTCTGCTGTTCTTCCTTAAGTTGCTCCATAGTTTCTTGCAACTTGGTGATAGATGCTTCTAGGCTGGCCTAGTAGTCAATTTCAGGAAATTCAGGGAGGAACTCCTGCGCCCTCTTTTTGATAGAGTTGTCTTGCATTTGTCCTTCCATTAACTTCTTGGTGATTGGATGTTCAATGGGTATGAATTCATTTACTCCCATCTTCACCCCAGCCTCTTTACAGAGCAAGGAGATCAAGCTTGGGTAAGCTAGTTTAGCTTCAGTGGAATTCTTATTTGCAATTGTGTAGATCTCACAAGCAATCAAATGATGAACCTCCACTTCTTTTCCAAGCATAATGCAATGAATCATCACTACTCTCTTGATTGTGACCTCAGAACGGTTGCTAGTGGGCAATATGGAGCGCCCAATAAAGTCTAGCCAGCTTCTTGCAATTGGTTTGAGGTCTCCCCTCTTGAGTTGGTTTGGGACACCTTTTGAATTGGTTATCCACTTATCTGCTCAATAATGTCCTCTAGAACTTGATCCAACCCCTTACTGCTCTCACCATTCTCCTATTAAAGGATTCAGGATCATCTTGCAGTTGAGGCAATTTGAAGACGTCTCTTATTTTGTCCAGATGGAAGTAAATAACTTTCCTTCTGACCATGGTTCTGTAAGTATGGAAAGCAGTTCCAGTCATTCTCTGCTTATCTGTCAGCCACATATTTGAGTAGAATTCCTGAACCATATTTCTTCCAACCTTTATCTCAGGATTGGTTAGAACTTCCCATCCTCTGTTTCGAATTTGCTCTTGGATCCCCGGATATTCATCTTCTTTTAGTTCGAATTTGACTTCCGGGATCACTGACCTCAGACCCATTATTTTGTGATAATGGTCTTCATGTTCTTTGGTTAAGAACTTATCTTGATTCCAAAGACTCTTTGGATTATTCTCTTTCTTACCTCTTAAATTGGTTTGTTTTCCCTTAGGAGCCATGATCTTGATGAATCTTGGCTTAGTGATCACGGAAAAGCACACCAAACTTAGAGGTTTGCTTGTCCTCAAGCAAAAGAAAGGAAAGAAGGGAGAGAAGAGGAGAGCAAATTCGAATGGTGTGGGGAAAGGGGGTGGCCGAACATGTTTAAATAGGAGAGGAGGAGAGATTTTCGAAAATTTGAGGGAGATTTGAGAAGATATGGAAAATATTTGAGGAGATAATTGAGTTTTTGAAAGAGCCTAGGAAAGGATTTGAAATAGATTTGAAGAAGATTTTAATTTTTGAAATTGGAAGGTGAATGATGAAAGTTTGTAATGTGTTTATGCAGAAAAATATGGATCAAAACAAGAAAGTTTGAAAAAATTTGAAGTGGGAAACAAAATCTCCTCCCCCTGCCTTTCTGGTGTTAAACGCCCAGAATGGTATCCATTCTGGCGTTTAACGCCCATTTGTTGGCCTATTTGGGCGTTTAACGCCCAGCCAGTTACCCTGGCTGGCGTTAAACGCTAGAAATCCCTTTATCACTGGGCGTTTTGCTAAACGCCCAGGATGCTGCACACCTGGCGTTAAACGCCTAGAATGGTGCCCATTCTGGCGTTTAATGCCCAAAATGGCACCTTTACTGACCAGAATGGTGCCCATTCTGGCGTTTAACGCCCATAGTACCCCTTACTGGTGTTTTTTCGCCAGCAAGCTCTTTTTCTCTGCTTTTTGCACTAAATCCTTCTGTAACTCTGTGAATTCCTTCAATTTTGATAATTGCCCTTTTAGAATATGTATCAAACCTTGATTAAACAGAACAGATACCCTGCTAATCACTGGGTTGCCTCCCAGCAAGCGCTTCTTTATTGTCTTTAGCTGGACCTTCACTGAGAATCACTCAAGTCTCAGTTTTGAGCATTCTTGCTCAAAATTGCTTTCAAGATAATGCTTGATCCTCTGTCCATTAACAATGAACTTCTTGTCAGAATCAGTATCCTGAAGCTCAACATATCCATATGGTGAGACTTCTGTAATCACATACGGACCACTCTAGCGGGATTTAAATTTTCCTGGGAACAATCTGAGCCTAGAGTTGAAGAGCAGGACTTTTTGTCCTAGCTCAAAGACTCTGGATGACAACTTCTTGTCATGCCACTTCTTTGCCTTTTCTTTATAAATTTTTGCATTTTCAAAGGCACTGAGTTTAAACTCCTCTAGCTCATTTAGCTGGAGTAATCTCTTTTCACCAGCTAACTTAGCATCCAAGTTTAGGAATCTGGTTGCCCAGTAGGCTTTATGTTCCAGTTCCATGGGCAGATGACAGGCCTTGCCATACACAAGTTGGTATGGTGAAGTTCCTATTGGAGTCTTGAATGCTGTTCTGTATGCCCACAGAGCATCATCCAAGCTCTTTGCCCAATCCTTTCTTCGGGCTATTGCAGTCCGTTCTAGGATTCCTTTTAGCTCTCTGTTAGAGACTTCAGCTTGCCC
Source organism: Arachis hypogaea (assembly GCF_003086295.3). NCBI lineage: Eukaryota > Viridiplantae > Streptophyta > Magnoliopsida > Fabales > Fabaceae > Arachis > Arachis hypogaea. Next base: position 27,704,833 of record NC_092037.1, read on the forward strand.
ATTTGTCTGTGGATGATACGGGGTAGCCACTTTGTGGCTAATTCCATATCGGACCATAGCAGAGTAAAGCTGTTTATTGCAGAAATGAGTACCCCCATCACTGATTATGACTCTGGGAACACCAAATCTGCTGAAGATGTGTTTCTGGAGGAATTTCAGCACGGTTTTAGTATCATTAGTCGGTGTAGCAATTGCTTCTACCTATTTAGATACATAGTCCACTGCCACCAGAATGTAAGTGTTTGAGTATGATGGTGGGAATGGACCCATAAAGTCAATTCCCCATACATCAAACAACTCAATCTCTAAGATCCCTTGTTGAGGCATGGCGTATCCGTGAGGCAAGTTACCAGCTCTTTGGCAGCTGTCACAGTTACGCACAAACTCCCGGGCATCTCTATAGAGAGTAGGCCAGTAGAAGCCACATTGGAGGACCTTAGTGGCTGTTCGCTCACTTCCAAAATGTCCCCCATACTGTGATCCATGGCAATGCCACAGGATCCTTTGTGCTTCTTCTCTACGTACACATCTGCGGATCATTCCGTCTGCATATCTCTTAAAGAGATATGGCTCATTCCATAGGTAGTACTTGGCATCTGAAATTAATTTCTTTCTTTGCATTCTGCTGTACTCGTGTGGTATGAACCTCACAGCTTTATAATTTGCAATATCTGCAAACCATGGAGCTTCCTGAATGGCAAAGAGTTGCTCATCTGGGAAAGTCTCAGAGATCTCAGTAGAAGGGAGGGACGCCCCATCTACTGGTTCTATTCGGGACAGATGATCAGTTACTTGGTTCTCTGTCCCTTTTCTGTCTTTTATTTCTATATCAAACTCTTGCAGAAGCAACACCCATCTTATAAGCCTGGGTTTTGAATCCTGCTTTGTGAGTAAGTACTTAAGAGCAGCATGGTCAGTGTACACAATCACCTTTGATCCCACTAGATAGGATCTAAACTTGTCAATGGTATAGACCACTGCAAGTAACTCTTTTTCTGTGGTTGTGTAATTCTTCTGTGCATCATTTAGAACACGGCTGGCATAATAAATGACGTGCAGAAGCATGTTATGCCTCTGTCCCAACACTGCACCGATGGCATGGTCACTGGCATCACACATTAGTTCGAATGGCAATGTCCAGTCTGGTGCAGAGATGACTGGTGCTGTGACCAGCTTGGCTTTCAGGGTCTCAAATGCCTGCAGACACTATGTGTCAAACACAAATGGTGTGTCAGCAGCTAGCAGGTTGCTCAAAGGTTTTGCAATTTTTGAAAAATCCTTTATAAACCTTCTATAGAATCCTGCATGCCCCAGAAAGCTTTTGATTGCCTTAACATTGGCAGGTGGTGGTAATTTTTCAATTACCTCTACCTTTGCCTTATCCACCTCTATTCCCCTGCTTGAAATTTTGTGTCCAAGGACAATTCCTTCAGTCACCATAAAGTGACATTTCTCTCAGTTTAAAACCAGGTTAGTCTCTTGGCATCTTTTCAGGACAAGTGCTAGGTGGTTAAGACAGGAGCTGAATGAGTCTCCATATACGGAGAAGTCATCCATGAAGACTTCCAGGAATTTCTCCACCATATAAGAGAAGATGGATAGCATGCATCTCTGAAAGGTTGCAGGAGCATTACACAGACCAAAAGGCATCCTCCTGTAAGCAAACACGCCAGAAGGGCAAGTAAATGCTGTTTTCTCTTGGTCTTGAGGATCTACTGCAATTTGGTTGTAACCTGAATAGCCATCCAAAAAGCAGTAATAATCATGACCAGCTAGTCTTTCTAGCATTTGGTCTATGAATGGTAAAGGAAAATGATCCTTTCTGGTGGCTGTATTGAGCCTTCTGTAGTCAATACACATACGCCACCCTGTGACTGTTCTTGTAGAAATCAGTTCATTTTTTTCATTATGAACTACTGTCATGCCTCCCTTTTTGGGGACAACTTGGACAGGGCTCACCCAGGGGCTATCAGAAATAGGATAAATAATCCCAGCCTCTAGTAATTTAGTGACCTCTTTCTGCACCACTTCCTTCATGGCTGGATTTAGCCACCTTTATGGTTGGACCACTGGTTTGGCATTATCCTCCAATAGGATCTTGTGCATGCATCTTGCTGGGCTAATGCCCTTAAGATCACTTATGGACCACCCAAGAGCTGTCTTGTGTGTCCTTAGCACTTGAATCAGTGCTTCCTCTTCCTGTGGACTTAAAGCAGAGCTTATAATCACTGGAAAAGTGTCACCCTCTCCCAGAAATGCATACTTCAGGGATGGTGGTAGTGGTTTGAGTTCAGGTTTGGGAGGCTTATCATCCTCCTGAGGAATTTTCAAAAATTCTTTTGTTTCCTCTGGTCCTTCCTGATCAGGCTGAACATCCTTGAAGATGTCCTCAAGCTCTGATTCTAGACTTTCAGTCATATTGACCTCTTCCACCAAAGAGTCAATAATGTAAGCGCCGATGCAGTCAGTTGGTGTGTCTGGATGCTGCATAGCCTTTACAGCATTCAACTTGAACTCATTCTCATTGACTCTCAGGGTTACTTCCCCTTTTTGTACATCAATGAGAGTTTGTCGAGTTGCTAGGAAAGGTCTTCCTAGAATGAGAGTTGCACTCTTGTGCTCCTCCATTTCCAGCACCACAAAGTCAGTTGGAAAGGCGAATGGCCCAACCTTGACAATCATGTCCTCTATTATGCCTGATGGATATTTAATGGAGCCATCAGCAAGTTGGAGGCATATCCGGGTTGGTTTGACTTCTTCAGTCAACGAAAGCTTTCTAATAGTGGATGCAGGTATTAGATTGATGCTTGCTCGAAGATCACACAGGGCTGTCTGGTGCAAGCACCTTCTAATGTGCATGGTATCATAAAGCTTCCTGGATCTTGAAGCTTTTCTGGTAAGCTTTTCAGAATGACTGCACTGCATTCTTCAGTGAGAAATACTTTTTCAGTTTCTCTCCAATCCTTCTTATGACTTAAGATATCTTTCATGAACTTAGCATAGGAAGGTATTTGCTCAAGTGCCTCTGCAAATGGAATCTTTATTTCAAGAGTCCTTAGATAGTCTGCAAAGCGGGCAAATTGCTTATCCTGCTCCGCTTGGCGGAGTTTCTGAGGATAAGGCATATTGGCTTTATATTCTTCAACCTTAGTTGCTGCAGGTTTATTCCTTACAGAAGTGGTTGAAGAAGGCTTTTTAGAGGGATTACTATCAGCACTCTCAGGTGTTTGATCCTCCCTTGGAGTTTGAACGCCAGGATTGGGTGAAAATTGGGCATTTAACGCCAACGTTTCTCCATTTTCTGGTGTTTGAACGCCAGAACTGGGCAGGGAATGGGCGTTTAACGCCAGCTTTCCCCCATTTTCTGGCGTTTGAACGCCAAAAGTATTCCTCTCTGGGCTCTTACTGTCCTCAGAGGGATTTTGGACAGTGGTTTGGTCATCCTCTGTCAATTGTTCCTTATTTGGCTTTTTGCTACTTTGAGCAGTGTTATTCAATGTCTTCCCACTCCTCAGTTGAACTGCTTGGCATTCTTCTGTTATCTGTTTAGATAGCTGCTGTTTTGCCTGATTCAACTGAGATTCTATGTTCTTGTTAGCAATTTTAGTTTCTTGGAGCATCTCTTTAAATTCTGCTAACTGTTTTGTCATCAGGTGTAATTGCTGATTAAGCTCAATCATCTGTTCTTGAGGATTATGATCAGTGGCTACTGCCATAGCTTCCTCTTTTGTAGAGAACTCAGTGCTAGCGTACAAATATTGATTTCTAGCAACAGTATCTATAAGTTCTTGAGCCTCTTCAATTGTCTTCCTCATGTGTATAGATCCACCAGCTGAGTGGTCTAAAGACATCTGAGCTTTTTCTGTAAGCCCATAGTAGAAGATGTCTAGCTGTACCCACTCTGAAAACATTTCAGAGGGACATTTTCTTAGCATACCTCTATACCTCTCTGGTGCACAAAATTGTGATCACTACAACTCAAATAATCCCCAGTGATGAATCCAAAAACTTGGTGTTCAGTACCATGGCATAAACACAACTTCGCACAACTAACCAGCAAGTGTACTGGGTCGTCCAAGTAATAAACCTTATGCGAGTAAGGGTCGATCCCACAGAGATTGTTGGTATGAAGCAAGCTATGGTCACCTTGTAAATCTTAGTCAGGCAAACTCAAATGGTTATGAATGATGAATAAAACATAAAGATAAAGATAGAGATACTTATGCAATTCATTGGTGGGAATTTCAGATAAGCGTATGAAGGTGCTGTGTTCCTTCCGTCTCTCTGCTTTCCTACTGTCTTCATCCAATCCTTCTTACTCCTTTCCATGGCAAGCTGTATGTAGGGTTTCACCGTTGTCAGTGGCTACCTCCCATCCTCTCAGTGAAAATGTTCAACGCACCCTGTTATGGCACGACTATTCATCTGTCGGTTCTCAATCAGGTTGGAATAGAATCCAGTGATTCTTTTGCGTCTGTCACTAACGCCCAGCCTTCAGGAGTTTGAAGCTCGTCACAGTCATTCAATCATTAAATCCTACTCAGAATACCACAGACAAGGTTTAGACCTTCCGGATTCTCTTGAATGCCGCCATCAAGTCTAGCTTATACCACGAAGATTCCAGTTAAAGAATCCAAGAGATATCCACCCAATCTAAGGTAGAACGGAGGTCGTTGTCAGGCACACGTTCATAGGTGAGAATGATGATGAGTGTCACGGATCATCACATTCATCAAGTTGAAGAGTAAGTGATATCTTGGAACAAGAACAAGTTGAATTGAATAGAAGAACAATAGTAATTGCATTAATACTCGAGGTACAGTAGAGCTCCACATCTTAATCTATGGTGTGTAGAAACTCTACCATTGAAAATACATAAGAACAAGGTCTAGGCATGGCCGTGAGGCCAGCCTCCCAATGATCTAAGATAGCATAAGAATAAAGATAGCTACCAAGATATCTCAATACAATAGCAAAAGGTCTTATTTATAAAGAACTAGTAGCCTAAGGTTTACAAAGATGAGTAAATGACATAAAAATCCACTTCCGGGCCCACTTGGTGTGTGCTTGGGCCGAGCATTGAAGCATTTTCGTGTAGAGACTCTTCTTGGAGTTAAACGCTAGCTTTTATGCCAGTTTGGGCGTTCAATTCCCATTCTTGTGCCAGTTCCGGCGTTTAACGCTGGGAATTCTGATGGTGACTTTGAACGCCAGTTTGGGCCATCAAATCTTGGGCAAAGTATGGACTATTATATATTGCTGGAAAGCGCAGGATGTCTACTTTCCAACGCCGTTGAGAGCGCGCCAATTGGACTTCTGTAGCTCCATAAAATCCACTTCGAGTGCAGGGAGGTCAGAATCCAACAGCATCTGTAGTCCTTTTCAATCTCTGAATCAGATTTTTGCTCAGGTCCCTCAATTTCAGCCAGAAAATACCTGAAATCACAGAAAAACACACAAACTCATAGTAAAGTCCAGAAAAGTAAATTTTAACTAAAAACTAATAAAAATATACTAAAAACTAACCGAAACATACTAAAAACATACTAAAAACATTGCTAAAAAGCGTATAAATTATCCGCTCATCACTCTCCCAGGCATTATAAAGGGATTCATTATCCTCTTGTTTAAAGCCTTGGATGTCCAGCCTTAGCTGTGTCATCCTTTTTGGAGGGTAAAATTGATTCAGGAATTTGTCTGATAACTGTTTCCATGTCTTTATGCTTACTGTAGGTTGGTTATTCAACCACCTCTTAGCTTGATCTTTTACAGCAAATGGAAACAGTAATAGTCTGTAGACATTCTGATCCACCTCTTTATCACATACTGTGTCAGCAATTTGTAAGAACTGTGCCAGAAACTCAGTAGATTCTTCCTGTGGAAGACCGGAATACTGGCAATTTTGCTGCACCATGATAATGAGTTGAGGATTTAGCTCAAAGCTGCTTGCTTTGATGGGAGGAATACAGATGCTACTCCCATATACAGCTGTAATGGGGTTAGCATATGACCCCAGAGTCCTTCTGGATTGTTCAATTCCACTTAGGTCCATGATGGAGAAAGGGAATATGATATGAATTCACAAGCAAAGTAAAATATATATATTTTTTTTGAATTGACCGAAAAAATAAAATAAAACAAAAGGAAAACAAAATAAATTTCGAAAACTAAAAGAAAATGAGATCAAAGCAAATTGAAAGCTAAATCAATTAATTAGTTAAAAAGATTTTGGAATTAGCAATAGAAAAGATATGATTGAAAATTATTTTGAAAGAGATTTGATTTTTGAAATTAGGAAAGAGAAAAACAACAAAATGACACCAAACTTAAAATTTTTAGAAAATCAAACACAAATTTTCGAAAATTTTAAAGGTAAAACACAAAGAAGACACCAAACTTAGAATTTTTAAAGAACAAGAAAGGACTAAGAACATGCAAATTCGAAAAAAATTAAAAGAAAACAAATGCATGCAATTGACACCAAACTTAAAATATGAAACTAGACTCAAATAAAAGACTCTAAACTAACAAAAATAAAACAGTCCTAATCTAAGCAACAAGATAAGCCGTCAGTTGTCCAAACTCAAACAATCCCCGGCAACGGCGCCAAAAACTTGGTGCACGAAATTGCAATCACACTTTTGCAATTCCGCACAACTAACCAGCAAGTGCACTGGGTCGTCCAAGTAATACCTTACGTGAGTAAGGGTCGATCCCACAGAGATTGTCGGCTTGAAACAAGCTATGGTTATCTTGTAACTCTTAGTCAGGATATCAATAATTATCAGGTTTGATTGTAAAAAGCAAAAGAACATGAAATAAGTACTTGTTTTGCAGTAATGGGGAATAGGTTGAGGTTTTGGAGATGCTCTATCTTCTGAATCTCTGCTTTCCTACTGTCTTCTTCTTCAAGCATGCAAGGCTCCTTCCATGGCAAGCTGTATGTAGGGTTTCACCGTTGTCAATGGTTACCTCCCATCCTCTCAGTGAAAATGTTCAACGCGCTCTGTCACAGTACGGCTAATCATCTGTCGGTTCTCAATCAGGTTGGAATAGAATCCAATGATTCTTTTGCGTCTGTCACTAACGCCCAGCCCTCAAGAGATTGAAGCTCATCACAGTCATTTAATCCTTGAGTCCTACTCAGAATACCACAGACAAGGTTTAGACCTTCCGGATTCTCTTGAATGCCGCCATCAATTCTAGCTTATACCACGAAGATTCTGATTAAGGAATCCAAGAGATATCTACTCAATCTAAGGTAGAACGGAGGTGGTTGTCAGGCACACGTTCATAGTTGAGAATGATGATGAGTGTCACGGATCATCACATTCATCAGGTTTAGGAACAAGTGATATCTTAGAATAGAAGCAAACATGATTGAATGAAAAATAGTAGTAATTGCATTAATCCATCAAGACACAGCAGAGCTCCTCACTCCCAACCATGGGGTTTAGAGACTCATGCCATAGAAAATACAATGAGAAACGTGTACTGTGTCATGAGGTACAGATACAATGTCAAAAGGTCCTATTAATAGTGAACTAGTAACCTAGGGTATACAGAAATGAGTAAATGACGTAAAAATCCACTTTCGGGGTCCACTTGGTGTGTGCTTGGGCTGAGCATTGAAGCTTTCATGTGTAGAGACTTTTTCTGGAGTTAAACGCCAGCTTTTATGCCAGTTTGGGCGTTTAACTCCAATTTTTATGCCAGTTCCGGCGTTAAACGCCGGGAATTCTGAAGCTGATTTGCAACGCCAGTTTAGGCCATCAAATCTCGGGCAAAGTATGGACTATTATACATTTCTGGAAAGCCCAGGATGTCTACTTTCCAACGCCGTTGAGAGCGCGCCAATTGGGTTTCTGTAGCTCCAGAAAATCCACTTCGAGTGCAGAGAGGTCAGAATCCAACAGCATCTGTAGTCCTTTTCAATCTCTGAATCAGATTTTTGCTCAGGTCCCTCAATTTCAGCCAGAAAATACCTGAAATCACAGAAAAACACACAAACTCATAGTAAAGTCCAGTAAAGTAAATTTTAACTAAAAACTAATAAAAATATACTAAAAACTAACCGAAACATACTAAAAACATACTAAAAATATTGCTAAAAAGCGTATAAATTATCCGCTCATCACTCTCCCAGGCATTATAAAGGGATTCATTATCCTCTTGTTTAAAGCCTTGGATGTCCAGCCTTAGCTGTGTCATCCTTTTTGGAGGGTAAAATTGATTCAGGAATTTGTCTGATAACTGTTTCCATGTCTTTATGCTTCCTGTAGGTTGGTTATTCAACCACCTCTTAGCTTGATCTTTTACAGCAAATGGAAACAGTAATAGTCTGTAGACATTCTGATCCACCTCTTTATCACATACTGTGTCAGCAATTTGTAAGAACTGTGCCAGAAACTCAGTAGATTCTTCCTGTGGAAGACCGGAATACTGGCAATTTTGCTGCACCATGATAATGAGTTGAGGATTTAGCTCAAAGCTGCTTGCTTTGATGGGAGGAATACAGATGCTACTCCCATATACAGCTGTAATGGGGTTAGCATATGACCCCAGAGTCCTTCTGGATTGTTCAATTCCACTTAGGTCCATGATGGAGAAAGGGAATATGATATGAATTCACAAGCAAAGTAAAATATATATATTTTTTTTGAATTGACCGAAAAAATAAAATAAAACAAAAGGAAAACAAAATAAATTTCGAAAACTAAAAGAAAATGAGATCAAAGCAAATTGAAAGCTAAATCAATTAATTAGTTAAAAAGATTTTGGAATTAGCAATAGAAAAGATATGATTGAAAATTATTTTGAAAGAGATTTGATTTTTGAAATTAGGAAAGAGAAAAACAACAAAATGACACCAAACTTAAAATTTTTAGAAAATCAAACACAAATTTTCGAAAATTTTAAAGGTAAAACACAAAGAAGACACCAAACTTAGAATTTTTAAAGAACAAGAAAGGACTAAGAACATGCAAATTCGAAAAAAATTAAAAGAAAACAAATGCATGCAATTGACACCAAACTTAAAATATGAAACTAGACTCAAATAAAAGACTCTAAACTAACAAAAATAAAACAGTCCTAATCTAAGCAACAAGATAAGCCGTCAGTTGTCCAAACTCAAACAATCCCCGGCAACGGCGCCAAAAACTTGGTGCACGAAATTGCAATCACACTTTTGCAATTCCGCACAACTAACCAGCAAGTGCACTGGGTCGTCCAAGTAATACCTTACGTGAGTAAGGGTCGATCCCACAGAGATTGTCGGCTTGAAACAAGCTATGGTTATCTTGTAACTCTTAGTCAGGATATCAATAATTATCAGGTTTGATTGTAAAAAGCAAAAGAACATGAAATAAGTACTTGTTTTGCAGTAATGGGGAATAGGTTGAGGTTTTGGAGATGCTCTATCTTCTGAATCTCTGCTTTCCTACTGTCTTCTTCTTCAAGCATGCAAGGCTCCTTCCATGGCAAGCTGTATGTAGGGTTTCACCGTTGTCAATGGTTACCTCCCATCCTCTCAGTGAAAATGTTCAACGCGCTCTGTCACAGTACGGCTAATCATCTGTCGGTTCTCAATCAGGTTGGAATAGAATCCAATGATTCTTTTGCGTCTGTCACTAACGCCCAGCCCTCAAGAGATTGAAGCTCATCACAGTCATTTAATCCTTGAGTCCTACTCAGAATACCACAGACAAGGTTTAGACCTTCCGGATTCTCTTGAATGCCGCCATCAATTCTAGCTTATACCACGAAGATTCTGATTAAGGAATCCAAGAGATATCTACTCAATCTAAGGTAGAACGGAGGTGGTTGTCAGGCACACGTTCATAGTTGAGAATGATGATGAGTGTCACGGATCATCACATTCATCAGGTTTAGGAACAAGTGATATCTTAGAATAGAAGCAAACATGATTGAATGAAAAATAGTAGTAATTGCATTAATCCATCAAGACACAGCAGAGCTCCTCACTCCCAACCATGGGGTTTAGAGACTCATGCCATAGAAAATACAATGAGAAACGTGTACTGTGTCATGAGGTACAGATACAATGTCAAAAGGTCCTATTAATAGTGAACTAGTAACCTAGGGTATACAGAAATGAGTAAATGACGTAAAAATCCACTTTCGGGGTCCACTTGGTGTGTGCTTGGGCTGAGCATTGAAGCTTTCATGTGTAGAGACTTTTTCTGGAGTTAAACGCCAGCTTTTATGCCAGTTTGGGCGTTTAACTCCAATTTTTATGCCAGTTCCGGCGTTAAACGCCGGGAATTCTGAAGCTGATTTGCAACGCCAGTTTAGGCCATCAAATCTCGGGCAAAGTATGGACTATTATACATTTCTGGAAAGCCCAGGATGTCTACTTTCCAACGCCGTTGAGAGCGCGCCAATTGGGTTTCTGTAGCTCCAGAAAATCCACTTCGAGTGCAGAGAGGTCAGAATCCAACAGCATCTGTAGTCCTTTTCAATCTCTGAATCAGATTTTTGCTCAGGTCCCTCAATTTCAGCCAGAAAATACCTGAAATCACAGAAAAACACACAAACTCATAGTAAAGTCCAGTAAAGTAAATTTTAACTAAAAACTAATAAAAATATACTAAAAACTAACCGAAACATACTAAAAACATACTAAAAATATTGCTAAAAAGCGTATAAATTATCCGCTCATCACTCTCCCAGGCATTATAAAGGGATTCATTATCCTCTTGTTTAAAGCCTTGGATGTCCAGCCTTAGCTGTGTCATCCTTTTTGGAGGGTAAAATTGATTCAGGAATTTGTCTGATAACTGTTTCCATGTCTTTATGCTTCCTGTAGGTTGGTTATTCAACCACCTCTTAGCTTGATCTTTTACAGCAAATGGAAACAGTAATAGTCTGTAGACATTCTGATCCACCTCTTTATCACATACTGTGTCAGCAATTTGTAAGAACTGTGCCAGAAACGCAGTAGATTCTTCCTGTGGAAGACCGGAATACTGGCAATTTTGCTGCACCATGATAATGAGTTGAGGATTTAGCTCAAAGCTGCTTGCTTTGATGGGAGGAATACAGATGCTACTCCCATATACAGCTGTAATGGGGTTAGCATATGACCCCAGAGTCCTTCTGGATTGTTCAATTCCACTTAGGTCCATGATGGAGAAAGGGAATATGATATGAATTCACAAGCAAAGTAAAATATATATATTTTTTTTGAATTGACCGAAAAAATAAAATAAAACAAAAGGAAAACAAAATAAATTTCGAAAACTAAAAGAAAATGAGATCAAAGCAAATTGAAAGCTAAATCAATTAATTAGTTAAAAAGATTTTGGAATTAGCAATAGAAAAGATATGATTGAAAATTATTTTGAAAGAGATTTGATTTTTGAAATTAGGAAAGAGAAAAACAACAAAATGACACCAAACTTAAAATTTTTAGAAAATCAAACACAAATTTTCGAAAATTTTAAAGGTAAAACACAAAGAAGACACCAAACTTAGAATTTTTAAAGAACAAGAAAGAACTAAGAACATGCAAATTCGAAAAAAATTAAAAGAAAACAAATGCATGCAATTGACACCAAACTTAAAATATGAAACTAGACTCAAATAAAAGACTCTAAACTAACAAAAATAAAACAGTCCTAATCTAAGCAACAAGATAAGCCGTCAGTTGTCCAAACTCAAACAATCCCCGGCAACGGCGCCAAAAACTTGGTGCACGAAATTGCAATCACACTTTTGCAATTCCGCACAACTAACCAGCAAGTGCACTGGGTCATCCAAGTAATACCTTACGTGAGTAAGGGTCGATCCCACAGAGATTGTCGGCTTGAAACAAGCTATGGTTATCTTGTAACTCTTAGTCAGGATATCAATAATTATCAGGTTTGATTGTAAAAAGCAAAAGAACATGAAATAAGTACTTGTTTTGCAGTAATGGGGAATAGGTTGAGGTTTTGGAGATGCTCTATCTTCTGAATCTCTGCTTTCCTACTGTCTTCTTCTTCAAGCATGCAAGGCTCCTTCCATGGCAAGCTGTATGTAGGGTTTCACCGTTGTCAATGGTTACCTCCCATCCTCTCAGTGAAAATGTTCAACGCGCTCTGTCACAGTACGGCTAATCATCTGTCGGTTCTCAATCAGGTTGGAATAGAATCCAATGATTCTTTTGCGTCTGTCACTAACGCCCAGCCCTCAAGAGATTGAAGCTCATCACAGTCATTTAATCCTTGAGTCCTACTCAGAATACCACAGACAAGGTTTAGACCTTCCGGATTCTCTTGAATGCCGCCATCAATTCTAGCTTATACCACGAAGATTCTGATTAAGGAATCCAAGAGATATCTACTCAATCTAAGGTAGAACGGAGGTGGTTGTCAGGCACACGTTCATAGTTGAGAATGATGATGAGTGTCACGGATCATCACATTCATCAGGTTTAGGAACAAGTGATATCTTAGAATAGAAGCAAACATGATTGAATGAAAAATAGTAGTAATTGCATTAATCCATCAAGACACAGCAGAGCTCCTCACTCCCAACCATGGGGTTTAGAGACTCATGCCATAGAAAATACAATGAGAAACGTGTACTGTGTCATGAGGTACAGATACAATGTCAAAAGGTCCTATTAATAGTGAACTAGTAACCTAGGGTATACAGAAATGAGTAAATGACGTAAAAATCCACTTTCGGGGTCCACTTGGTGTGTGCTTGGGCTGAGCATTGAAGCTTTCATGTGTAGAGACTTTTTCTGGAGTTAAACGCCAGCTTTTATGCCAGTTTGGGCGTTTAACTCCAATTTTTATGCCAGTTCCGGCGTTAAACGCCGGGAATTCTGAAGCTGATTTGCAACGCCAGTTTAGGCCATCAAATCTCGGGCAAAGTATGGACTATTATACATTTCTGGAAAGCCCAGGATGTCTACTTTCCAACGCCGTTGAGAGCGCGCCAATTGGGTTTCTGTAGCTCCAGAAAATCCACTTCGAGTGCAGAGAGGTCAGAATCCAACAGCATCTGTAGTCCTTTTCAATCTCTGAATCAGATTTTTGCTCAGGTCCCTCAATTTCAGCCAGAAAATACCTGAAATCACAGAAAAACACACAAACTCATAGTAAAGTCCAGTAAAGTAAATTTTAACTAAAAACTAATAAAAATATACTAAAAACTAACCGAAACATACTAAAAACATACTAAAAATATTGCTAAAAAGCGTATAAATTATCCGCTCATCACTCTCCCAGGCATTATAAAGGGATTCATTATCCTCTTGTTTAAAGCCTTGGATGTCCAGCCTTAGCTGTGTCATCCTTTTTGGAGGGTAAAATTGATTCAGGAATTTGTCTGATAACTGTTTCCATGTCTTTATGCTTCCTGTAGGTTGGTTATTCAACCACCTCTTAGCTTGATCTTTTACAGCAAATGGAAACAGTAATAGTCTGTAGACATTCTGATCCACCTCTTTATCACATACTGTGTCAGCAATTTGTAAGAACTGTGCCAGAAACGCAGTAGATTCTTCCTGTGGAAGACCGGAATACTGGCAATTTTGCTGCACCATGATAATGAGTTGAGGATTTAGCTCAAAGCTGCTTGCTTTGATGGGAGGAATACAGATGCTACTCCCATATACAGCTGTAATGGGGTTAGCATATGACCCCAGAGTCCTTCTGGATTGTTCAATTCCACTTAGGTCCATGATGGAGAAAGGGAATATGATATGAATTCACAAGCAAAGTAAAATATATATATTTTTTTTGAATTGACCGAAAAAATAAAATAAAACAAAAGGAAAACAAAATAAATTTCGAAAACTAAAAGAAAATGAGATCAAAGCAAATTGAAAGCTAAATCAATTAATTAGTTAAAAAGATTTTGGAATTAGCAATAGAAAAGATATGATTGAAAATTATTTTGAAAGAGATTTGATTTTTGAAATTAGGAAAGAGAAAAACAACAAAATGACACCAAACTTAAAATTTTTAGAAAATCAAACACAAATTTTCGAAAATTTTAAAGGTAAAACACAAAGAAGACACCAAACTTAGAATTTTTAAAGAACAAGAAAGAACTAAGAACATGCAAATTCGAAAAAAATTAAAAGAAAACAAATGCATGCAATTGACACCAAACTTAAAATATGAAACTAGACTCAAATAAAAGACTCTAAACTAACAAAAATAAAACAGTCCTAATCTAAGCAACAAGATAAGCCGTCAGTTGTCCAAACTCAAACAATCCCCGGCAACGGCGCCAAAAACTTGGTGCACGAAATTGCAATCACACTTTTGCAATTCCGCACAACTAACCAGCAAGTGCACTGGGTCGTCCAAGTAATACCTTACGTGAGTAAGGGTCGATCCCACAGAGATTGTCGGCTTGAAACAAGCTATGGTTATCTTGTAACTCTTAGTCAGGATATCAATAATTATCAGGTTTGATTGTAAAAAGCAAAAGAACATGAAATAAGTACTTGTTTTGCAGTAATGGGGAATAGGTTGAGGTTTTGGAGATGCTCTATCTTCTGAATCTCTGCTTTCCTACTGTCTTCTTCTTCAAGCATGCAAGGCTCCTTCCATGGCAAGCTGTATGTAGGGTTTCACCGTTGTCAATGGTTACCTCCCATCCTCTCAGTGAAAATGTTCAACGCGCTCTGTCACAGTACGGCTAATCATCTGTCGGTTCTCAATCAGGTTGGAATAGAATCCAATGATTCTTTTGCGTCTGTCACTAACGCCCAGCCCTCAAGAGATTGAAGCTCATCACAGTCATTTAATCCTTGAGTCCTACTCAGAATACCACAGACAAGGTTTAGACCTTCCGGATTCTCTTGAATGCCGCCATCAATTCTAGCTTATACCACGAAGATTCTGATTAAGGAATCCAAGAGATATCTACTCAATCTAAGGTAGAACGGAGGTGGTTGTCAGGCACACGTTCATAGTTGAGAATGATGATGAGTGTCACGGATCATCACATTCATCAGGTTTAGGAACAAGTGATATCTTAGAATAGAAGCAAACATGATTGAATGAAAAATAGTAGTAATTGCATTAATCCATCAAGACACAGCAGAGCTCCTCACTCCCAACCATGGGTTTAGAGACTCATGCCATAGAAAATACAATGAGAAACGTGTACTGTGTCATGAGGTACAGATACAATGTCAAAAGGTCCTATTAATAGTGAACTAGTAACCTAGGGTATACAGAAATGAGTAAATGACGTAAAAATCCACTTTCGGGGTCCACTTGGTGTGTGCTTGGGCTGAGCATTGAAGCTTTCATGTGTAGAGACTTTTTCTGGAGTTAAACGCCAGCTTTTATGCCAGTTTGGGCGTTTAACTCCAATTTTTATGCCAGTTCCGGCGTTAAACGCCGGGAATTCTGAAGCTGATTTGCAACGCCAGTTTAGGCCATCAAATCTCGGGCAAAGTATGGACTATTATACATTTCTGGAAAGCCCAGGATGTCTACTTTCCAACGCTGTTGAGAGCGCGCCAATTGGGTTTCTGTAGCTCCAGAAAATCCACTTCGAGTGCAGAGAGGTCAGAATCCAACAGCATCTGCAGTTCTTTTCAGTCTCTGAATCAGATTTTTGCTCAGGTCCCTCAATTTCAGCCAGAAAATACCTGAAATCACAGAAAAACACACAAACTCATAGTAAAGCCCAGAAAAGTGAATTTTAACTTAAAACTAATAAAAATATAATAAAAACTAACTAAAATATACTAAAAACATACTAAAAACAATGCCAAAAAGCGTATAAATTATCCGCTCATCAACGACGTATACGTGTTGATGAACTTTAAGGCTATCCACGCGTGGACGCGTACGTGTGGCCCTATTTTCATGCCAAATTTTATTTTTGAGTTTTAAAAGCCAAATTTCCTACTTCTAATCCTCTGATCTCATCGCTTATGTCTTAAATCATTATGATATGCCTAGCAATGAGAAAAGGAGCTAGGGGATGTGGTAACTTGTGAGTAAAGCAAGAGGAAAAATGAATGATCAACGAGGATCAAAGATGATTATATCAGATGTGAAGGATGGCGGTGGAAGTGTTGTATGTGGCATGAGCCGATGGGCTAAATTGTTTATGAATTGACTGGTTCTGGATTGAACCATGAGCCGGATGGCTGAGTTTATTGCTGTGTTACGGCAAACCCATGATCATGGCTACTTATAAATTCATATATGCTATTGAATGAAATGTGAATGTTGCACTTCCACCATCTGAGACACGAGTTTTCCTGGGAGAAAGTAGTGGCTATCCACCACGTGCTCCAAGTGGAGACTCGAGACTCTGTTGACCCTATGTCGTAAGGGTGGCCGGGCACTGTGAAAGTCCCGGATGAGCTCGCCCCCGTGAATATACACCAGTGAGCGTGTTGGATATGGATCATGATTATGATCACAATTATGTTGAGTATAACTTAAGTTGGGGATGGATGACGAGAGGACTTTTGCCGATAAAGAATTTCATAGAAATAATCACGTTGTAAGTATAGTCCCTAAACCAACAGAGAATCCTTTCGTACAAAAGTTTTGGTTGTCACTAAAGCAAACTGGTGCACGAAATTGTGATCATCAATGGCGCCATCAACATGGTACGCACAATTGTAATCTCACTTCTTTATCACAACTTCGCACAACTAACCAGCAAGTGTACTGGGTCGTCCAAGTAATAAACCTTACGCGAGTAAGGGTCGATCCCACAGAGATTGTTGGTATGAAGCAAGCTATGGTCACCTTGTAAATCTTAGTCATGCAAACTCAAATGGATATGAATGATGAATAAAACATAAAGATAAAGATAGAGATACTTATATAATTCATTGGTGGGAATTTCAGATAAGCGTATGAAGATGCTGGGTCCCTTCCGTCTCTCTGCTTTCCTACTGTCTTCATCCAATCCTTCTTACTCCTTTCCATGGCAAGCTGTATGCAAGGGTTTCACCGTTGTCAGTGGCTACCTCCCATCCTCTCAGTGGAAATGTTCAACGCACCCTGCCACGGCACGGCTATCCATCTGTCGGTTCTCAATCAGGCCGGAATAGAATCCAGTGATTCTTTTACGTCTGTCACTAACGCCCCGCCCTCAGGAGTTTGAAGTTCGTCACAGTCATTCAATCATCGAATCCTACTCAGAATACCACAGACAAGGTTTAGACCTTCCGGATTCTCTTGAATGCCGCCATCAGTTCTAGCTTATACCACGAAGACTCTGATCTCACGGAATGGCTGGCTCGGTTGTCAGGCGAGCGCTCGGTTGTCAGGCGATCAACCATGTGTCGTGTATCAGGAATCCAAGAGATATTCACCCAATCTAAGGTAGAACGGAGGTGGTTGTCAGGCACACGTTCATAGGTGATAATGATGATGAGTGTCACGGATCATCACATTCATCAAGTTGAATAACAAGTGATATCTTAGAACAAGAACAAGCGGAATTGAATAGAAGAACAATAGTAATTGCATTAATACTCGAGGTACAGCAGAGCTCCACACCTTAATCTATGGTGTGTAGAAACTCCACCGTTGAAAATACATAAGAACAAAAGTGATCATTGGCTTCGGTCCCAGAGAGGGAACCAGAAGAACCAAGATCTGATCTAAGAACTAGCTGTCCAAAGATGATCTAGAGATCTAGAGTGATCAAAAGATGAAAATACAATAGTAAAAGGTCCTATATATAGAGAACTAGTAGTCTAGGGTTTACAGAGATGAGTAAATGACATAAAAATCCACTTCCGGGCCCACTTGGTGTGTGCTTGGACTGAGCATTGAAGCATTTTCGTGTAGAGACTCTTCTTGGAGTTAAACGCCAGCTTTTATGCCAGTTTGGGCGTTTAACTCCCATCCTTGTGCCAGTTCCGGCGTTTAACGTTGGGAATTCTGAGGGTGACTTTGAACGCCGGTTTGGGCCATCAAATCTTGGGCAAAGTATGGACTATCATATATTTCTGGAAAGACCAGGATGTCTACTTTCCAAAGCCGTTGAGAGCGCGCCAATTGGGCTTCTGTAGCTCCAGAAAATCCACTTCGAGTGCAGGGAGGTCAGAATCCAACAGCATCTGCAGTCCTTTTTAGTCTCTGAATCAGATTTTTGCTCAGGTCCCTCAATTTCAGCCAGAAAATACCTAAAATCACAGAAAAACACACAAACTCATAGTAAAGCCCAGAAAAGTGAATTTTAACTAAAAACTAATAAAAATATACTAAAAACAAACCAGATCATACTAAAAACATACTAAAAACAATGCCAAAAAGCGTACAAATTATCCGCTCATCACAACACCAAACTTAAATTGTTGCTTGTCCTCAAGCAACTGAAAATCAAATAAGATAAAAAGAAGAGAATATGCAATGATTTCCAAAAACATCTATGAAGATCAGTATTAATTAGATGAGCGGGGCTTTTAGCTTTTTGCCTCTGAACAATTTTGGCATCTCACTCTATCCTTTGAAATTCAGAATGATTGGCTTCTTTAGGAACTCAGAATCCGGATAGTGTCATTGATTCTCCTAGTTAAGTATGATGATTCTTGAACACAACCACTTATTGAGTCTTGGCCGTGGCCCAAAGCACTCTGTCTTCCAGTATTACCACCGGATACATACATGCCACAGACACATAATTGGGTGAACCTTTTCAGATTGTGACTCAGCTTTGCTAGAGTCCCCAATTAGAGGTGTCCAGGGTTCTTAAGCACACTCTTTTTGCCTTGGATCACAACTTTATTTCTTTCTTTTTCTCTCTTTTTTTCGAATTTTTTTTTCTTTCTCTTTTTTTTTCTTCGAATTTTTTTTGTATTCACTGCTTTTTCTTGCTTCAAGAATCATTTTTATAATTTTTCAGATCCTCAGTAACATGTCTCCTTTTTCATCATTCTTTCAAGAGCCAACATTCATGAACCACAAATTAAAAAGACATATGCACTGTTTAAGCATACATTCAGAGAACAAAAATATTGCCACCACATCAAAATAATTAAACTGTTATAAAATTCAAAATTCATGCAATTCTTCTCTTTTTAAATTAAGAACATTTTTCATTCAAGAGAGGTGATGGATTCATAGGACATTCATAACTTTAAGGCATAGACACTAAGACCCTAATGATCACAAGACACAAACATAGCTAAACATAAGCATAATTTTCGAAAAACAGAAAAATAAAGAACAAGGAAATTAAAGAACGGGTCCACCTTAGTGATGGCGGCTTGTTCTTCCTCTTGAAGATCCTATGGAGTGCTTGAGCTCCTCAATGTCTCTTCCTTGTCTTTGTTGCTCCTCTCTCATGATTCTTTGATCTTCTCTAATTTCATGGAGGAGAATGGAATGTTCTTGATGCTCCACCCTTAGTTGTCCCATGTTGGCACTCAATTCTCCTATGGAGGTGTTTAGTTGCTCCCAATAGTTTTGTGGAGGAAAGTGCATCCCTTGAGGCATCTCAGGGATTTGATGATGAGAGGGATCTCTTGTTTGCTCCATCCTCTTCTTAGTGATGGGCTTGTCCTCATCAATGGGGATGTCTCCCTCTATGTCAACTCCAACTGAATAACAGAGGTGACAAATGAGATGAGGAAAGGCTAACCTTGCCAAGGTAGAGGACTTGTCCGCCACCTTATAAAGTTCTTGGGATATCACCTCATGAACTTCTATTTCTTCTCCAATCATGATGCTATGAATCATGATAGCCCGGTCTATAGTAACTTCGGACCGGTTGCTAGTGGGAATGATTGAGCGTTGGATAAACTCCAACCATCCTCTAGCCACGGGCTTGAGGTCATGCCTTCTCAATTGAACCGGCTTTCCTCTTGAATCTCTCTTCCATTGGGCGCCCTCTTCACAAATGTCTATGAGGACTTGGTCCAACCTTTGATCAAAGTTGACCCTTCTAGTGTAAGGGTGTTCATCTCCTTGCATCATGGGCAAGTTGAATGCCAACCTTACATTTTCCGGACTAAAATCCAAGTATTTCCCCCGAACCATAGTAACCCAATTTTTTGGATCCGGGTTCACACTTTGATCATGGTTCTTGGTGATCCATGCATTGGCATAGAACTCTTGAACCATTAAGATTCCGACTTGTTGAATGGGGTTGGTAAGAACTTCCCAACCTCTTCTTCGGATCTCATGTCGGATCTCCAAATATTCACTCTTTTTGAGTGAAAAAGGGACCTCGGGGATCACCTTCTTCAAGGCCACAACTTCATAGAAGTGGTCTTGATGCACCCTTGAGATGAATCTCTCCGTCTCCCATGACTCGGAGGTGAAAGCTTTTGCCTTCCCTTTCCTCTTTCTAGAGGTTTCTCCGGCCTTGGATGCCATAAATGGTTATGGAAAAACAAAAAGCAATGCTTTTACCACACCAAACTTAAAAGGTTTTCTCGTCCTCGAGCAAAAGAAGAAAGAAGAGAATAGAAGAAGAAGAAATGAAGGAGATGGGGGAGGCTTTGTGGTTTGGCCAAAGGGGGAGAAAGAGTGTTTAGGTTGTGTGAAAATGAAGGAGTGAAGATGGGTTTATATAGGAGTGGGGGGAGGGTGATGGTTCAGTCATCTATGTGAGGGTTTGGGTGGGAAAGTGATTTGAATTTGAATGGTGAGGTAGGTGGGGTTTTATGAAGGATGGATGTGAGTGGTGAAGAGAAAGATAGGATTTGATAGGTGAAGGGTTTTTGGGGAAGAGGGGTTGAGGTGATTGGTGAATGGGTGAAGAAGAGAGAGAGTGGTGGGGTAGGTGGGGATCCTGTGGGGTCCACAGATCCTGAGGTGTCAAGGAAAAGTCATCCCTGCACCAAGTGGCGAGCAAAATTGCTCTTTGTGCCAAATCTGGCGTTAAACGCCGGGCTGGTGCCCATTTCTGGTGTTTAACGCCAACTTCTTGCCCTTTCCTGGCGTTTAACGCCAGTCTGGTGCCCCTTTCTGGCGTTAAACGCCCAGAATGGTGCCAGACTGGGCGTTAAACGCCCGTCTGCTAGCCTTACTGGCGTTTAAACGCCAGCAGGTTCTTCCTCTAGGGTGTGCTATTTTTCTTTCTGTTTTTCATTCTGTTTTTGCTTTTTCCATTGATTTTGTGACTTTTCATGATCATCAACCTACAGAAAACATAAAATAACAAAAGAAAATAAATGAAATATAACATTGGGTTGCCTCCCAACAAGCGCTTCTTTAATGTCAGTAGCTTGACAGAGGGCTCTCATGGAGCCTCACAGATGCTCAGAGTAATGTTGGAACCTCCCAACACCAAACTTAGAGTTTGAATGTGGGGGTTCAACACCAAACTTAGAAGTTGGTTGTGGCCTCCCAACACCAAACTTAGAGTTTGACTGTGGGGGCTCTGTTTGGCTCTATTTTGAGAGAAGCTCTTCATGCTTCCTCTCCATGGTGACAGAGGGATATCCTTGAGCCTTAAACACAAAGGATTCTTCATTCACTTGAATGATCAATTCTCCTCTATCAACATCAATCACAGCATTTGCTGTGGCTAGGAAGGGTCTGCCAAGGATGATGGATTCATCCATGCACTTCCCAGTCTCTAGGACTATGAAATCAGCAGGGATGTAATGGTCTTCAACTCTTACCAGAACATCCTCTACAAGTCCATAAGCTTGTTTTCTTGAGTTGTCTGCCATCTCTAGTGAGATTTTTGCAGCTTGCACCTCAAAGATCCCTAGCTTCTCCATTACAGAGAGAGGCATGAGGTTTACACTTGACCCTAGGTCACACAAGGCCTTCTTGAAGGTCATGGTGCCTATGGTACAAGGTATTGAGAACTTCCCAGGATCCTGTCTCTTTTGAGGTAATTTCTGCCTAGACAAGTCATCCAGTTCTTTGGTGAGCAAAGGGGGTTCATCCTCCCAAGTCTCATTTCCAAATAACTTGTCATTTAGCTTCATGATTGCTCCAAGGTATTTAGCAACTTGCTCTTCAGTGACATACTCATCCTCTTCAGAGGAAGAATACTCATCAGAGCTCATGAATGGCAGAAGTAAATTCAATGGAATCTCTATGGTCTCATTTTGAGCCTCAGATTCCCATGGTTCCTCATTGGGGAACTCATTGGAGGCCAGTGGACGTCCATTGAGGTCTTCCTCAGTGGCGTTCACTGCCTCTTCCTCCTCTCCAAATTCGGCCATGTTGATGGCTTTGCACTCTCCTTTTGGATTTTCTTCTGTATTGCTTGGAAGAGTACTAGGAGGGAGTTCAGTAATTTTCTTGCTCAACTGACCCACTTGTCCCTCCAAGTTTCTAATGGAGGACCTTGTTTCAGTCATGAAACTTTGAGTGGTTTTGATTAGATCAGAGACCATGGTTGCTAAGTCAGCGTTGTTCTGCTTAGAACTCTCTGTCTGTTGCTGAGAAGATGATGGAAAAGGCTTGCTATTGCTAAACCTGTTTCTTCCACCATTATTGTTGTTGAAACCTTGTTGAGGTCTCTGTTGATCCTTCCATGAGAGATTTGGATGATTTCTCCATGAAGGATTATAGGTGTTTCCATAGGGTTCTCCCATGTAATTCACCTCTTCCATTGAAGAGTTCTCAGGATCATAAGCTTCTTCTTCAGAGGAAGCTTCCTTAGTACTACCTGGTGCATTTTGCATTCCAGACAGACTTTGAGAAATCATATTGACTTGCTGAGTCAATATTTTGTTCTGAGCCAATATGGCATTTAGAGTGTCAATCTCAAGAACTCCTTTCTTCTGATTAGTCCCATTGTTCACAGGATTCCTTTCAGAAGTGTACATGAATTGGTTATTTGCAACCATTTCAATTAGTTCTTGAGCTTCTGTAGGCGTCTTCTTTAGATGAAAAGATCCTCCAGCAGAGCTATCCAAAGACATCTTGGACAGTTCAGACAGACCATCATAGAAAATACCTATGATGCTCCACTCAGAAAGCATATCAGAGGGATACTTTCTGATTAATTGTTTGTATCTTTCCCAAGCTTCATAGAGGGATTCTCCTTCCTTCTGTCTGAAGGTTTGGACTTCCACTCTAAGCTTACTCAATTTTTGAGGTGGAAAGAACTTTGCCAAGAAGGCATTGACTAGCTTTTCCCAAGAGTTCAGGCTTTCTTTAGGTTGTGAGTCCAACCATGTCCTAGCTCTGTCTCTTACAACAAAAGGGAATAGCATAAGTCTGTAGACCTCAGGGTCAACCCCATTTGTCTTGACAGTGTCACAGATTTGCAAGAACTCAGCTAAGAACTGATGAGGATCTTCCAATGGAAGTCCGTGGAACTTGTAATTCTATTGCATTAGAGAAACTAATTGAGGCTTAAGCTCAAAGTTGTTTGCTCCAATGGCAGGGATAGAGATGCTTCTCCCATAGAAGTCGGGAGTAGGTGCAGTAAAGTCACCCAGCACCTTCCTTGCATTGTTAGCATTGTTGTTGTTTTCGGCTGCCATGTGTTCTTCTTCTTTGAAGATTTCTGTTAGGTCCTCTACAGAGAATTGTGCCTTAGCTTCTCTTAGCTTTCGCTTTAAGGTCCTTTCAGGTTCAGGATCAGCCTCGACAAGAATGCTTTTGTCTTTGCTTCTGCTCATATGAAAGAGAAGAGAACAAGAAAATATGGAATCCTCTATGTCACAGTATAGAGATTCCTTGAGATGTCAGAGGAAAAGAAAAATAGAAGGCAGAAGTAGAAAATTCAAACTTATCAAGAAAGATGGAGTTCGAATTGTTCATTAAGGAATAGTGTTAGTCCATAAATAGAAGGATATGAGAAGAGGGGAAGAAATTTTCGAAAATTAAGTAAAATATTTTAAAAACATTTTGAAAAACACTAATTGATTTTCGAAAACCATGATTGAGAAAGAAGTAAAGTGATTTTTTGAAAAAGATTTTGAAATTAGAAATCAAAAAGATTTGATTGAAAACTATTTTGAAAAAGATGTGGTTAAGAAGATATGATTGATTTTAAAAAGATGTGATTGAGAAGATATGATTTGAAAAACATTTTAAAAAAGATTTGATTTTAAAAATTAATAACTTGGCTAACAAGAAAAGATATGATTCAAACATTAAACCTTTCTCAACAGAAAAGGCAACATACTTGAAATGTTGAATCAAATCCTTAATTGATAGCAAGTATTTTTGAAAATAGAAAGAAATTGATTTTGAAAAAGATTTGATTGAAAAGATATGATTTGAAAAAGATTTGATTTTGAAAAGATTTTGAAAACTAAAAAAAAATTTGATTTGAAAACAAAATCTTCCCTCTTGTGCCATCCTGGCGTTAAACGCCCAGAAAGGTGCACATTCTGGCGTTTAACGCCCAAACTACTACCCTTTTGGGCGTTAAACGCCCGGCCAGGCACCCTGGCTGGTGTTTAAACGCCAGTCTGTCCTTCTTCACTGGGCGTTTTGAACGCCCAGCTTTTTCTATGTGATTCCTCTGCAGTATGTTCTGAATCTTCAATTCCCTGTATTATTGACTTGAAAAGACACAAATTAAAAATATTTTTGGATTTTTAATAATCAAAATGTAACTGAAATCAAATAACAATGCATGCAAGACACCAAAACTTAGCAGTTTGTATACTGCTGACACTAACAATATGAGAATGCATATGAGACACATAAACACTCAAGTCAAGAGAATTTAAAAATCAGAGCAATGAAATCATCAAGAACAACTTGAAGATTAATGAAGACACATGCATGAATGCAAAAGGAGCAGAAACATGCAATTGACACCAAACTTAAAATGAGACTCTAGACTCAAACAAGAAATATTTTTGGATTTTTTCGAAAATTAAGTGGAAAAAGAAAATAAGGTATAAAAATTCTTAATGAGAATTCCAGAAATCATGCAATGTTAGTCTAAAGCTTTAGTCTAAAGAAATTAGACATGGCTGAACAAGCTTCAGCAGGACATTGCATTCAAGAGCTAAATTGATAAGAATCAATCAGCTTTGGTGATGATAAGAACATCACATTGAAACACTAGAATTCATTCTTAAGAACTCTGAAGAAAAAAAATACCTAATCTAAGCAACAAGATGAACCGTCAGTTGTCCATACTCGAACAATCCCCGGCAACGGCGCCAAAAACTTGGTGCACGAAATTGTGATCATCAATGGCGCCATCAACATGGTACGCACAATTGTAATCTCACTTCTTTATCACAACTTCGCACAACTAACCAGCAAGTGTACTGGGTCATCCAAGTAATAAACCTTATGCGAGTAAGGGTCGATCCCACAGAGATTGTTGGTATGAAGCAAGCTATGGTCACCTTGTAAATCTTAGTCAGGCAAACTCAAATGGATATGAATGATGAATAAAACATAAAGATAAAGATAGAGATACTTATGTAATTCATTGGTGGGAATTTCAGATAAGCGTATGAAGATGCTGGGTCCCTTCCGTCTCTCTGCTTTCCTACTGTCTTCATCTAATCCTTCTTACTCCTTTCCATGGCAAGCTGTATGCAAGGGTTTCACCGTTGTCAGTGGCTACCTCCCATCCTCTCAGTGGAAATGTTCAACGCACCCTGTCACGGCACGGCTATCCATCTATCAGTTCTCAATCAGGCCGGAATAGAATCCAGTGATTCTTTTGCGTCTGTCACTAACGCCCCGCCCTCAGGAGTTTGAAGCTCGTCACAGTCATTCAATCATCGAATCCTACTCAGAATACCACAGACAAGGTTTAGACCTTCCGGATTCTCTTGAATGCCGCCATCAGTTCTAGCTTATACCACGAAGACTCTGATCTCACGGAATGGCTGGCTCGGTTGTCAGGCGAGCGCTCGGTTGTCAGGCGATCAACCATGAGTCGTGTATCAGGAATCCAAGAGATATTCACCCAATCTAAGGTAGAACGGAGGTGGTTGTCAGGCACACGTTCATAGGTGAGAATGATGATGAGTGTCACGGATCATCACATTCATCAAGTTGAATAACAAGTAATATCTTAGAACAAGAACAAGCGGAATTGAATAGAAGAACAATAGTAATTGCCTTAATACTCGAGGTACAGCAGAGCTCCACACCTTAATCTATGGTGTGTAGAAACTCCACCGTTGAAAATACATAAGAACAAAAGTGATCATTGGCTTCGGTCCCAGAGAGGGAACCAGAAGAACCAAGATCTGATCTAAGAACTAGCTGTCAAAAGATGAAAATACAATAGTAAAAGGTCCTATATATAGAGAACTAGTAGCCTAGGGTTTACAGAGATGAGTAAATGACATAAAAATCCACTTCCAGGCCCACTTGGTGTGTGCTTGGGCTGAGCATTGAAGCATTTTCGTGTAGAGACTCTTCTTGGAGTTAAACGCCAGCTTTGGTGCCAGTTTGGGCATTTAACTCCCATCCTTGTGCCAGTTCCGGCGTTTAACGCTGGGAATTCTGAAGGTGACTTTGAACGCCGGTTTGGGCCATCAAATCTTGGGCAAAGTATGGACTATCATATATTGCTGGAAAGCCCAGGATGTCTACTTTCCAACGCTGTTGAGAGCGCGCCAATTTGGCTTCTGTAGCTCCAGAAAATTTACTTCGAGTGCAGGGAGGTCAGAATCCAACAGCATCTGCAGTCCTTTTTAGTCTCTGACTCAGATTTTTGCTCAGGTCACTCAATTTCAGCCAGAAAATACCTAAAATCATAGGAAAACACACAAACTCATAGTAAAGTCTAGAAAAGTGAATTTTAACTAAAAACTAATTAAAATATACTAAAAACTAACTAGATCATACTAAAAACATACTAAAAACAATGCCAAAAAGCGTACAAATTATCCGCTCATCACAAACCCAATAAAATTTATAACCGAAATATTGAAACCTCAGATCATCTCTCAAGGAATTGCAGGGAGGTATAATTTATTATTGGTTATGGAAAAGTATCTTTTGGATTTTTTGAAAGGTTTGAACAAGGAATTTAGATGGCAAGAAAATAAATTAATAACTAGAAAAACTCTTGGCAAGGTATGAGAACTGGAAATCCCATCCTAGTTATCCTTATCAGGTGTAATGTTTATTATTTATTGCTCCCACTTAGTTAACCCTTACTAAATAAAGGAAAGTCAAGTGGACTAATAAGTTTGATTCCTCAAATCCTAGTCAACTCCTATGGAAAGACTAGCGTTAGAGGAATCCAAATCAATCAGCAAATTCCAATTTTTAATCAGCACTGAGTTTGATAACTCAAGTGTCACCAATTAATCAACCAAAGCTAAAAGGGGAAAAATCCAAATTATTTATATCATAAATAAAAGAAAGCAATCATAAATGTGAAATACCTCAAATTATATAAAATATAAAATCAAATCTAACATGGGAATTCATAAATTAAAGTAATAAAATAAATAAGAATAGAAGAGAAACCAAAGTAAAGGAACATTAAACCTGGAATGAAGAAACAATCCTAAAATTAAGAGAAATCCTAATTCCTAAATTCTAAGAGAGAGGAGAAAGCCTCTCTCTCTAGAAAACTACATCTAAAACCTAAAATTATGAATAATGAATGATTTTTTCCGTCCCCATGAATGGATAGATTCCTCTACTTTATAGCCTATAATCTGTGTTTTCTGGGCTTGGATTTGGGCCGAAAAAGGGTCCAAAAATCGCTGGGGGCGAATTCTGCAACTTTCTGCATGTAGTGTCTGCCACGCGTGCGCGTGGGTCACGCGTGTGCGTCATTTGGAAGATTTCCTTGTCACGCATACGTGTCAGTCACGCGTACGCGTCGCTCGTGCTTTGCGCTAGGCACGCGTCCGCGTCGTCCATGCGTGTGCGTCGCTGCCATTTCCTTCAAAACTTCATTTTCGCGCGTTCGTTCTACTTTTGCATGTTTCCTTCCTGTTCTCTAAGTCATTCCTGCCCTATAAAGCTTGAAAATACTCAACACACAGATCACGACATCGAACGGTAATAACGGATGATTAAAATTAACAATTTTATGGTCTAGGAAGCATATTTTCACATATATTAAGGAATAAGGAAGGAATTGTAAAACCAAGCTATTTATATGAATAAGTGAGCAAAGACTTGATAAAAACCACTCAATTGAGTACAATAAATATCATAAAATAGTGGTTTATCAATGCACGATAAAAGGACAGTCCAATGGTTAGCTACCAGGACTTGTTGGGTTGGCTATATAACTGACAGATGATATCATCAGCAATCAGGGACAGGCATTCATCATATACATACTATGTGAATTGTTTGAGATTGCCTATTTGACTGCATATTACTTGCTAATTGTCTGAATGCCTTTTTTTGTTCCTATTTGTATATTTCTTGTCTGATATAACTGTGTTTGCTATATTATACTCAAGCTGGTGGTTGGGAGGTCTGAAGGAATTGGAAAGGGAAGTATTAGTTAGACTGAAGAATCTTTAGTCAGATGCCCTTTTATGGTTTAGCTTGTTTATAAGTTTTGAATTATCTGGAGGAAGTTCTAGGATTGCCTTCGGCTTTCCTCTATTATTATGTATTATATATGTGGAAGCTCTTACCATGCTGGGGACCTCTGGTTCTCACCCATGCGGATTTTGTGGTTTTCAGATGCAGGACATGAGGTTTCTCGCTGAGGCCTGCTGGAGACTTCTGGATTTGCGAAGATCCTTTATTTTCGGGGCTATGTTTTGGTTTATATGTTTTGCTTAGATGCTTTTATCTCCATTAAATAATACAAACTATGATGACTCCTCTTATAGGAGATTTTGGAGAATAGGTTTCTGTATTTGTGTCCCTTTGGGTTTCTTTTGGGATTTTCCTTATTTTATCATATGTATATATTGCTATATGCTCGGACCGGTTATCTTCGCAGCCGGATTTTGAGTCTTGATATTCCTATTTTTGACACTCCTTTGTATATAAATAATGTTACAAAAACTATGGGAATAGAAAAATAGAGAAATATCGAAGTAGTTCCAACAGTTCAATAAATATTCTTTCTTTATTTTTTCTTCATTTTTTTCCTCAATTATTTCGACTGAATACCATTAATGGGTGGCTCCGCGATTTCTTATGGGTGCAAGCCTCCCAGGTAATTCAGTCTTATGGTTCTTCATTATCTGCATATGGTCTCTTTTTCTTGGGTGCCCATTTTGTTTGGGCTTTTAGTTTAATGTTTCTATTCAGCGGGCGTGGTTATTGGTTGGTTATCCTCATTCGTACGTTATCGATCGAAGTGTTGCGCTTTCGAGTTGCGATTTTTTGTTTACCCTTTTTTCTTCAAAGGCTCCTAGTTATAATCAATCATTCATACTACTATATGTTGCCATCTCTGAATTATGACTTAAGCATAAGACTCTGTATAGTAGGGTGTTACACATATAAAAATAAAACTGAAGAAAAATATTTTTCTTCAATAAAATACTCATTTTTAGAATTGAACAAAAATATCATGATATAAAAAATAATGGAACTTGTCTATCAAAATATCAACCAAAATTTAAGATAATAATAATTTAAATTTCGATAAAAGAACTCTACAATTTCACCATCCGCAGTAGCACCCAGCTGAATTCTATGATGAGAACTTCCGAGTTCAACTCCCAATTGCGGGAAATTTTTTAGTTTCGCACCAAAACCGAACTTCCTAGCGTCTTATATTTTTATACTCATTTGTGCAAAGAACGGACGAATTTATTCATTATTAACAATAATGCTTAGTTATTCGCATTACAATATTAATTTTGACCTTACTCTAACAAATTATTATCAAATAAAGTTTAGTATCACTAATAATCTTAGTTTCACACCAAAACCCAACTTCTTGGTGACTTATATTTTTATACACATTTGTGTGAAGAACGGACAAATTTATTCATTGTTAACAATAGTGGTTAGTTATTCCCATTACAATATTAATTTTGACCTTACTCTAACAAATTATTATCAAATAAAGTTTAGTATCACTAATAATCTTTAATATACTTTTACATTTAATTTGATATTAACATAAAACTGAAGAAAAATATTTTACTTCAATAAAATACTCCTTTTTAGAATTGAAGAAAAATATCATGATATAACAAATACTGGAACTTGTCTATCAAAACATCAACCAAAATTTAATATAATAATAATATAAATTTCGATAAAAGAATTTAACAATTTTACCATCCGCAGTAGCACCCAGCCAAATTCAACGCTGAAAACGTCTGGGTTCAACTCCCGGTTTCGGAAATTTTTTAGTTTCGCACCAAAAGTCAACTTCTTTGCGTCTTATATTTTTATACTCATTTGTGTGAAGAACGGACGAAATTCATTATTAACAATAATGGTTAGCTATTCCCATTACAATATTAATTTTGACCTTACTCTAACAAATTATTATCAAATAAAGTTTAGTATCACTAATAATCTTTAATATACTTTTACATTTAATTTGATATAAACATAAAACTAAAGAAAAATATTTTTCTTCAATAAAATACTCATTTTTAGAATTGAAGAAAAATATCATGATATAACAAATACTGGAACTTGTCTATCAAAACATCAACCAAAATTTAGGATAATAATAATATAAGTTTCAAGAAAAGAAATCAACAATTTCACCATCCGCAGTAGCACCTAGGCGATTTCAATGATGAGAACTTCCGGGATCAATTCCCGGCTTTGGAAAATTTTTTAGTTTCCCCCCCAAAATCCAACTTCCCGGCGTCTTATATTTTTACACTCATTTATGTGAAGAACGGATGAATTTATTCACTGTTAACAATAATGGTTAGTTATTCCAATTACAATATTAATTTTGACCTTACTCTAACAAATTATTATCAAATAAGGTTTAGTATCACTAATAATGTTTAATATACTTTTACATTTAATTTCATATAAACATAAAACTGAAAAAAATATTTTACTTCAATAAAATACTCATTTCTAGAATTGAAGAAAAATGTCATGATATAACAAATACTGTAACTTGTCTATCAAAACATCAACCAAAATTTAAGATAATAAACATATAAATTTCAATAAAAGAATTTAAGAATGTCACTATCCGCAGTAGCACCCAGCCAAATTTATTGCTGAGGACTTCCAGGTTCAACTCCTGGTTACGGAAAAATTTTTAGTTTCACACTAAAACCCAACTTCCTAGCGTCTTATAATTTTATACTCATTTGTTTGAAGAACGGACAAATTTATTCATTATCAACAATAATGGTTAGTTATTCCCATTACAATATTAATTTTGACCTCACACAAACAAATTATTATCAAATAAAGTTTAGTATCACTAATAATCTTAGTTTCGCACCAAAACCCAACTTCGTGACGTCTTATATTTTTATACTCATTTGTATGAAGAACGGACAAATTTATTCATTGTTAACAATAATGGTTAGTTATTCCCATTACAACATTAATTTTGACCTTGCTCTAACAAATTATTATCAAATAAAATTTAGTATCACTAATAATCTTTAATATACTTTTACATTTAATTTTATATAAACATAAAACGGAAGAAAAATAGTTTTCTTCAATAAAATACTCATTTTTAGAATTGAAGAAAAATATCATGATATAACAAATACTGGAAGTTGCCTATCAAAACATCAAACAAAATTTAAGATAATAATAAGATAATTTTCGAGAAAAGAATCAACAATTTCACCGTCCGCAGTAGCATCCAGGCGATTTCAATGATGAGAACTTCCGGTTTCAAATCCCGGCTGTGGAAAATTTTTTAGTTTCGCACCAAAATCCAACTAGCTGGCGTCTTATATATTTATACTCATTTGTGTGAAGAACGAACAAATTTATTCATTGTTAAAAATAATGGTTAGTTATTCCCATTACAATAATAATTTTGACCTTACTCTAACAAGTTATTATCAAATAAGGTTTAGTATCACTAATAATGTTTAATATACTTTTACATTTAATTTCATATAGACATAAAATTGAAAAAATATTTTACTTTAATAAAATACTCATTTTTAGAATTGAAGAAAAATATCATGATATAACAAATACTGGAACTTGTCTATCAAAACATCAACCAAAATTTAAGATAATAATAATATAAATTTTGATAAAAGCATTTAACAATGTCACTATCCGCAGTAGCACCCAGCCAAATTCAATGCTAAGAACTTCCGGGTTCAACTCTCGGTTACGGGAAATTTTTTAGTTTCGCACAAAAACCCAACTTCTTCACGTCTTAAATTTTTATACTAATTTCTGTGAACAACAGACAAATTTATTCATTGTTAACAATAATCGTTAGTTATTCCCATTGCAATATTAATTTTGACCTTACTCTAACAAATTATTATCAAATAAAGTTTAGTATCACTAATAATCTTTAATATACTTTTACATTTAATTTGATATAAACATAAAATAGAAGAAAAATATTTTACTTCAATAAAATACTCATTTTTAGAATTGAAGAAAAATATCATGATATAACAAATTCTGGAACTTGTCTATCAAAACATCAACCAAAATTTAATATAATAATAATATAAGTTTCGAGAAAAGCAATCAACAATTTCACCATCCGCAGTAGCACCGAGGCGATTTCAATGATGAGAACTTTCGGGTTCAACTGTTGGCTTCGGAAAATTTTTTAGTTTCCCCCCAAAATCCAACTTCCTGGCGTCTTATATTTTTATACTCATTTGTGTGAAGAACAGATGAATTTATTCATTGTTAACAATAATGGTTAGTTATTCCCATTACAATATTAATTTTGACCTTACTCTAACAAATTATTATCAAATAAAATTTAATATCACTAATAATGTTTAATATACTTTTACGTTTAATTTCACATAAACATAAAACTGAAGAAAAATATTTTACTTCAATAAAATACTCATTCTTAGAATTGAAGAAAAATATCTTGATATAACAAATACTGGAACTTATCTATCAAAACATCAACCAAAATTTAAGATAATAATAATATAAATTTCGATAAAAGAATTTAACAATTTTACCATCCGCAATAGTGTAACACCCTAACTTTTAGCACGTCATGATCGTACCAAAAGTAAAGAGTTACTAACCTGTTCTCCTTTTTTACTATTTAATATTGAGCCTTTAGGTCGATATCGTGTTTCAGTTTATAAGAAAATAACAGAAAATTATTTGTAGTAATTCAAATCATACAATTATTAATAATAATAAATGCTATACAAATGAATTCAATATAAAACTCAAATACAATACCTATCCCTCTGGATAAAATAAAACTTAAAGCAACAAGGGCGAGGGAACTCTATAAAAATAACAGGAATCACGAGTAAATCTACTAGTCGTTTGCATCTTCTAACTGAATCTTCGAACCTGTGTCACTGAAAGGGTGGAAGAATTTGGGGTGAGAACAAACCACACGTTCTCAGTAGGGAATGGAAATGCCGTAAAAGTAATGAATTTAATGCAAATAATTAACTTACTTAGTAAAACAATTTTGTTAACCCTTTGGAAATACTTTTATTTCTACTTTAGATAAATAATTACTTTTTTTAAATTTCTAAACTCAAAACAAATTTTAAATATAAAACATGTCACATTTTCTGTCTCTCAGCCACATAGTTAATCCTCAGTCAAATGTCAACTCGTAATCACTTTAATACACTCACAAACAAATAGTGCAAACAAGAGATTCAATTCAATGTACAAGCAAGTCACAACAAGACAAACAATACAATCACAAAGTAATAAAACAAGCAAGTGCAATCAAATGCAAATGTGCAAACAACATGATGCATGTCTATCCCTAACGCAGGCCATGAGCTCATGTGTCGGTTGCCTACCCGCTCCTGACATTACCCGGGCACAAGTTCTAGATATGGCTTTCCAGATGCATCAGTGTGCTTATAAGTCGTACGGCTAGGCCGCATCAGTGTGACTTTCCAAATCAATAAGCGTACATCTGTAAAACAGTTCTCAGTGTGTGGGCGTCCCCACTTTACATTTGGCACTAAGGCCCAAACAATGTCACATCTACTCTCCTGTGGCAGAGATTCCTTTTCTTAAAAAAACAAACTCAAAACAACACTTAGAACAAAATCTCTCCTTACAAAATTGGATTTAAAACATTATGTTTTTCTTAATAAATCTAGTTTAAAAATAGAATACACCTTTTCTCAACTGAATAAATATCAAATAATTTAATTTTCCAAAACCAAATCTTTTAAAATAACTTTTCAAATAAAACCTCATATTTTTATAAAATTTCGGCAGCACTTCCCCTAAAACTCGGGGTTAGCCACCCTTTTTCGGGTCCCAACTGAACCATTTTCAACCTCTTTTCAATCGAGAAATCAAATACATGTTCATCATTCAGTTATTTCAAACAATCATAAATTATTTACAAATACCCACTAGACTTCCATGGAATTCATAGTTTAAAAATAGTTAATTTCAAAACAAAATTCCCTACCTCCGTATGAAATCAAAATCAACAAAAGTTTCAGAAAAACTTTCTGACCAAGCTGCTGAAGAGAAAAACGTCAAGAATCGTCTGTTTCTTCCTAGAACTCCAATTGACCGAACTCAAGAGGAAGGGGAGTTATATTACCGTCAGTTTCCACCGAACAAAAATAACGTCAATGCGTAGAAGAGAAAGATACGAACACTTTTACCGGATTAGATTTTTTATTGGAGTTACGAATCACAAGAAATCAAAACCGAAAGATCAATAAAAATCACTGTTCTCTCTCTTTCTCTCGGTCACTTCTTTCTCTCTTTTCTTCATATGAATTCGGTGATGAAAATATCCAAATGAAGCAACATGATGATTATTGTGATTAAAGAATAAAATGGGGCATGTGTCATGTTTATACATATATATGTATTCATATAAGCCACTTGGCTTTCTTTCTTTCCGTTTTTCCCTTAATGGCTTTCAGGGAAACTAAATGATAGCTAGGATAATATTATAATAATAATAATAATATAATAATAATAGTATTTATAAAAATTAATTTAGACCGTAACTATCAATATAATTTCTGATAAATAATTTAAATAATAGAATAAATCATAATTAAATTAAATTTTATTTTTAAATTCAAAGCGTAAAATTTAATTTTAAAAACTCAGGTGTTATAAATAGCACCCAGCCAAATTCAA
The DNA here is from genome assembly GCF_003086295.3 of Arachis hypogaea. NCBI lineage: Eukaryota > Viridiplantae > Streptophyta > Magnoliopsida > Fabales > Fabaceae > Arachis > Arachis hypogaea. The sequence continues at coordinate 27,739,902 of NC_092037.1, forward strand.
TGATGAGAACTTTCGGGTTCAACTTCCGGTTGTGGGAAATCTTTTAGTTTCGCACCAAAACCGCACTTCCTAACGTCTTATATTTTTATTCTCATTTGTGTGAAGAACAGACGAATTTATTCATTATTAACAATAATGGTTAGTTATTCCCATTACAATATTAATTTTGACCTTATTCTAACAAATTATTATCAAATAAAGTTTAGTATCACAAAAAATGTTAGTTTCGCACCAGAATGCAACTTCCTGGTATCTTATATTTTTATACTCATTTGTGTGAAGAACAGACAAATTTATTCATTGTTAACAATAATGGTTAGTTATTCCCATTACAATATTAATTTTGACCTTACTCTAACAAATTATTATCAAATAAAGTTTAGTATCACTAATAATCTTTAATATACTTTTACATTTAATTTGATATAAACATAAAACTGAAGAAAAATATTTTACTTCAATAAAATACTCATTTTTAAAATTGAAAAAAAATATCATGATATAAAAAATATTGGAACTTGTCTATCAAAACATCAACCGAAATTTAAGATAATAATAATATAAATTTCGATAAAAGAACTCAAAAATTTCACCATCTGCAGTAGCACCCAGCCGAATTCAATGATGAGAACTTTCTGGTTCAACTCCTGGTTGCAGGAAATTTTTTAGTTTCGCACCAAAACCCAATTTCCTCGCGTCTTAAATTTTTATACTCATTTCTGTGAAAAACGGATGAATTTATTCATTGTTAACAATAATGGTTTGTTATTCCCATTACAATATTAATTTTGACCTTACTCTAACAAATTATTATCAAATAAAGTTTAGTATCACTAAAATCTTTAATATACTTTTACATTTAATTTTACGAAAACATAAAACAGAAGAAAAATATTTTACTTCAATAAAATACTCATTTTTAGAATTGAAGAAAAATATCATGATATAACAAATACTGGAACTTGTCTATCAAAACATCAACCAAAATTTAATAAAATAATAATATAAATTTCGAGAAAAGCAATCAACAATTTCACCATCCGCAGTAGCACCCAGGCGATTTCAATGTTGAGAACTTCTGGGTTCAACTCCCGACTGCGGAAAATTTTTTAGTTTCGCACCAAAATCTAACTTCTTGGCGTCTTATATTTTTATACTCATTTGTGTGAAGAACGGATGAATTTATTCATTATTAACAATAATAGTTAGTTATTCTCATTACAATATTAAGTTTGACCTTACTCTAACAAATTATTATCAAATAACGTTTAGTATCACGAATAATGTTTAATATACTTTTACATTAAATTTGATATAAACATAAAACTGAAGAAAAATATTTTACTTCAATAAAATACTCATTTTTAGAATTGAGGAAAAATATCATGATATAACAAATACTGGAACTTGTCTATCAAAATATCAACCAAAATTTAAGATAATAATAATATAAATTTCGATAAAAGAACTCTACAATTTCACCATCTGCAGTAGCACCCTGGTGGACGAAATTGTGATTTGCCCTCTTTGTATTTGCATGAGATTTCTTTAATGGCTCTTTGGCATATGTGATCACAACTCCGTTCAACTTAACCACAGAGATTGTTGGTATGAAGCAAGCTATGGTCACCTTGTAAATCTCAGTTAGGCAGATTAAATGTTTATGGATTTCGAAAATTAATAATAATAAGAAAATAAAATAGGATATAAATACTTATGTAGATCAATAGTGAGAATTTCAGATAGGCATGTGGAGATGCTAGAATCCTCTCGAATCTCTGTTTTCCTATTGCTTTCATCCAATTCTTCTTACTCCTTTCCATGGCAAGCTGTATGTAGGGCATCACCATCGTTAATGGCTACTTTTCATCCTCTCGGGAAAATGGTCCTATGCGCTGTCACTGCATGGCTAATCGTTTGGAGGCATCACCATTGACAATGGCTACATCCCATCCTCTCAGTGAAAATGGTCCAAATGCTCTGTCACAGCACGACTAATCATCTGTCGGTTCTCAATCAGGTTGGAATAGAATTCATTGATTCTTTTGCGTCTGTTACTGACGTCCAGCCTTCAGGAGTTTGAAGCTCGTCCCAGTCATTCAATACCGGAATCTTACTCGGAATACCACAGACAAGGTTAGACTTTCCAGATTCCCAGAATCCTACTCGGAATACCACAGATAAGGTTAGACTTTCCGGATTCCCATGAATTCCGCCATCTATCTAGCTTATACCACGAAGATTCTGTTGGGGAATCTAAGAGATATGCGCCCGGCTTAGAGTAGAACGGAAGTGGTTGTCAGTCACGCACGTTCATAGTTGAGAATGATGATGAGTGTCACGGATCATCACATTCATCAAGTTGAAGTGAAACATATATCTTGGAATAAGAATAAAAGAGAATTGAATAGAAGATAATAGTAATTGTATTGAAACTTGAGGTACAGCAGATCTCCACACCCTTAATCTATGGTGTGTAGAAACTCCACCGTTGAAAATACATAAGTGAAAGGTTCAGGCATGGCCAAATGGCCATCCCCCAAAACGTGATCGATAGTCTCCTAAGATGAAGAATAAAACAAAACTGAGACCAAAGATGTCTAATACAATAGTAACTTATCCTATTTATACTACACTAGCTACTAGGGTTTACATGAGTACGTAATTGGTGCATAAATCCACTTCCGGGGCCCACTTGGTATATTTTTGGGCTGAGCTTGATCTATCCACGAGCTGAGGCTTCTCTTGGAGTTGAACGCCAAGTTATAACGTGTTTTGGGCGTTCAACTCCGGGTCATGACGTGTTTCTGGCGTTTAACTCCAGACAGCAACATGTAATTGGCGTTGAGCGCCAATTTACATCGTCAATTCCCAAATAAAGTATGGACTATTATATATTGTGGGAAAGCTCCGGATGTCTACTTTCCAACGCCGTTGAGAGCGCGTAATTTGGAGTTCTGTAGCTCCAAAAAATCCATTTTGAGTGCAGAGAGGTCAGATTCCAACAGCATCAGCAGTCCTTTTGTCAGCCTTTTTCAGAGTTTTGGTCAAGTCCCTCAATTTCAGCCAGAAATTACCTGAAATCACAGAAAAACACACAAACTCATAGTAAAGTCCAGAAATGTGAATTTAACATAAAAACTAATGAAAACATCCCTAAAAGTAGCTTGAACTTACTAAAAACTACCTAAAAACAATGCCAAAAAGCGTATAAATTATCCACTCATCACAACACGAAACTTAAATTGTTGCTTGTCCCCAAGCAACTGAAAATCAAATAGGATAAAAAGAAGAGAATATACTATAAATTCCAGAATATCAATGAATATTAATTATAATTAGATGAGCGGGACTTGTAGCTTTTTGCTTCTGAATAGTTTTGGCATCTCACTTTTTCCTTTGAAGTTTAGAATGATTGGCTTCTATAGAAACTTAGAATTTCAGATAGTGTTATTGATTCTCCTAGTTAAGTATGTTGATTCTTGAACACAGCTACTTTTATGAGTCTTGGCCGTGGCCCTAAGCACTTTGTTTTCCAGTATTACCACCGGATACATAAATGCCACAGACACATGACTGGGTGAACCTTTTCAGATTGTGACTCAGCTTTGCTAGAGTCCCCAATTAGAGGTGTCCAGAGCTCTTAAGCACACTCTTTTGCATTGGATCACGACTTTAACCACTCAGTCTCAAGCTTTTCACTTGGACCTTCATGACAGAAGCACATGGTTAGGGACAGCTTGATTTAGCCGCTTAGGCCTGGATTTTATTTCCTTGGGCCCTCCTATCCATTGATGCTCAAAGCCTTGGATGCTTTTTACCCTTGACTTTTGGTTTTAAGGGCTATTGGCTTTTTTTGCTTGCTTTTTCTTTTTCTTTCTATTTTTTTGCCATTTTTTTTCACAAGCTTTTTTTCCACTGCTTTTTCTTACTTCAAGAATCAATTTCATGATTTTTCAGATCATCAATAACATTTCTCTTTGTTCATCATTCTTTCAAGAGCCAACAATTTTAACATTCATAAATAACAAGATAAAAAATATGCACTGTTCAAGCATTCATTCAGAAAACAAAAAGTATTGTCACCACATCAATATAATTAAACTAAATTCAAGGATAAATTCGAAATTTATGTACTTCTTGTTCTTTTGAATTAAAAACATTTTTCATTTAAGAGAGGTGAAGGATTAATAGAATTTTATTCATAGCCTTAAGACATAGTTACTAACTACTAATGATCATGAAGTAGAGACACAAAACATAGATAAACACGACATAAAAACCGAAAAGCAGAAAGAAATAAGAACAAGGAATGAATCCACCTTAGTGGCGTCTTCTTCTTGAAGGACCAACAATGTCCTTAAGCTCTTCTATGTCCCTTCCTTGCCTTTGTTGCTCCTCCCTCATTGCTCTTTGATCTTCTCTTATTTCATGGAGAATGATGGAGTGCTCATGATGTTCCACCCTTAATTGTTCCACATTGTGGCTCAAATCTTCTAAGGAAGTGTTGAGTTATTCCCAATAGTTGTTGGGAGGAAAGTGCATCCCTTGAGGTATCTTAGGGATTTCTTGATGATGAGCTTCCTCATGCATCTCTTGAGATCCGTGGAGGGTCTCTCTTGCTTGCTCCATCCTCTTCTTGGTGATGGGCTTATCCTCTTCAATGGGGATGTCTCCTTCTATGATAACTCCAGCTGAGTAACATATATGGCAAATAAGGTGAGGAAAAGCTAGCCTTGCCATGGTAGAGGGCTTTTCGGCTATTTTGTAGAATTCATTGGAGATGACTTCATGAACTTCTACTTCCTCTCCAATCATGATGCTATGAATCATGATGGCCCGATCCACAGTAACTTCAGATCAGTTGCTAGTGGGAATGATGGAGCGTTGAATGAACTCCAACCATCCTCTAGCCACAGGCTTGAGGTCCAGTCTTCTTAGTTGAACTGGCTTGCCTTTGGAGTCTCTTTTCCATTGAGCTCCTTCCACACATATGTCCATTAGGACTTGGTCCAACCTTTGATTAAAGTTGACCCTTCTAGTGTAGGGGCGTTCATCTCCTTGCATCATGGGCAAGTGAAACGCCAACCTCACATTTTCCGGACTAAAATCTAAGTATTTCCCCCGAACCATTGTGAGATAATTCTTTGGATTCAGGTTCATACTTTGATCATGGTTTCTAGTGATCCATGCATTGGCATAGAACTCTTGAATCATTAAGATTCTGACTTGTTGCTTGGGGTTGGTTAAGACTTCCCAACCTCTTCTTTGGATCTCATGTCGGATCTCCGGATACTCATTTTTCTTGAGCTTGAAAGGGACCTCAGGGATCACCTTCTTCTTTGCCACAACATCATAGAAGTGGTCTTGATGGCTTTTGGAGATAAATCTTTCCATCTCCCATGACTCGGAGGTGGAAGCTTTTGTCTTCCCTTTTCCTTTTCTAGAGGATTCTCCGGCCTTAGGTGCCATTGATGGTAATGGAAAAACAAAAAAGCTTATGCTTTTACCACACCAAACTTAAAATATTGCTCGCCCTCGAGCAAGAGAAGAAAGAAGAGAAGAAGAAGAAGAAAATATTAAGGAGAAGGTGGAGTGTGGGTTTCGGGCAAGGTATAGAAGAGGGGGTTGTGTTGTGTGAAAATGAAGTGGAATGGAGGGTTTATATAGGAAAAGGGGAGAGCGTTGGTTCGGCCATTTAGGGTGGGTTTGGGTGGGAAAGTGTAATTGAATTTTGAAGGTAGGTGGGGTTTATGGGGAAGAGTGGATGGATGTGAGTGGTGAAGGGGTGATGGGGAAGAGAGATTGAGGTGATTGGTGAAGGGTTTTGGGAAAGAGTGTTTATTGGGAGGAGAGATTCAGAGATTGAAGTTGTTAGGAAGTGTGACATGGGGAAGAGTGAAATAGAATTAGGAGGTAAGGTGGGAATATGTTAGGTGGAGATCCTGTGGGATCCGCAGATCCTGAGATGATCATGCGGGGTCCACAGATCCTGAGATGATCCTGTGGGGTCCACAGATCCTGAGGTGTCAAGAAATTACATCCCTGCACCAAATAGGCATGTAAAATGCCTTTGCATACCATTCTGGCGTTTAAACGTCGAGATGATGCACACTCTGGGCGTTCAACGCCCATGTGTAGCATGTTTCTGGCGTTGAACGCCAGTTCCATGCTTGTTACTAGCGTTCAGTGCCAGCTTTCCTCAAGGCACATTCCTGGCGTTTAAATGCCAGAATGTGCTTGTTTCTGGCGTTCAGCGCCAGATTCATGCTCTGTTCTTGCGTTGAACGCCAGCCAGATGCTTCTTACTGGCGTTGAACGCTAGTCTGCCTTTCCTCCAGGGTGTGATTTTTCTTCTGCTGTTTTTGATTCTGTTTTTAATTTTTATATTTTTTTCGTGACTCCACATGATGTACCTAATAAAACACAAAATAACAATAAAATAAAATTAAAATTAGATAAATAAAAATTGGGTTGCCTCCCAACAAGCGCTCTTTTAATGTCATTAGCTTGACAGTGGGCTCTCATGGAGCCACAAGGTGATCAGGTCAATGTTGTATAGTCCCAACACCAAACTTAGAGTTTGGATATGGGTTCTTAATGCCAAACTTAGTGTTTGGTTGTGGCCTCCCAACACCAAACTTAAAGTTTGACTGTGGGAGCTCTGTTTGACTCTGAACTGAGAGAAGCTCTTCATGCTTGCCCTTCTTTGTTACAGAGGGATGGCCATGTGCCTTAAACACAAGGTAGTCCCCATTCAATTGAAGGACTAAGTCTCCTCTGTTAACATCTATCACAGCTCCTGCTGTGGCTAGGAAAGGTCTTCCAAGGATGATGCATTCATCCTCTTCCTTCGTAGTGTCTAAGATTATGAAATCAGCAGGGATGTAAAGGCCTTCAACCTTTACTAACACGTCCTCTACTATTCCATAAGCTTGTCTCAATGACTTGTCTGCCAATTGTAATGAGAACAAGGCAGGTTGTACCTCAATGATCCCCAGCTTCTCCATTACAGAGAGTGGCATAAGATTTATCCCTGACCCTAGATCACATAGAGCTTTTTCAAAGGTCAATGTGCCTATGGTACAAGGTATTAAGAATTTGCCAGGATCTTATTTCTTTTGAGGTAAAATTTGCTGAATCAAGGTATCTAGTTCACTAATGAGCAAGAGAAGTTCACTTTCCCAAGTCTCATTACCAAACAACTTGGCATTCAGCTTCATGATAGCTCCTAAATATTGAGCAACTTGCTCTTCAGTCACATCTTCATCCTCTTCAGAGGAAGAATAGTCTTCAAAGCTCATGAATGGCAGAAGGAGATTTAATGGAATCTCTATGGTCTCTATTTGAGCCTCAGATTCCTTTGGATCCTTAACAGGAAACTCCCTCTTGCTTGAGAGACGTCCCAGGAGGTCCTCCTCACTAGGATTTTCGTCATCCTCCTCCCTTGTGCATTCGGCCATATTGATTAAATCAATGGCCTTGCACTCTCCTTTTGGATTCTCTTCTGTATTGCTTGGGAGAATACTGGGAGGAGTTTCAATGACTTTCTTACTCAGCTGACCCACTTGTGCCCCCAGATTTCTGATGGAGGATCTTGTTTCACTCATGAAACTGAAAGTGGCCTTTGACAGATCAGAGACTAAATTGGCTAAATTAGAAGTGTTTTGTTCAGAATTCTCTGTCTGTTGCTGAGAAGATGATGGAAAAGGCTTGCTATTGCTCAGCCTATTGCGTCCACCATTGTTAAAGCCTTGTTGAGGCTTTTGTTGATCCTTCCATGAGAAATTTGGATGATTTCTCCATGATGAATTATAGGTGTTTCCATAAGGTTCACCCATGTAATTTACCTCTGCTATTGCAGGGTTCTCAGGATCATAAGCTTCTTCAGAAGCTGCCTCTTTAGTACTGTTGGATGCATTTTGCCATCCATTCAGACTTTGAGAGATCATGTTGACTTGCTGAGTCAACACTTTGTTCTGAGCCAATATGGCATTCAGAGCATCAATTTCAAGAACTCTCTTCCTCTGAGGCGTCCCATTATTCACGGAATTCCTCTCAGAAGTGTACATGAATTGGTTATTTGCAACCATGTCAATTAGTTCTTGAGCTTCTGCAGGCGTTTTCTTTAGGTGAATGGATCCACCTGCAGAATGGTCCAATGACATTTTTGAAAATTCAGATAGACCATAATAGAATATATCTAATATAGTCCATTCTGAAAACATGTCAGATGGACACCTTTTGGTCAACTGCTTGTATCTTTCCCAAGCTTTATAGAGGGATTCACCATCTTTTTGTTTGAAGGTCTGAACATCCACTCTAAGCTTGCTTAGCTTTTGAGGAGAAAAGAATTTATCCAAAAAAGCCGTGACCAGCTTTTCCCATGAGTCCAGGCTATCCTTAGGTTGTGAATCCAACCATATTCTAGCTTTGTCTCTTACTGCAAAAGGGAAAAGCATGAGTCTGTAGACTTCAGGATCTACTCCATTCGTCTTTACAGTCTCACAAATCTGCAAGAACTCAGTTAAAAACTGATAAGGATCTTCAGATGGAAGTCCATAGAACTTGCAGTTTTGTTGCATTAAGGCAACTAATTGAGGCTTAAGCTCAAAATTATTGGCTCCAATGGCAGGAATGGAGATGCTTCTTCCATCAAATTTGGACGTTGGTTTTGTGAAGTCACCAAGCATTCTCCTTGCATTATTGTTGTTGGGTTCGGCTGCCATCTCCTTCTCTTGTTCGAAAATATCTGAAAGGTTACTTCTGGACTGTTGTAATTTAGCTTCTCTTAGTTTCCTCTTTAAAGTCCTTTTAGGTTCAGGATCACCTTCAACAAGAGTGCTTTTGTCCTTGTTCCTGCTCATATGAAAGAGAAGAAAACAAGAAAAGAAAGAGGAATCCTCTATGTCACAGTATAGAGATTCCTTTATGTTAGTAGAAAAAGAAAGGGGAGAGGAGTGAGGAAGAATGGGTTCGGATTTTTAGATGAAGAGAGGTGAAGAGAAGTGTTAGTAATTAAATAATTAAATAGAAGAAGAAAAGAGAGGGAAAATTTCGAAAATATTTTTGAAAAAGGGGTTAGTAATTTCGAAAATAAAAGATAAGATATGATTAAAATTAAAATTTAAAACAATTAAAGAGAATTTTTGAAAAAGAGATGAGATATTTTCGAAAATTAGAGAGGGAAAAGTAGTTAGGTGGTTTTGAAAAAGATAAGAAACAAACAAAAAGTCAAAGAGTTAGTTGAAAAAGATATTAAAATCAAATTTGAAAAGATAAGAAGATAAGAGGTTAGATAAGATATTTTGAAATCAAATCTTAAAAAAGATAAAAAATTTTTTAAAAAAGATAAGATAAAAGATAAAAAGATTTAATTCAAAAAAATTTGAAATTACTTACTTCACTAACAAGAAACTACAAGATAAGATTCTAGAACTTAAAGATTGAACCTTTCTTAACAAGAAAGTAACAAACTTCAAATTTTTGAACCAATCACATTAATTGTTAGCTAATTTTCGAAAATTAGATGTAAAGATAAGAAAAAGATTTTGAAAAGATTTTGAAAATGATTTTTGGAATTTTTCAAAAATAATGAAAAAGATATGATTTTTGAAAAAGATTTTAAAAAGATAAGATTTTTAAAAATTGAAAATTTGACTTGACTCATAAGAAACAACTAATTTTAAAATTTTTTGACTTGGTCAACTCAAATTTTCGAAATTTTGGAGAAAAGTAAGGAAAAGATATTTTTTTGATTTTTGAATTGATGAGAGAGAGAAACAACAAAAATACTCAATGCATGAAATTTTTAGATCAAAACAATGAATGCATGCAAGAATGCTATGAATGTCAAGATGAACACCAAGAACACTTTGAAGATCATGATGAACATCAAGAACATATTTTTAAAAAAATTTTTGATGCAAAGAAAACATGCAAGACACCAAACTTAGAAATCTTTAATGCATGGACTCTAACAAACAAAAAATGCACATGAAAAACAACAAACAACACAAAACAAGAAATCATCAAGATCAAACAAGAGGATTTGTCAAGAACAACTTGAAGATCATGAAGAACACTATGAATGCATGGAGTTTTCGAAAAAAGCAAGAAAAATTTTTTAAAGCATGCAATTGACACCAAACTTAAAAATTGACTCAAGACTCAAACAAGAAACACAAAATATTTTTGATTTTTATGATTTTATTAATTTTTTTTGGATTTTTATTATATTTTTCGAAAATAAAGTTTGGAAAAATGAAAAAAGAAAAGAAAAAATTTTGAAAAAGATTTTTTGAAAAGAAAATTACCTAATCTGAGCAACAAGATGAACCGTCAGTTGTCTATACTCGAACAATCCCCGACAACGGCGCCAAAAACTTGGTGGACGAAATTGTGATTTTCCCTCTTTGTATTTGCATGAGATTTATTTAATGGCTCTTTGGCATATGTGATCACAACTCCGTTCAAGTTAACCAGCAAGTGTACTGGGTCATCCAAGTAATACCTTACGTGAGTAAGGGTCGATCCCACAGATATTGTTGGTATGAAGCAAGCTATGGTCACCTTGTAAATCTCAGTTAGGCAGATTAAATGTTTATGGATTTCAAAAATTAATAATAAAAAGAAAATAAAATAGGATAGAAATACTTATGTAGATCAATAGTGGGAATTTCAGATAGGCATGTGGAGATGCTAGAATTCTCTCGAAACTCTGTTTTTCTATTGCTTTCATCCAATTCTTCTTACCCCTTTCCATGACAAGCTGTATGTAGGGCATCACTATCGTCAATGGCTACGTTTCATCCTCTCGGGAAAATGGTCCTATACGCTGTCACTGCATGGCTAATCGTCTGGAGGCATCACCCTTGACAATGGCGACATCCCATCCTCTCAATGAAAATGGTCCAAATGCTCTGTCAAAGCACGGCTAATCATCTGTCGGTTCTCAATCAGGTTGGAATAGAATCCATTGATTCTTTTTCGTCCATCACTGACGCACAGCCTTCAGGAGTTTGAAGCTCGTCACAGTCATTCAATACCAGAATCTTACTCGGAATACACAGACAAGGTTAGACTTTCCAGATTCCCAGAATCCTACTCGGAATACCACAGTCAAGGTTAGACTTTCCGGATTCCCATGAATGCCGCCATCTATCTAGCTTATACCACGAAGATTCTGTTGGGGAATCTAAGAGATATGCGCCCGGCTTAGAGTAGAACGGAAGTGGTTGTCAGTCACGCGCGTTCATAGGTGAGAATGATGATGAGTGTCACGGATCATCACATTCATCAAGTTAAAGTGCAATGTATATCTTGGAATAAGAATAAAAGAGAATTGAATAGAAGATAATAGTAATTGTATTGAAACTTGAGGTACAGCAGTGCTCCACACCCTTAATCTATGGTGTGTAGAAACTCCACCGTTGAAAATACATACGTGAAAGGTTCAGGCATGGCCGAATGGCCAGCCCCCAAAACATGATCAATAGTCTCCTAAGATGAAGAATAAAACAAAACTGAGACCAAAGATGCCTAATACAATAGTAACTTATCCTATTTATACTAGGCTAGCTACTAGGGTTTACATGAGTAAGTAATTGATGCATAAATCCACTTCTGGGGCCCACTTGGTATATGTTTGGGCTGAGCTTGATCTATCCACAAGCTAAGGCTTCTCTTGGAGTTGAACGCCAAGTTATAACATGTTTTGAGCGTTCAACTCCGGGTCGTGACGTGTTTCTGGCGTTTAACTCCAGACAGCAACATATAATCAGCGTTGAGCGCCAATTTACGTCATCAATTCCCGAATAAAGTATAGACTATTATATATTTCTGGAAAGCTCTGAATGTCTACTTTCCAACGCCGTTCAGAGCACGCCATTTAGAGTTCTATAGCTCCAGAAAATCCATTTTGAGTGCACGGAGGTCAGATTCCAACAGCATCAGCAGTCCTTTTGTCAGCCTTTTTCAGAGTTTTGCTCAAGTCCCTCAATTTCACCCAGAAATTACTTGAAATCATAGAAAAACACACAAACTCATAGTAAAGTCTAGAAATGTGAATTTAACATAAAAACTAATGAAAACATCCCTAAAAGTAGCTTGAACTTACTAAAAACTACCTAAAAACAATGCCAAAAAGCGTATAAATTATCCGCTCATCACACCCAGCCGAATTCTATGATGAGAACTTCCGAGTTCAACTCCCGATTGTGGGAAATTTTTTAGTTTCACACTAAAACCCAACTTCCTAGCGTCTTATATTTTTATACTCATTTGTGTGAAGAACGGACGAATTTATTCATTATTAACAATAATGGTTAGTTATTCCCATTACAAATTTAATTTTGACCTTACTCTAACAAATTATTATCAAATAAAGTTTAGTATCACTAATAATCTTTAATATACTATTACATTTAATTTGATATAAACATAAAACTGAAGAAAAATATTTTACTTTAATAAAATACTCATTTTTAGAATTGAATAAAAATATCATGATATAACAAATACTGGAACTTGTCTATCAAAATATCAACCAAAATTTAATATAATAATAATATAAGCTTCGAGAAAAGAAATCAACAATTTCACCATCCGCAGTAGCACCCAGGCGATTTCAATGATGAGAACTTCCGGTTTCAACTCCCGGTTGCGAAAAATTTTTTAGTTTCGCACCAAAATCCAACTTCCTGGCGTCTTATATTTTTATACTCATTTGTGTGAAGAACGGGTGAATTTATTCATTATTAACAATAATAGTTAGTTATTCCCATTACAATATTAATTTTGACCTTACTGATAAACCCCGATTTTTTTGTTTATGTTGTGCTTATTTTGGGGATTTTTATTAATATTTTTCACACTTATTCACAAGAAATGCATGGTTTTGTGTTCACTTCCGAATGTTGCTCCATTGAAGAAAACATGCTTATTTTGCCTTAGAATTGCTATATTTTGATCCTCTTTATTGCCATTCGATGCCATAACGTGTTTGTTTAGTGATTTCAGAATTAGTAGGGTAAGAATGGCCTAGAAGAGAAAAGGAAAGCATGCACAAAAGGAAGGAACATGAAGAATTGGATTTTGGGAATTGCAGCATCAGTGCGCACGCGCATATCACTCGCATGCATGGATGAAGATTGCTGGAATCGACGCGCAAGGATGGACGCATCTGCGCAGGGCAAAGAATTTCCACCAATGCGCACGCGCAACTGGCGCGCTAGCGTGGATCGCAGAAGCAATCGGCGCAAGCGCACGCATGACGTGCACGCGCGGGAAGCTGCACGTGACCTCATTAAAAGAAATCGTGCCTAGCGATTTCTGGGGCCGAATGGGCCCAAATTCAGGCTGCTTCTGAATGGAAAAGACCCAAGGATGCTAGGGAGAAAGGGGGATCAGACATTTTGCACTACAACACACTTTTTCTAGTTTTCTTAGGATCTTTTGCTCTCTAGAGGAAGAAACCCTTGTTCTTCCCTAGATCTAGCTTTGGATTGATCTTCTTTGTTGATTCTGAATTGGATTTTGTTAATTACCACTTTTGATTACTCAATTTGAATTTCCTAGTATATTTTCACTTATATCTTGTGTTGATTTATGGATTTTTATCAATTGTCACTTTTTACCCAATTTATGAATGTTATGAATCTTGAGTTGTTGATGTTTGATTGATGATTTTTATGTTTTATTGTATTGTTTGAACTCTTGTTAGTTGATAATTGTTAGTAGTTATTACTTGATCTCAATTTAATTACCATTTGAACATGTCTTTTGTTAATGCTCACCAAGTGTTTGATGAATTGTTTACCTTGATTATGGAGTAGTTCTTTTTACTCTTGGCTTAGGCTAAGGGAATTGGGTAAGCTTGAGTCATTGGGTCTAATGGAATTGATGATTTGAGAGTCCTTAGTGGTCAATTTGATACCCATTAACACTATCCTACTACTAGGTTAATTAGTAATGAGGTGCAGCCTTATGGGTTGATGTTGACCAAACCACTTGACGTACTTCAAGTTTGGAAGTAGACTGAGTGAGTTCGGCTCCTCATAATTGTCAGAATAAGGTTGTTAGACAAGGATGGTGACCCCAATTCCCATGCCTAACCTAGAGTTGCTTTTATCATTCATATTTGAAAACCAATTTCTCAATTGTCTTGTTTAGTTGTAGTTATTGTTTAGTCAAGAGTAGAATTAAATTGAATATGGTTTCCTTAGTTTGAATTCATTCACATCTTGCTTGTTATTTGAATTAGTTCATTACCTCTTTAAATTTCTTGTTTGTTAAGATTCCCAATTTACTTTCTTGTTAATGAATCACAACCCCGGATTTCCAATCAATGTTGAAATACATGTTTGCCCACTCTTCGTAAGACGACCCGAGGTTTAAATACTTCGGTTATTTCATTGGGGTTGAACTTGTGACAACCAATTCCACTCTAAATTTGATCCGCGAGGATTGTTGTTGGTAGAGCTATACTTGCAACGCAATTTTCATTAAGAAAATCTATTCCAATACATCACCGCGTGCCTATCAAATTTTTGGCGCCGTTGCCGGGGAGTGGTTGTAACATGTGCCTTAACATTGGTTGTGTGAATATGTGAATAGTGTAGATAGCTTGTTTGTTTTGTTTGTTTTCAATACTTAGTTATAGTTTAGCTTCTTTTATTTTTGTGCTATGACTTCCAAGTGTGATAACTCGGTCCCAACCAAGTTCTAGCTTAGCCAATTTTAATCCCGAGATCGAAAGAACTTTGTTACACACTCGGCAAGCTAGACGGCGGTTGGAGTACACGCCTAGTACTTCGGTCTCCCTTGAAGAACATACCGAATCACTAGATGGCACCGAGAGCGATTTGGAGTCCTCTACTTCCTATTCTTCTGTTGGTATTACTAATACATCTCTGCATTCTATAGGTGAACCACACATGGCAGAAACCACGCAGGATCACTTTACATGAGCAAGGAGCTCCGGATATTGTGCTTCAACCATTGCAAGCAAGATATCCCAACCTTGATCCAAACTTTGAATTGAAGAGTAGCTTGATAAATCTACTACCTAAGTATCATGGGTTGCCAGGTCAAGACCTCATCTGACATCTAAAGGATTTTCAGGTTGCTTGTTCTACTACTAGAAGGCATGGAGCTGACGAGGTGGCTATCATGGTCTTTGCTTTCCCCTTCTCCCTTGAATCACAAGCAAAGACATGGTTCTATTCATTACCAGACGAGATTTCTACCAATTGGGATTTCTTGAGAAGAGAGTTTTTAAACAAATTCTTTCCACCAGAGAAGACCGACTACATCCGGAAAGAGATTTCGGGCATAATGCAAAGAGATCAAGAGAGCTTGTATGAATATTGGTCTGGATTCAAGAGGTTACTAGAGTGTTATCCACACCATGGAATGAACACTCACTTGCTCATTAGCTACTTCACTGGAGGTCTTTGTGTGGAAGATAGAAGATTGCTCACCGCTTCTAGCGGTGGTTCCCTTTCAAAGAACAAGACGGAGGGAGAAGCTTGGAGTTTGATAGAGGATGTAGCCGAAGCTACGCAACACACAAGAGTGAGAAGTAACCCTCTCAAGGGTGTGGTAGAACCGTCCCCCTCCAAAGCAAGTCTAACCAAAGCACTTGGGGATATGACCACCATTCTCGCCCAAATCCAAAAGGATCAAAAGGAGTTCTACTCCATCCAAGCCGTCCAAGCCCCACCTCCAGTCGCCCAACTTGAAGGCCCTCCTAGGATTTGTGGTTTGTGCTCTAGCACTACACATTACACCGATCAATGCCATCAAATTCAAGAGGAGCATGGCCTTGTAGTGGCCAATGTGAATTACAACAATCATCCACCTTACCCTTCCCAAAGCCAAAACCACTACCCTCATAGTAGTAATCAACACCAAGGGTGGAGGGATAATGCATAAGAGAACAATCAAATCCAAAGATGGAACAACTCTTCTTCTCACCACAACAAAAATTACCAAGCCAACCAAAATTACCATAACCAAAACCAAAGCAACTACACCAAGTACCAAGCACCACACCATAGACAACAATCCAACCATACCTCTCCACCTCCCACTAACCAAATTGAAGAGCTTAAAGCCGCTATGGATAAAAGAGATGAGGGCTATAAGGCTCAATTCGAGGCCATGAATGCTCAATTGGCCAATCTTACCGAAATGATTTCAAAGATGTCTAATGCTCAATTGTCCCCCTCCAACCATACCAATCAACCCTTAAGTTCTTCCAACCTTCCATCCCAACCCCAACCAAACCCAAAGGGCGGTCTCAACGCCATCACACTAGGGTCGGGAACTACATTGGAGGAGATACCTCCAATGATCTTGGAAGACATTCATGAGGAGGAGGTAATTGTTGAAGCTCCACATGAAGAGGAGGAGGTAGGTAAGAGGCATGAAGAGGAAGGAGTGAACCTCAAGGAACCCAAGAGGAAAGCTCTAGTGGATGAGTCCATCCCAATTCCATTCCCTTCCATGGTGAAGAAAGCAAAGAAGATGCTGGAATTCGACATGAACATGCTTCAAGTGTTCAGGAAGGTTGACGTAACCATACCACTTCTTGATGCTATTCAACAAATTCCAAAGTATGCGAAATTCTTGAAGGACTTGTGTACACACAAGGATAGGATAGGAGAATTGGAGACATTATCCTTGGGAAGTTCAATCTCTTCCTTGATGGAACCTATATCAAAGAAATGTGGTGACCCTGGGCCTTGTTTAGTGTCTTGTTGTATTGGTGGACACACTTTTCATGATTGCATGTGTGACCTTAGGGCTTGTGTAAGCATCATGCCACTTTCTACCTTTGTGCGGTTGAATTTAGCTCCATTGAAGAAGTCGGCAGCGAGGTTTGCCTTGGCCGATAAAAGTGTGATCACAGTGACGGGAATAGCAGAAGATGTACCTGTGGGAATCAAGGATTTGATCTTTCCGGTTGACTTTTACATCCTTGAAATGCCGCCAACAGAGAATAGAAGCTCATCCTCCATTCTACTTGGTAGACCTTTTCTTAAAACCTCTAAATTCAAGTTAGATGCCTTCACTGGTACATATTCCTTTGAGGTTAGAGACAAGACTATCAAGTTCAATTTAGAAGAAGCCATGAAACATCCTCCCGAAGAGCATTCCGTTCTCCGATGTGATGTAATTGATGAAATGGTAGCGGAAGTGCAAAACGAAGATCATGACAAGTTGTACTACCATTTTACTGAAGAGACGGGTGACGGAGATGGTGAACATGAAGAAGTTGTTGAGGATGAAGTTCGCGAGTCTGATGAAAAAGAACCTCATCTTGAGGCAAAGAGTTAATTGAAGCCTCTCCCATCTCATTTGAAGTATGCTTTCTTAGAGGATAACGAAAAGTTTCCGGTCATTATTGCTAGTGATCTCTCTAGTGGGGAAGAAGAAAAGCTCCTAGATGTTCTCCAAAAGCATAAGAAAGCGATTGGTTGGAGCCTAGCCGATATTGTGGGGATTGACCCTCGCAAATTCATGCACCGTATATTTCTCCAAGAAGGAGCTAGGCCGGTTAGACAACCGCAAAGAAGGCTCAACCCAACCATCCTTGATATGGTAAAGAAAGAGGTCACTAGGCTACTCGATGCGGGTATCATATACCCAATTTCTGACAGTGAATGGGTGAGCCTGGTCCAAGTGGTGCCAAAGAAATCGGGCATCACGGCGGTCAAAAAGGAAGACGGAGGAGTGGTCGCCAAAAGAGTACAAAATGCGTGGCGAGTATGTATTGACTATAGAAGATTGAACGCCACTATAAGGAAGGACCACTACCCTTTGCCCTTCATTGATCAGATGCTAGACCGGTTGGCAGGTAAATCTCACTATTGCTTTCTTGATGGATTTACTGGCTACTTCCAGATTCATATTACCCCTAAGGATCAGGAAAAGACCACATTTACTTGCCCGTTTGGCACCTTTGCTTACGAAAGGATGCCATTTGGATTATGCAATGCACCTGCTACTTTTCAGCGGTGTATGACTAGTGTCTTTTCTGATCTAATGGAGAATTGCCTGGAAGTCTTTATGGACGACTTCAGTGTTTATGGAACTTCATTTGACTGTTGTTTGGAGAACTTGGCCAAGGTTTTAGCTAGATGTGTTGACACCAACCTTGTCTTAAATTTTGAAAAATGTCATTTTATGGTAAGACAAGGTCTAGTGTTAGGACATGTAGTTTCTCATGAGGGAATTTCTGTAGATCCGGCAAAGGTCGATGTTATCACCACTTTACCTCAGCCCTCATCTGTGAGGGAGGTTCGCTCGTTTTTAGGACATGCAGGATTCTACAAGCGCTTTATCAAGGATTTTAGCAAGATTGCTTTACCATTGTCACGCCTACTCCAAAGAGAGGTAGATTTTGAGTTTGATGATGGATGTGCGAAGGCTTTTGAAGAGTTAAGGAGAGCTCTTACCACAGCACCGATTGTGCAAGGACCCAACTGGACATTGCCATTTGAGATAATGTGCGATGCGTCAAATCAAGCTATAGGTGCCGCGCTTGCACAGCGTGATGGTAAACTCCCTTATGTCATTGCATACTCTTCCAAAACACTTGATGCAGCACAATCCAACTATACCACTACTGAGAAAGAACTCCTAGCCATTGTTCATGCTTTAGATAAATTTAGATCTTATTTTCTAAGATCAAAGATAGTGGTATACACGGATCATGCAGCTCTGAAATACTTGTTATCAAAGAATGAGTCAAAACCTAGGCTCATACGTTAGATCTTGCTTTTGCAAGAATTCGACATTGAGATTAGGGACCGGAGTCGATCTCAAAACTTGGTTGCGGATCATTTAAGCCGCCTTGAGCATTTAAAATCTGATCCATTTCCGATCAATGACTCATTCCCATTGGATAGTTTGCATGCTGTGTCGAATAGTTTTCCTTGGTTTGCCCCAATGGAAAACTACTTGGTTGCAAAACTCTTCCCTCCCAACTTTTCTAAACACCAAAGGGACAAGTTGAGGAGTGATTTCAAATATTACATTTGGGATGATCTTCACTTGTGGAAGAGGGGAGTAGACCAAGTAATTCGAAGATGTGTCCCAGAGTCCAAAATCCAACCTATTCTTGAAGCTTGCCATTCGTCCGAGTGTGGTGGCCACTTTGGCTCACAAGGACCACAGAAAAGGTGTTGGATTGTGGATTCTAGTGGCCGACCTTATTCAAGGATGCTAACCGATTATGTATGACTTTCCATCAGTGTCAGAAGTCAGGAAACACATCCCAAAGGGATGAAATGCCTCAACAACCTATGTTATTTTGTGAGATATTTGACGTATGGGGCATTGACTTTATGGGACCATTTCCCAACTCAAGTGGGTATCTATATATTTTGTTAGCGGTTGACTACGTGTCAAAGTGGGTAGAAGCAATACCTACCCACCTTGACAACGCCAATACTGTCATTTCTTTCATTAGGAATAACATTGTGTGCCGTTATGGGTCGCCACAAGCAATCGTGAGCGACCAAGGATCGCACTTTTGTAACAGGAAGGTAGAGGCATTGCTCAAGCGCTATGGAATAGTGTACAAGGTTGCCACCGCTTATCATCCGCAAACCAACGGACAAGCGGAAGTGTCCAACCGGGAGATTAAAAGAATCTTGGAGAAGGTAGTTAATCCGTAAAGGAAGGATTGGAGCATCCGGTTAGGAGATGCACTATGGGCGTATATGACGGCCTACAAGAATCCGTTAGGGATGAGTCCCTTCCGGATTGTCTATGGAAAGGCATATCACCTTCTGGTGGAGATTGAGCATAGAGCCTATTGGGCGGCAAAGCGATGCAACATGGATTTAACCGAAGCATGAGTGGCCAGAAAACTACAGCTAGATGAGCTCGAGTTTTTGAGAAATGAAGCATACGAGAATGCCCGGATCTACAAGGAAAAGACTAAAGCATTCCATGACCATCACATCCGGAAAAAGGACTTTCAAAAAGGTGATGAGGTGCTCCTCTATAATTCGAGGCTTTGTTTCATACCTGGCAAGCTCCGCTCTAGATGGGAAGGACCTTTCAAGGTAAAAGAGATAAAGCCCTATGGAGTGGTGGAGTTATTTGATCCTAAATGTGAAGCAACCTTCAAGGTGAATGGACATAGAGTGAAGAAGTACCATGGCTACAAGCTCCAAAGAGAGCTAGAGGTGTTCCTATTGGGGGATGCACCTCAAGAAGAAGAAGTTTGAGCGACTGACTGACCGTCCAACTTAAGGACGTTAAAGAAAGTGCTTGGTGGGAGGCACCCAACCATGGTAAGATCTTCCTTGTGTATACCATTTGCTTTTTGTTTAGATTTTTGAGAATTTTGTGATCTCTTGATGTTGTTGATTGCATAGGAATTCTAGTTGTTTTCATTTTTGTTGGTTAACTAGGATGTTTAGATAAATTTCATCATTTTGGTATGGATGACTTGTTGGAATAAAGAGAATGCTATGTTTTGAATGATGCATGAATTTGTGAAGTGTTTTCTTGCATGCTAGCTAAAACCCCTACCAAAACAAAATAAAAAGAAAAAAAAGAGAAAAAGAAAAGGCAGTTCGGGAACCGGCGCGCCAGCGCACTGCTCGTGTCCGCGCCGGTGGTGCATTCTTACCCTTGGGCCAAAAACCTGAGAGTCATGCCCACAAAGAGGTGAATAGGGTCCAAAATAATGATAGATATGTAAAAAGCGGGTCCGATTACGCCTATTCCTTCTTCTCCTATTCGATTGTATTTCCTTGGAAACTTAGGGAAGTGCTTTGTAAACATACGTATAAAAAGAACTTATTTCATTTAGCTTCTTTATGCCCACTATAACTAGTTATTTCGGTTTTCTAACATCAGTAGCATATTTCTATGCGGGTCTTTCGAAAAAGGGATTAGCTTATTTTGGTAAATACATCCAACCAACTCCAATCCTTCTACCAATTAACATTTTAGAAGATTTCACAAACCCCTGTCGCTTAGCTTTCTGTGCCCGTCTCATGCCAACCTCTGCGCGCCAGCTCACCGCCCGCGTGCGCGTTGATTGTATGACTGACCTCTCTGGTACAAATTCCAGAGAGTTGTGCCTACTCTGTGCCCAGCCTCTGTTCACACTGGTGCGTCCGCACATTTCACGCGACCGTGCTGGTCTCCAACACTATCATGCACGCGTCAGCAAAGTATACGCGTCCGCGCGTGATGCCAGGGCATCTTGGCCAGTTTTACTGACCTTTTCTTTACTGTTTTTAACGTAGTTTCATGCATTTCCTTAGGAAATAAGCTAGTTTTGGGTAGATATTCACTTACACCTTGATTCAAGCATACATTGTGAATTTTACATGATTTCATGAGGGTTTTGCCTGAGTTTAATAACAAATTGTATGTTGCATTACCCATGACTTGGACTAGAACTTTGATGCACTCTATTGCTTGATTTCAGGACCAAAGGAAGCAAGGAAGAACCACTTAGCAGTCACGTTAATCTAATTAACGTTAATGAGTGAGAGATGAGCCAACGTTAGTGACACTCAACATTGTCACTAACGTTGGGGATGGCAAAGAATGGCCACGTTAGAAGCCACGTTAACCTAGTTAACGTGGACTCTAACGTGAGACATAGGGGCACATTGGAACGTTAGTGACAATGTTAAGTATCACTAACATTCTCGAAGGTTGGTAAGGCCACGTTAGAAGCCACGTTAACCTAGTTAACGTGGGGTCTAACGTGAGGCAAAGGGGTACATTGGAACGTTAGTGACAATGTTGAGTGTCACTAACGTTCTCGAACTCACACTTTCACTAAAACATTAACACCCCTAATTTCCTGAGCAAAAGTCTCTGCCCACTTCACACTTTCTCTCTGCAAGTAAAACCAAGCCCAAATGAAGAAGAGAACGGCTTTAAACTCAAGATCCAAAGGCCCAAGACTTGAAGGGCCAACTAGAGGCTGAGAAGAGTAGTATATATAGGAGTAGCTTTGAATTATTTAGGAGTTCTGGAAGTTGGAAAATAGCACTACTCTCTATATTTTACTCTGCTCTTCTAGTTCCATGATGTATTCTTGATGAACGGATAATTTATACGCTTTTTGGCATTGTTTTTAGATAGTTTTTAGTAAGTTTGAGCTACTTTTAGGGATGTTTTCATTAGTTTTTATGTTAAATTCACATTTCTGGACTTTACTATGAGTTTGTGTGTTTTTCTGTGATTTCAGGTAAATTCTGGCTGAAATTGAGGGCCTTGAGCAAAACTCTGAAAAAGGCTGACAAAAGGACTGCTGATGCTGTTGGAATCTGACCTCCCTGCACTCGAAATGGATTTTCTAGAGCTACAGAACTCCAATTAGCGCGCTCTCAATGGCGATGGAAAGTAGACATCCAGGGCTTTCCAGTAATATATAATAGTCCATACTTTATTCGGAAATTGACGACGTAACTTGGCGTTGAACGCCAAGTACATGCTGCTGTCTGGAGTTAAACGCCAGAAAAACGTCATGATCCGGAGTTGAACGCCCAAAACACGTCATAACTCGGAGTTCAACTCCAAGAGAAGCCTCAGCTCGTGAATTGATCAAGCTCAGCCCAAACATACACCAAGTGGGCCCCGGAAGTGGATTTATGCATCAATTACTTACTCATGTAAACCCTAGGAGCTAGTTTATTATAAATAGAACATCTAACTATTGTATTAGAGAGCTTTTGATCATTCGGTCTTGTGACCACATGGGGGCTGGCCATTCGGCCATGCCTGAACCTTTTACTTATGTATTTTCAACAGTGGAGTTTCTGCACACCATAGATTAAGGGTGTGGAGCTCTGCTGTACCTCAAGTTTCAATACAATCACTATTACTTTTTATTCAACTCTTTTCTATTCTTATTCCAAGATATACGTTGCACTTCAACTTGATGAATGTGATGATCCGTGACACTCATCATCATTCTCACCCATGAACGCGCGTGACTGACAACCACTTCCGTTCTACCTTAGGCCGGGCGCATATCTCTTAGATTCCCCAACAGAATCTTCGTGGTATAAGCTAGATAGATGGCGGCATTCATGAGGATCCGGAAAGTCTAACCTTGTCTGTGGTATTCCGAGTAGGATCCTGGGAATCCGGAAAGTCTCACCTTGTCTGTGGTATTCCGAGTAGGATTCCGGTATTGAATGACTGTGACGTGCTTCAAACTCCTGAAGGCTGGGTGTTAGTGACAGACGCAAAAGAATCAATGGATTCTATTCCAACCTGATTGAGAACCGACAGATGATTAGCCGTGCTGTGACAGAGCATAGGAACGTTTTCACTGAGAGGACGGGATGTAGCCATCAACCATGGGTGATGCCTCCAGACGATTAGTCGTGCAGTGACAGCGCATAGGATCATTTTCCCGAGAGGATTGAAAGTAGCCACCGTTGATGGTGAAGCCCTACATACAGCTTGCCATGGAAAGGAGTAGGAAGGATTGGATGACTGTAATAGGAAAGTAGAGATTCAAGAGGAGCACAGCATCTCCACATACTTATCTGAAATTTCCACTATTGATCTACATAAGTATTTCTATCCCTTTTATTATTTCTTTTTATTATTTATTTTCGAAAACCCAAAAACCAATTTAATCTGCCTAACTGAGATTTACAAGGTGACCATAGCTTGCTTCATACCAACAATCTCTGTGGATTCGACCCTTACTCGCGTAAGGTTTATTACTTGGACGACCCAGTACACTTGCTGGTTAGTTGAACGGAGTTGTGACCACTCGTGCCAATTTCAAATTCCATAATTTTACAAGGAGTGCAACTTAAAGAATAAGGATCACAATTTCGTCCACCAAGTTTTTGGCGCCGTTGCCGGGGATTGTTCGAGTATGGACAACTGACAGTTCATCTTGTTGCTCAGATTAGGTAATTTTCTTTTCAAAAATCTTTTTCAAAATTTTTCTTTTCTTTTTCGTTTTTTCCAAAAATATTTTCGAAAAAAAATTAATAAAAATACAAAAAAAATTAGAAAATCATAAAAACCAAAAATATTTTGTGTTTCTTATTTGAGTCTTGAGTCAAATTTTAAGTTTGGTGTCAATTGCATGCTTTAAAAATTTTTCTTGCATTTTTCGAAAATCTCATGCATTCATAGTGTTCTTCATGATCTTCAAGTTGTTCTTGACAGGTCTTCTTGTTTGATCTTGATGATTTCTTGTTTTGTGTTGTTTGTTGTTTTTCATGTGCATCCTTGCATTCATATTTTTCAAGCATTAAAAATTTCTAAGTTTGGTGTCTTGCATGTTTTCTTTGCATCAAAAATTTTTTTTCAAAATTATGTTCTTGATGTTCATCTTGATCTTCAAAGTGTTCTTGGTGTTCATCTTGGCATTCATAGCATTCTTGCATGCATTCATTGTTTTGATCTAAAAATTTCATGCATTGAGTATTTTTGTTGTTTTTCTCTCTCATAATTAAAAATTCAAAAATCAAAAAATATCTTTTCCTTATTTCCCTCCAAATTTTCGAAATTTTGGGTTGACTTGGTCAAAAAAATTTTTAAATTAGTTGTTTCTTACAAGTCAAGTCAAAATTTCAATTTTAAAAATCTTATCTTTTTAAAATCTTTTTCAAAAATCATATCTTCTTCATTTTTTTATAATTTTCAAAAATTTCAAAAACCTTTTTCAAAATTATTTTCAAAATCTTTTTCTTATCTTTAAATCAAAGTTTTGAAAATTAGCTAACAATTAATGTGATTGGTTCAAAAATTTGAAGTTTGTTACTTTCTTGTTAAGAAAGGTTCAATCTTTAAGTTCTAGAATCTTATCTTTTAGTTTCTTGTTAGTTAAGTAACTTTAAAAATTAAATCTTTTTCAAAAATATCTTTTTCTTAAAAATCTTTTTATCTTTTATCTTATCTTTTTCAAAAATTTTATCTTTTTCAAAATTTGATTTCAAAATATCTTATTTAACTTCTTATCTTCTTATCTTTTTCAAATTTGATTTCAAATCTTTTTCAATCAACTAACTAACTTTTTGTTTGTTTCTTATCTTTTTCAAAATCACCTAACTACTTTTCCCTCTCTAATTTTCGAAAATACCTCTCTCTTTTTCAAAAATTCTTTTTAATTAACTAATTGTTTCAAGTTTTAATTTCAATTTTAATTCATCTTTAATTTTCGAAAATACTAACCCTTTTTTTTTAAATTATTTTTCGAAATTTTCTCCCTCTCTTCTCTTCTTCTATTTAATTAATTAATTATTAACACTTCTCTTCACCTCTCTTCATCTACGAATCCGAACTTCTTATATCTCTTGTGTTTGGATTCTCCTACCCCTTTCTCCTTCTACTAACAAAAAGGAATCTCTATACTGTGACATAGAGGATTCCTCTTTCTTTTCTTGTTTTCTTCTCTTTCATATGAGCAGGAACAGGGAAAAAGGCACTCTTGTTGAAATTGATCCAGAACCTGAAAGGACTCTGAAGAGAAAATTAAGAGAAGCTAAATTACAACAATCCAGAAATAACCTTTCAGAAATTTTCGAACAAGAGAAGGAGATGGCAGCCGAAAATAATAATAATAATGCAAGGAGAATGCTTGGTGACTTCACAAAGCCAACGTCCAAGTTTGATGGAAGAAGCATCTCCATTCCTGCCATTGGAGCCAATAACTTTGAGCTTAAGCCTCAACTAGTTGCTTTAATGCAACAAAACTGCAAGTTTTATGGACTTCCATCTGAAGATCCTTATCAGTTTTTAACTGAGTTCTTGCAGATCTGTGAGACTGTAAAGATGAATGGAGTTGATCCTGAAGTCTACAGACTCATGCTTTTCCCTTTTGCTGTAAGAGACAGAGCTAGAATATGGTTGGATTCACAACCTAAAGATAGCCTGGACTCTTGGGATAAGCTGGTCACTGCCATCTTAGATAAATTCTTTCCTCCTCAAAAGCTGAGCAAGCTGAGAGTGGATGTTCAAACCTTCAAACAAAAAGATGGTGAATCCCTCTATGAAGCTTGGGAAAGCTACAAGCAGCTGACTAAAAGATGTCCATCTGACATGTTTTCAGAATGGACCCTATTAGATATATTCTATTATGGTCTCTCTGAATTTTCGAAAATGTCATTAGACCATTCTGCAGGTGGATCTATTCACCTGAAGAAAACGCCTGAAGAGGCTCAAGAACTCATTGACATGGTTGCAAACAACCAGTTCATGTATACTTCTGAGAGGAATTCCGTGAATAATGGGATACCTCAGAAGAAAGGAGTTCTTGAAATTGATGCTCTGAATGCCATATTGGCTCAGAACAAAGTGTTGACTCAACAGGTCAACATGATCTCTCAAAATCTGAATGGATTGCAACATGCATCCAACAGTACTAGAGAGGCAGCTTCTGAAGAAGCTTATGATCCTGAGATCCCTGCCATGGCAGAGGTTAATTACATGGGTGAACCATATGGAAACACCTATAACCCATCATGGAGAAATCATCCAAATTTCTCCTGGAAGGATCAACAAAAGCCTTAACAAGGCTTTAACAATGGTGGACGCAATAGGCTGAGCAATAGCAAGCCATATCCATCATCTTCTCAGCAACAGACAGAGAATTCTGAACAAAACACTTCTAATTTATCCAATATAGTCTCTGATCTGTCAAAGGCCACTTTCAGTTTCATGAATGAAACAAGATCCTCCATTAGAAATTTGGAGGCACAAGTGGGCCAGCTGAGTAAGAAAGTCATTGAAACTCCTCCCAGTACTCTCCCAAGTAATACAGAAGAGAATCCAAAAGGAGAATGCAAGGCCATTGATTTAGTCAATGTGGCCGAATGCACAAGGGAGGAGGAGGACGAAAATCCTAGTGAGGAAGACCTCCTGGGACGTCCCTCAAGCAAGAAGGAGTTTCCTATTAAGGATCCAAAGGAATCTGAGGCTCATATAGAGACCATAGAGATTCCATTAAATCTCCTCCTGCCATTCATGAGCTCTGAAGACTATTCTTCCTCTGAAGAGGATGAAGATGCTACTGGAGAGCAAGTTGCTCAATACTTAGGAGCTATCATGAAGCTGAATGCCAAGTTGTTTGGTAATGAGACTTGGGAAAGTGAACCCCCCTTGCTCATTAGTGAACTAGATACTTGGATTCAGAAAACTCTACCTCAAAAGAAACAAGATCCTGGCAAGTTCCTAATACCTTGTGCCATAGGTACCATGAACTTTGAAAAAGCTCTATGTGATCTGGGGTCAGGGATAAATCTTATGCCACTCTCTGTAATGGAGAAGCTGGGGATCATTGAGGTACAACCTGCCTTGTTCTCATTACAATTGGCAGATAAGTCATTGAGACAAGCTTATGGAATAGTAGAGGACATGTTAGTAAAGGTTGAAGGCCTTTACATCCCTGCTGATTTCATAATCTTAGACACTAGGAAGGAAGAGGATGATTGCATCATCCTTGGGAGACCTTTCCTAGCCACAGTAGGAGCTGTGATAGATGTCAACAGAGGTGAGTTAGTCCTTCAATTGAATGGGGACTACCTTGTGTTTAAGGCACATGACCATCCCTCTGTGACAAAAGAGAGTAAGCATGAAGAGCTTCTCTTAGTTCAGAGTCAAGAAGAGCCCACACAGTCAAACTCTAAGTTTGGTGTTGTGAGGCCACAACCAAACTCTAAGTTTGGTGTTAAGATCCCATATCCAAACTCTAAGTTTGGTGTTGGGACTACACTAACATTGACCTGATCACCTTGTGGCTCCATGAGAGCCACTGTCAAGCTATTGACATTAAAGAAGCGCTTGTTGGGAGGCAACCCAATTTTAATTATCTAATTTTTATTTTATTGTTATTTTATGTGTTATTAGGTACATGATCATGAGGAGGCACGAAAAAAATCAAAAAAATTAAAAACAGAGTTAAAAACAGAGTCAAAAACAGAAGAAAAAAATTTTTTCACCCTGGAAGACGCACAGGCTGGTGTTGAACGCCAGTGAGGTGCATCTGGCCGGCGTTCAACGCCAGAACAGAGCACCATTCTGGCGCTGAACGCCAGAAACAAGCAACATCCTGGCGCTGAACGCCAGGAATGTGCCCAAAGAGGGAAAACTGGCGCTGAACGCCAGTAACAAGCATGAAACTGGCGTTCAACGCCAGAAACATGCTTTACATGGGCGTTGAACGCCCAGAACGTGCACCCATGGGCGTTTAAACGCCAGAATGATGCACGAAGGCATATTACATGCCAATTGGGTACAGGAATGGTATTTCTTGACACCTCAGGATCTGTGGACCCCACAGGATCACCTCAGGATCTGTGGACCCCACAGGATCCCCACCTACCATATTCCCACCTTACCTTTTAATCCTAATCACACTCTCCTAATCCTAATCTCATTTCACTCTTTCCCATATCACACTTCCCAAAAACCTTCACCAATCACCTCAATTCATCTTCCCAATTACCCCATTCACCATTCACATCAACCCACTCTTCCCCATAAATCTCACCTACCTTCATAAAATTCAAATTCAATTTCCCACCCATTCCCACCCAAAATGGCCGAACCTATACCCTCCCCTCTCCCCATAAATACCCTTCCATTCCCCTTCATTTTCACACAACACAACCCCTCCTCTCCAACATAGCCGAACCTACTTCTCTACCTCACTCACCTACATTTTCTTCTTCTTCTTCTTCCTCTCTTCTTTTCTTTCTTGCTCGAGGGCGAGCAATATTTTAAGTTTGGTGTGGTAAAAGCATAAGCTTTTTTTTGTTTTTCCATTACCATCAATGGCACCTAAGGCCGGAGTATCCTCTAGAAGAGGGAAAGGGAAGACAAAAGCTTCCACCTCCGAGTCATGGGAGATGGAAAGATTCATCTCCAAGAGCCATCAAGACCACTTCTATGATGTTGTGGCAAAGAAGAAGGTGATCCCCGAGGTCCCTTTCAAGCTCAAAAAGAATGAGTATACGGAGATCCGACATGAGATCCAAAGAAGAGGTTGGGAAGTCCTAACCAACCCCATGCAACAAGTCAGAATTCTAATGGTTCAAGAGTTCTATGCCAATGCATGGATCACTAGGAACCATGATCAAAGTATGAACCCGAATCCAAAGAACTATCTCACAATGGTTCGGGGGAAATACTTAGATTTTAGTCCGAAAAATGTGAGGTTGGCGTTTCACTTGCCCATGATGCAAGGAGATGAACGCCCCTACACTAGAAGAGTCAAATTTAATCAAAGGTTGGACCAAGTCCTAATGGACATATGTGTGGAAGGAGCCCAATGGAGAATAGACTCCAAAGGCAAGCCAGTCCAACTAAGAAGACTGGATCTCAAGCCTATGGCTAGAGGATGGTTGGAGTTCATACAACGCTCCATCATTCCTACAAGCAACCGATCTGAAGTTACTGTGGATCGGGCCATCATGATTCACAGCATCATGATTGGAGAGGAAGTAGAGGTTCATGAAGTCATCTCCAATGAACTCTACAAAATAGCCGACAAGCCCTCACCTATGGCACGGCTAGCCTTCCCTCACCTTATATGCCATCTATGTTACTCAGCTGGAGTTATCATAGAAGGAGATATCCTCATTGAAGAGGATAAGCCCATCAGCAAGAAGAAGATGGAGCAAGCAAGAGAGATCCCTCACGGTTCTCAAGAGGTGCATGAGGAAGCCCATCATCAACAATTCCCTGAGATGCCTCAAGGGATGCACTTTCCTCTCAACAACTATTGGGAGCAAATCAACACCTCCTTAGAAGATTTGAGCCACAATGTGGAACAATTAAGGGTGGAACATCATGAGCACTCCATCATTCTCCAAGAAATAAGAGAATATCAAAGAGCAATGAGGGAGGAGCAACAAAGGCAAGGAAGGGACATAGAAGAGCTTAAGGACATTGTTGGACCTTCAAGGAGAAGACGCCACTAAAGGTGGATTCATTCCTTGTTCTTTGTTACTTTCTGTTTTCGGTTTTTAATGTTGTATTTATCTATGTTGTGTCTCTACTTCATGATCATTAGTAAGTAACCATGCCTTAAAGCTATGAATAAAATCCATTAGTCCTCCACCTCTCTTAAATGAAAAATGTTTTAATTCAAAAGAACAAGAAGTACATAAATTTCGAATTTATCATTGAATTTAATTTAATTATATTGATGTGGTGACAATACTTTTTGTTTTCTGAATGAATGATTGAACAGTGCATATGTCTTTTGATATTGTTGTTTATGAGTGTTAAAATTGTTGGCTCTTGAAAGAATGATGAACAAAGAGAAATGTTATTGATGATCTGAAAAAAATCATGAAATTGATTCTTGAAGCAAGAAAAAGCAGTGAAAAAGCAAAAGCTTGTGAAAAAAAATAATAATAATAACAGAAAGAAAAAGAAAAAGCAAGCAGAAAAAGCCAATAGCCCTTAAAACCAAAAGGCAAGGGTAGCAAGGATCCAAGGCTTTGAGCATCAATGGATAGGAGGGCCCAAGGAAATAAACTCCAGGCCTAAGCGGCTAAATTAAGCTGTCCCTAACCATGTGCTCGTGTCATGAAGGTCCAAGTGAAAAGCTTGAGAGTGAGTGGTTAAAGTCGTGATCCAAAGCAAAAGAGTGTGCTTAAGAGCTCTGGACACCACTAATTGGGGACTCTAGCAAAGCTGAGTCACAATCTGAAAAGGTTCACCCAGTTATGTGTCTGTGGCATTTATGTATCCGGTGGTAATACTGGAAAACAAAATGCTTAGGGCCACGGCCAAGACTCATAAGTAGCTGTGTTCAAGAATCAACATGCTTAACTAGGAAAGTCAATAACACTATCCCAAATTCAGAGTTCCTAAAAGACGCCAATCACTCTAAACTACAAAGGAAAAAGTGAGATGCCAAAACTGTTCAGAAGCAAAAAGCTACAAGTCCCGCTCATCTAATTAAATTAATACTCATTGATATTTTAGAATTTATAGTATATTCTCTTCTTTTTATCCTAATTGATTTTCAGTTGCTTGGGGACAAGCAACAATTTAAGTTTGGTGTTGTGATGAGCGGATAATTTATACGCTTTTTGGCATTGTTTTTAGATAGTTTTTAGTAAGTTTGAGCTACTTTTAGGGATGTTTTCATTAGTTTTTATGTTAAATTCATATTTCTGGACTTTACTATGAGTTTGTGTGTTTTTCTGTGATTTCAGGTAAATTCTGGCTGAAATTGAGGGACTTGAGCAAAACTCTGAAAAAGGCTGACAAAAGGACTGCTGATGCTGTTGGAATCTGACCTCCCTGCACTCGAAATGGATTTTCTGGAGCTGCAAAGTTTCCATTGGCCCGCTCTCAATGGCGTTGGAAAGTAGACATCCAGGGCTTTTCAGCAATATATAATAGTCCATACTTTATTCGGAAATTGACGACGTAACTTGGCGTTGAACGCCAAGTACATGCTGCTGTCTGGAGTTAAACGCCAGAAAAACGTCATGATCCGGAGTTGAACGCCCAAAACACGTCATAACTCGGAGTTCAACTCCAAGAGAAGCCTCAGCTCGTGAATTGATCAAGCTCAGCCCAAACATACACCACGTGGGCCCCGGAAGTGGATTTATGCATCAATTACTTACTCATGTAAACCCTAGGAGCTAGTTTATTATAAATAGAACATCTAACTATTGTATTAGAGAGCTTTTGATCATTCGGTCTTGTGACCACATGGGGGCTGGCCATTCGGCCATGCCTGAACCTTTTACTTATGTATTTTCAACAGTGGAGTTTCTGCACACCATAGATTAAGGGTGTGGAGCTCTGCTGTACCTCAAGTTTCAATACAATCACTATTACTTTCTAATCAACTCTTTTCTATTCTTATTCCAAGATATACGTTGCACTTCAACTTGATGAATGTGATGATCCGTGACACTCATCATCATTCTCACCCATGAACGCGCATGACTGACACCCACTTCCGTGCTGCCTAACTGAGATTTACAAGGTGACCATAGCTTGCTTCATACCAACAATCTCTGTGGATTCGACCCTTACTCGCGTAAGGTTTATTACTTGGACGACCCAGTACACTTGCTGGTTAGTTGAACGGTGTTGTGACCACTCGTGCCAATTTCAAATTCCATAATTTTACAAGGAGTGCAACTTAAAGAATAAGGATCACAATTTCGTCCACCAATTCTCCATCTTTGTTTTCATTTTCTAGAGCTATGAACAACTAAACCCCTTTCATTAGGTTTGGGAGCTCTGTTGTAAGTTGATGGATCAATACTAGTTTTCATTATTCTTCTTCTATCTTTTCTCTTGATTTTACTTGAAAGCTTTCGATCTTCATCCCATTGGGTAGTTATCTTGGAAAAGAAGCTATGCAAACTTGGATCTCTTCTGAGCCTTGAAAGAGGAATGAAGAGATCAAGCTAGAAATGCTTTCTCATGATGGACCAAATTAGGTTTGGATGGATATGTGACTATAATCCTCTCAATACTTGATTTGGGAAATGCATGTGGTATAATCATTGACCACACTTCATATCTTCTCATGAGCAATTGACCAAGGAATTGGCTATTGATCAAGATTTGAGAGATTGAATTGCAAGAAATTGTAATTCAATCAATTAAGATTTCCAAGGAGATCAATGAGTGCATTGATTGAGGAAGAGATGAAAATGAACTTGATCTGGAGAATTGCAACATCTCCTGCGCCCAATGAACTCCCCAATTCTGATCTCATCCATTCTCTTTAATTTCTGCGTTTACTTTCATGAGCAAACACCCCATTCCCATTTACAATTCTGCAATTTACTTTCAGACATTTATTTTCAGCCCTTTAATTCTAGCATTTACTTTTTCTGTTATTTACATTCCCGCCATTTTAATTTCTGCAAATCTCAAC
Organism: Arachis hypogaea; assembly: GCF_003086295.3. Lineage (NCBI taxonomy): Eukaryota > Viridiplantae > Streptophyta > Magnoliopsida > Fabales > Fabaceae > Arachis > Arachis hypogaea. Next base: position 27,772,786 of record NC_092037.1, read on the forward strand.
CCAAATTCTGAATTCGCTCAACTAGAACATTCTTCTAATTAAAGTTGCTTGATCCCTGTGGGATTCGACCTCACTTTATTGTGAGTTTTTACTTGACGATAAATTCGGTACACTTGCCAAAGAAAATTTGTTGAGAGACAGTTTCCACCTGCATCAAGTTTATGGCGCCGTTGCCGGGGATTGATTGTGAAGCAACAATGATTAAAATAGGAGATCACTAGATTGAGCATTTTTGTTTTGTTGATTTAATTTTCTGTTTGAGTAATTTACTTTCTGTCTTAGTTAACCTCTTCCCCCTCTAATCTTTCGTGTTCTCTGTTATTTACCATTCAGTTTGCTAACCCACTAACTGTTTGATATATTGCATCACTCACAACTAACAGTAATTCTGACAGCAATACTATCTGCACATATTGTTACTTGCTTGTACTTGTTGGTTGTATGACAGGGAGAAGAAGCGGGGCTTCAACTTCCTTCGATTCTGAACCAGAGAGGATCCTCCTTAGAGTAAGGAGGGAAGCAAGAGAAAAATGTGCAATCGGTGCTGAAGAGGAGGAGGAACACTTTGAACTAAACATGGAAGGCAACATGGAAAACCAACATGAAGAAGAGGCTAATAACCAGGGGGGAGGAGGTAGAGCAAATCATGCTGGGGAGGATAGAAGAGTGTTAGGCTCTTACATCAATCCAAACCCAGGCAACTGTGGAAGTAGCATTCAGAAACCCACCATACATGCCAACAATTTCGAGCTAAAACCTCAGCTCATCACTCTTGTGCAGAATAATTGCTCATTTGGAGGAAGTGCTCAAGAAGACCCTAATCAACACTTGACCACCTTCTTGAGGATTTGTGACACAGTGAAGTCCAATGGAGTCCACCCGGATGTCTATAGGTTGCTCTTGTTCCCTTTTTCACTCAGGGACAAGGCATTCAAATGGCTTGAATCCTTCCCAAAAGAAAGCCTGAAAAATTGGGAGGAGGTAGTGAATAAGTTTTTGGCAAAGTTTTACACCCCTCAAAGGATCAATAGGCTGAGAACTGAAGTGCAAACGTTCAGACAGTAAGATGAGGAGACACTTTATGAAGCTTGGGAAAGGTTCAAAGACCTAACAAGGAGGTGTCCACCAAATATGTTCAATGAATGGGTGCAGTTGCACATCTTTTATGAAGGCTTATCATATGAATCAAAGAAGGCAGTAGACCATTCCTCTGGAGGATCATTGAACAAGAAGAAGACCATTGAAGAAGCCATAGATGTAATTGAGACTGTAGCTGAGAATGACTACTTCTATGCTTTCGAAAGAGGGAACACTAGAGGAGTGATAGAGCTAAGCAATGTAGATGCTCTGCTGGCTCAAAACAAGCTCATTACCAAGCAGCTAGCTGACCTCACCAAGAAGATGGAGAGGAACCAAGTGGCAGCAATCACCACCTCCTCAACAACCCAAGAAGGAGTTGAAGAAGAAGCAGAGGGTAACTTTGAGCAAGCCAACTACATTGGGAATTCACCTAGACAGAACCATAATCCATACTCCAAGACATACAACCCTGGATGGAGGAACCACCCAAACTTTGGGTGGGGGAATCAGCAAGATCAAAGCTAAGACCAGAGACGTTACAACTCCAACAACAATGCAGCTCATCAATAATTCACAAAGAGGACATATCAACACCCCCACAACAACACTTCTCCACACCCATATCAAAACCACAACAACACCTCTCATCCTTCCACCTCTAATCCCAATCTACCATCAATTGATGATAGACTCTCTAAGCTTGAAACCTTACTTGAGGGAGTATGCAAAGACGTCCGAAATAGTAAAGTATTTCGAGAGGAAGTGCAGTCAAACATGCAGAATCAAAATGCTTCCATCAAGAAACTGGAGACACAAATTGGTCATCTATTCAAGCAGCTTTCTAACCACAACCTTTGCAATGATAACAATTCAAGCAAAGAGGAGGAGTGTCAAGCTATAACACTTAGGAGTGGGAAGGAGCTTAAGGAACTCTCCCAAAAACCACAAGAAGAAGGCTCAAATGAAAAGGGAGAAGAGCAAGATGGAGTTCAAACTCCCACTTCAAGTCCACAAAAAGAAAAAGGGATGCCAAAACTGAACATCTCAAGAGCTCCATATCCTCAGTAGTTGAAGAAAAAAGAAGATGACAACCAGTTCGTGAGATTCTTGGAAATCTTCAAGAAACTACAAATTAACATACCCTTTGCTGAAGCAATAGAACAAATGCCACTCTATGCCAAGTTCCTGAAGGAGCTGATGACTAAGAAGAGAAGCTGGAAGAACAATGAGACTGTGATACTAACCGAAGAATGTAGTGCTATCATCCAGCACAAACTACCCCAGAAGTTGAAGGATCTTGGGAGCTTTCGGATCCCTTGTATTATAGGGGAAATCACAGTAGAGAAGGCCCTTTGTGACTTAGGAGCCAGCATCAATTTGATGTCAGTAGCAATGATGAGGAATATAAAGATCGAGGAGGCTAAACCAACAAAAATGGCCTTACAACTGGCAGACCGATCGTTCAAGTTCCCTCATGGCATAGTAGAGGATTTGTTGGTGAAAGTAGGAGACTTCATATTCCCAGTAGATTTTGTAGTGTTGGACATGCAGGAGGAAGCCAAGACCTCCATTATTCTGGGAAGGCCGTTCTTGGCTACTGCTGGAGCTATCATTGATGTCCAAAAAGGTGATCTTACCTTGAGATTACACAATGAAAAGATGACATTCAATGTGTTCAAGGCCATGAGTTACCCACCAGAATAATTGGGGGAATGCATGAGGTTAGACGCACTTGAAGAAGAAGTGCAGGAGTGTTTTGAAGAAGAAGAGCATGAAGAGCCCGAGAGATCAATGGAGGAGGAGTATATATCAAGTGAGGATGTTGCAACAGCAGAGAGTCATGTTCAAGATGCACCAAAGGAAGAGACTAAAAAGTCAAAAGCACCCAAGGTTGAACTTAAAGCATTGCCATCCAATCTCAAATATGCATACCTAGGAGAAAATGAAAACTACCCAGTGATCATAAGATCATGCCTCAGTGGTGCACGAAATTGCAATAACACTTTTGCAACTCCGCACAACTAACCAGCAAGTGTACTGGGTCGTCCAAGTAATACCTTGCGTGAGCAAGGGTCGATCCCACAGAGATTGTCGGCTTGAAGCAAGCTGTGGTTATCTTGTAAATCTTAGTCAGGATATCAGGAATTATCAGGATTGATTGTGAAAAGCAAAAGAACATGAAATGATTACTTGTTTTGCAGTAATGGAGAATAGGTTGAGGTTTGGAGATGCTCCATCTTCTGAATCTCTGCTTTCCTACTGTCTTCTTCTTCAGTCACGCAAGTCTCCTTCCATGGCAAGCTGTATGTAGGGTTTCACCATTGTCAGTGACTACCTCCCATCCTCTCATTGGAACGATTCCTAATGCCCTGTCACGGCACGGCATTCCATCTGTCGGTTCTCAATCAGACCGGAGTAGAATCCAGTGATTCTTTTGGCGTCTGTCACTAACGCCCCGCCTTCAGGAGATTGAAGCACGTCACAGTCATTCAGTCATTGAATCCTACTCAGAATACCACAGACAAGGTTTAGACCTTCCGGATTCTCTTGAATGCCGCCATCAGTCTAGCTTATACCACGAAGATTCCGGTTAAAGAACCCAAGAGATAACTACTTAATCTAAGGTAGAACGGAGGTGATTGTCAGTCACACGTTCATGGTTGAGAATGATGATGATTGTCACGGATCATCACATTCATCCGGATTAAGAACAAGTATTATCCTAGAATGGAAGCAAGCATGATTGAATGAGAAACAGTAGTAATTGCATTAATCCATCAAGACACAGCAGAGCTCCTCACCCCCAACCATGGGGTTTAGAGACTCATGCTGTGGAAGAAAACGTGTATAGTATCATAAGGTTATCAAAAAGTTGCATAGGGTACTGATACAATGTCAAAAGATCCTATAAATAGTAAACTAGTGTCCTAAGGTTTACAGAAATGAGTAAATGACAGAAAAATCCACTTCCGGGCCCACTTGGTGTGTGCTTGGGCTGAGCAATGAAGGAATTTCGTGTAGAGACCCTTTCTGGAGTTAAACGCCAGTTCTCATGCCAGTTTGGGCGTTTAACTCCAAATTTTATGCCAGTTCCGGCGTTTAACGCTGGAATTTCTGTAGGTGACTTTGAGCGCCGGTTTGGGCCATCAAATCTTTGGAAAAGTATGGACTATTATATATTGCTGGAAAGCCCAGGATGTCTACTTTCCAACGCCGTTGAGAGCGCGCCAATTGGGCTTCTGTAGCTCCAGAAAATCCGCTTCGAGTGCAGGGAGGTCAGAATCCAACAGCATCTGCAGTCCTTTTTGGTCTCGGAATCAGATTTTTGCTCAGGACCCTCAATTTCAGCCAGAAAATACCTGAAATCACAGAAAAACACACAAACTCATAGTAAAGTCCAGAAAAGTGAATTTTAGCTAAAAACTAATAAAAATATACTAAAAACGAACTAGATTATACTAAAAACATACTTAAAACAATGCCAAAAAGCATACAAATTATCCGCTCATCACAACACCAAACTTAAATTGTTGCTTGTCCCCAAGCAACTGAAAATCAAAATAGGATAAAAAGAAGAGAATATACTATAGATTCCAAAATATCAAGGAAACATAGCTCCAATTAGATGAGCGGGACTAGTAGCTTTTTGCCTCCGAACAGTTTTGGCATCTCACTCTATCCCTTGAAGTTCAGAATGATTGGCATCTATAAGAACTCAGAACTCAGATAGTGTTATTGATTCTCTTAGTTAAGCATAATGATTCTTGAACATAGCTAGTGTATGAGTCTTGGCTGTGGCCCAAAGCACTCTGTCTTCCAGTATTACCACCGGATACATACATGCCACAGACACATAATTGGGTGAACCTTTTCAGATTGTGACTCAGCTTTGCTAAAGTCCCCAATTAGAGGTGTCCAGGGTTCTTAAGCACACTCTTGTTGCCTTGGATCACAACTCTTTATTCTTTTATTTTTCTTTTTCTTTTCTTTTTCTCTTTTTTTTTCGAAATTTTTTTTTTCACTGTTTTTTTCTTGCTTCAAGAATCAATCTAATGATTTTTAGATCCTCAATAACAGTTCTCTTTCTCCTCATTCTTTCAAGAGCCAACACTTTTTAACATTCTCAAAACAACAAGATCAAGAGACATATGCACTGTTCAAGCATTCATTCAGAAAGCAAAAAAGTATTGTCACCACATCAAACTAATTCAACTAGTTTCAATGATAAATTTTGAAATCCTGTACTTCTTGTTCTTTTGTGATTAAAGCATTTTTCATTTAAGAGAGGTGATGGATTCATAGGACATTCATATCTTTAAGGCATAAAATTTCAATCTTATTAATTATGAATTAAAATAAGACTCAAAAATAGATATAAAATGAAACTTAAAAAAGAAAGAAAAAAAACGAAAAATAAAAACAAAACAAAGGAAAAAAAACGCAAACATAGGCTCCTAATGATAGAGGTTTTCACAGAGTTAGGACTCAACAACCTTGATTTTGAGAAGTAGATGCTCCCTCAGCTTGAGAGGAGAACTTTTGGCGTTTCAATTCTTGGATTTCACGCCCCTGCTTCTCTTGCTCCTTCAGCAATTTGCAGAGCATGCAGTTCTGATTCTGCTGTTCTTCCTTCAGTTGCTCCATAGTCTCTTGCAGCTTGTTAATAGATGCTTCTAGGCTGGACCAGTAGTCAATTCTTGGGAATTCAGGGAGGAATTCCTGCGCCCTCCTCTTGATGGAGTTGTCTTGCACTTGTCCTTCCATTGACTTCTTGGTGATTGGGTGTTCAATGGGTATGAACTCATCTACTCCCATCTTCACCCCAGCCTCTTTACAGAGCAAGGAAATTAAGCTTGGGTAGGCTAATTTGGCTTCAGTGGAATTCTTATTTGCAATTGTGTAAATCTCACAAGCAATCACATGATGAACCTCCACTTCTTTTCCAAGCATAATGCAATGAATCATCACTGCTCTCTTGATGGTGACCTCAGAACGGTTGCTAGTGGGCAATATGGAACGCCCAATAAAGTCTAGCCAACCTCTTGCAATTGGCTTGAGGTCTCCCCTCTTGAGTTGGTTTGGGACACCCTTTGAATTGGTTATCCACTTAGTCCCAGGGAGGCATATGTCCTCTAGAACTTGATCCAACCCTTTATCTACTCTCGCCATCCTCCTATTGAAGGAGTCAGGATCATCTTGTAGTTGAGGTAGTTTGAAGATTTCTCTTATTTTGTCCAGATGAAAGTACATAACTTTCCCTCTGACCATGGTTCTGTAGGTATGGTAAGCAGTTCCAGTCATTCTCTGCTTATCTGTCAACCACAGATTAGAGTAGAATTCCTGAACCATGTTCCTTCCAACCTTTATTTCAGGATTGGTCAGAACTTCCCATCCTCTGTTTCGAATTTGCTCTTGGATCTCCGGATATTCATCTTCTTTCAGATCAAATTTGACTTCCGGGATCACTGACCTCAGACCCATTATTTTGTGATAATGGTCTTCATGTTCTTTGGTTAAGAACTTCTCTTGATTCCAAAGATTCTTTGGATTAGTCTCTTTCTTTCCTCTTGAGTTGGTTTGTTTTCCCTTGGGAGCCATGATCTTGATAAATCTTGGCTTAGTGATCACGGAAAAGCACACCAAACTTAGAGGTTTTGCTTGTCCTCAAGCAAAAAGAAAAGAAAGAAGAGAAGAGAGAGAGAGAGGAAGAGGAAATTCGAATGGTGTGAGGAAGGAGGGGTGAGGAACGTTCGTTTATAGAGTGGGGGGAGGAGAATTTCGAAAACAAAAGAGAGATTTGAAAAGAAATTTGAAAAGATATGGAAAGAAATTGAGAAAAGGGTGAGTTTTTGAAGAAGATTTGGGATTATTTTGAAATAGATTTGAAGAATGGTTTTTGATTTGTGAAGATTTGAAAGTGAATGATGAAAGGTTGAAGTGCATTTATGTGGAAGAGTATGGGTAAAAAGAGGAAAGTTTGAAAAAATTTGAGTTTAAAACAAAAATGTGGTCCCCCCACCTTTCTGGCGTTAAACGCCCAGAATGGCACCCATTCTGGCGTTTAACGCCCACTTGGCACCCCTTTTGGGCGTACTGGGCGTTTTTCTGAACGCCCAGTGATGCTGCACACCTGGCGTTAAACGCCCAGAATGGTGCCCATTCTGGCGTTTAACGCCCAAAATGGCACCATTCCTGGCGTTAAACGCCCAGAATGGTACCCATTCTGGCGTTTAACGCCCAAAATGCCCCTTACTGGCGTTTTTTCGCCAGTAAGCTCATTTTCTCTGCTTTTTGAGCTGAATCCTTCTGTAACTCTGTGAATTCCTTCATTTTTGATATTTGCCTCTTTAAGAACTAATCATACATCCTACTAATGACTGGGTTGCCTCCCAGCAAGCGCTTCTTTACTGTCTTTAGCTAGACTTTCACTGAGAATCACTCAAGTCTCAGTTCTGAGCATTCCTGCTCAAAATTTCCTTCAAAATAATGCTTGATTCTCTGTCCATTAACAATGAACTTCTTATCAGAATCAATATCCTGAAGCTCAACATATCCATATGGTGACACTCCTGTAATCACATACGGACCCCTCCAACGGGATTTGAGTTTTCCTGGAAACAGTTTGAGCCTAGAGTTGAAGAGCAGAACTTTTTGTCTTGGCTCAAAGACTCTGGTTGACAATTTCTTGTCATGCCATTTCTTTGCCTTTTCCTTATAAATTTTTGCATTTTCAAAGGCATTGAGTCTGAACTCCTCTAGCTCATTTAACTGGAGTAATCGTTTTTCACCAGCTAACTGTGCATCCATGTTTAGGAATCTGGTTGCCCAGTAGGCTTTATGTTCCAGTTCCACAGGCAAATGACAGGCCTTCCCATACACCAGTTGGTATGGGGAGGTTCCTATAGGAGTCTTGAATGCTGTTCTGTATGCCCACAGAGCATCATCCAAGCTCTTTGCCCAATCCTTTCTTCGGGCTATCACAGTCCGTTCTAGGATTCTTTTTAATTCTCTGTTAGAGACTTCAGCTTGCCCATTTGTCTGTGGATGATACGGAGTTGCCACTTTGTGGCTAATTCCATACCTAACCATAGCAAGGTGTAGCTGTTTATTGCAGAAATGAGTGCCCCCATCACTGATTAGCACTCTGGGAACACCAAATCTGCTGAAAATGTTTTTCTGGAGGAATTTCAGTACGGTCTTAGTATCATTGGTGGGTGTAGCAATCGCTTCTACCCACTTAGATACATAGTCCACTGCCACCAGAATGTAAGTGTTTGAGTATGATGGTGGGAATGGCCCCATGAAGTCAATTCCCCATACATCAAACAACTCTATCTCTAATATCCCTTGTTGAGGCATGGCATATCCATGAGGCAGGTTACCAGCTCTTTGGCAACTGTCACAGTTACGCACAAACTCTCGGGAATCTTTATAGAGAGTAGGCCAGTAGAAGCCACATTGGAGGACTTTAGTGGCTGTTCGCTCACTTCCAAAATGTCCTCCATACTGTGATCCATGGCAGTGCCATAGGATCCTTTGTGCTTCTTCTCTGGGTACACACCTGCGGATCACTCCGTCAGCACATCTCTTAAAGAGATATGGTTCATCCCAGAGGTAGTACTTGGCATCTGAAATTAATTTCTTTCTCTGCATGTAACTGTACTCTTTGGGTATGAACCTCACGGCTTTATAATTTGCAATATCTGCAAACCATGGAGCTTCCTGAATGGCAAATAGTTGCTCATCTGGGAAAGTCTCTGAGATCTCAGTAGAAGGGAGGGACGCCCCAACTACTGGTTCTATTCGGGACAGATGATCTGCTACTTGGTTCTCTGTCCCTTTTCTGTCTCTTATTTCTATATCAAACTCTTGCAGAAGCAACACCCATCTAATGAGCCTGGGTTTTGAATTCTGCTTTGTGAGTAGATATTTAAGAGCAGCATGGTCAGTGTACACAACCACTTTGGATCCCACTAAATAGGATCTAAACTTGTCAATGGCATAAACCACTACAAGTAACTCTTTTTCTGTTGTTGTGTAGTTCTTCTGTGCGTCATTTAGAACACGGCTGGCATAGTAAATGACGTGCAGAAGCTTGTTATGCCTCTGTCCCAACACTGCACCAATGGCATGGTCACTGGCATCACACATTAGTTCAAATGGCAATGTCCAATCTGGTGCAGAGATAACTGGTGCTGTGACCAACTTAGCTTTTAGGGTCTCAAATGCCTGCAGACACTGTGTGTCAAACACAAATGGTGTGTCAGCAGCTAGCAGGTTACTCAGAGGTTTTGCAATTTTCGAAAAGTCCTTTATAAACCTTCTGTAGAATCCTGCATGCCCAAGAAAGCTTCTGATTGCCTTAACATTGGCAGGTGGTGGTAATTTTTCAATTACCTCCACCTTTGCCTTATCCACCTCTATTCCCTTGCTTGAAATTTTGTGCCCAAGGACAATTCCTTCAGTCACCATAAAGTGACATTTCTCCCAGTTTAAAACCAGGTTAGTCTCTTGGCACCTTTTCAAGACAAGTGCTAGGTGATTAAGACAGGAGCTAAATGAGTCTCCATATACTCAAAAGTCATCCATGAAGACTTCCAGAAATTTCTCTACCATATCTGAGAAGATAGAGAGCATGCACCTCTGAAAGGTTGCAGGTGCATTGCACAGACCAAAAGGCATTCTCCTATAGGCAAACACGCCTGAAGGGCAGGTGAATGCTGTTTTCTCTTGGTCCTGGGGGTCTACTGCAATTTGGTTGTAGCCTGAATAGCCATCCAAAAAGCAGTAGTAATCATGGCCAGCTAGTCTTTCTAGCATTTGGTCTATGAATGGTAAAGGAAAATGATCCTTTCTGGTGGCTGTATTGAGCCTTCTGTAGTCAATACACATGCGCCACCCTGTGACTGTCCTTGTAGGAACCAGTTCATTTTTTTCATTATGAACCACTGTCATGCCTCCCTTTTTGGGAACAACTTGGACAGGGCTCACCCAGGGGCTATCAGAAATAGGATAAATAATCCCAGCCTCTAGTAATTTAGTGACCTCTTTCTGCACCACCTCCTTCATGGCAGGATTTAGCCTCCTCTGTGGTTGAACCACTGGTTTGGCATTATCCTCCAATAGGATCTTGTGCATGCATCTAGCTGGGCTAATACCCTTAAGATCACTTATGGACCACCCAAGAGCTGTCTTGTGTGTCCTTAGCACTTGAATCAGTGCTTCCTCTTCCTGTGGATTTAAAGCAGATCTTATGATCACTGGAAAAGTATCACCCTCTCCCAGAAATGCATATTTCAGGGACGGTGGTAGTGGTTTGAGTTCAGGCTTGGGAGGCTTATCCTCCTCTTGAGGAATTTTCGAAAATTCTTTTGGCTCCTCTAGCTCTTCTTGATCAGGCTGGGCATCCTTGAAGATGTCCTCAAGCTCTGATTCTAGGCTCTCAGCCATATTGATCTCTTCTACCAGAGAGTCAATAATGTCAGCGCCCATGCAGTCATTTGGTGTGTCTGGATGCTACATGGCTTTCACAGCATTCAGCTTGAACTCATCCTCATTGACCCTCAAGGTTACTTCCCCTTTTTGTACATCAATGAGAGTTCGTCCAGTTGCTAGGAAGGGTCTTCCTAGAATGAGAGTTGCACTCTTGTGCTCCTCCATTTCCAGCACCACAAAGTCAGTTGGAAAGGCAAATGGCCCAACCTTGACAATCATGTCCTCAATTATGCCTGACGGGTATTTAATAGAGCCATCAGCAAGTTGGAGGCATATCCGGGTTGGTTTGACTTCTCCAGTCAACCCAAGCTTTCTGATAGTGGATGCAGGTATTAGATTGATGCTTGCTCCAAGATCACATAGGGCTGTCTTAGTGCAAGCACCTTCTAATGCGCATGGTATCATAAAGCTTCCTGGATCTTGAAGCTTTTCTGGTAAGCTCTTTAATATGACTGCACTGCATTCTTCAGTGAGAAACACTTTTTCAGTTTCTCTCCAATCCTTCTTATGACTTAAGATTTCTTTCATGAACTTAGCATAAGAAGGTATTTGCTCAAGTGCCTCTGCAAACGGAATCTTTATTTCAAGAGTCCTTAGATAGTCTGCAAAGCGGGCAAATTGTTTATCCTGCTCCGCTTGGCGGAGTTTTTGAGGATAAGGCATCTTGGCTTTATATTCTTCAACCTTAGATGCTGCAGGTTTATTCCTTACAGAAGTGGTTGAAGAAGCCTTGTTAGAGGGATTACTGTCAGCACTCTCAGGTGTCTGATCTTCTCTTGGCGTTTGAACGCCAGGAATGGGTGAAGTTTGGGCGTTAAACGCCAACTTCTCTCCCTTTTCTGGCGTTTGAACGCCAGAACTGGGCAAGGAATGGGCGTTTAACGCCAGCGTTCCTTCCCTTTCTGGCGTTTGAACGCCAATAGCATTCCTCTCTGGGCTCTTACTGTCCTCAGAGGGATTTTGAACAGTGGTGTGGTTGTCCTCTGTCAATTGTTCCTTGTTTGGCTTTTTACTCTTTTGAGCAGTGTTACTCAGGGTCTTCCCACTCCTCAATTGAACTGCTTGACATTCCTCTATTATCTGTTTAGATATTTGCTGTTTTGCTTGATTCAACTGCAGTTCTATGCTCTTGTTAGCAACTTTAGTTTCATAGAGCATCTCTTTAAAGTCTGCTAACTATTCTGTCATCAGGAGCAATTGTTGATTAAGCTCATTTATCTGTTCTTGAGGACTAGGGTCAGTGACTACTGCCATGACTTCCTCTTTTGGAGAGAACTCATTGCTAGAGTACAAATATTGGTTTCTAGCAACAGTGTCTATAAGCTCCTGAGCTTCTTCAATTGTCTTCCTCATGTGTATAGATCCACCAGCTGAGTGGTCTAAAGACATCTGAGCTTTTTCTGTAAGCCCATAGTAGAAAATGTCTAACTGTACCCACTCTGAAAACATTTCAGAGGGACATTTTCTTAGCATACCTCTATACCTCTCCCAGGCATTGTAAAGGGATTCATTATCCTCTTGTTTAAAGCCTTGGATGTCCAGCCTTAACTGTGTCATCCTTTTTGGAGGGTAAAAGTGATTCAGGAATTTGTCTGACAACTGTTTCCATGTCTTTATGCTTGCTGTAGGTTGGTTATTTAACCACCTTTTAGCTTGATCTTTTACAGCAAATGGAAACAGTAATAGTCTGTAGACATCCTGATCCACCTCTTTATCATACACTGTGTCAGCAATTTGTAAAAATTGTGCCAGAAACTCAGTAGGTTCTTCCTGTGGAAGACCGGAATACTGGCAATTTTGCTGCACTATGATAATGAGTTGAGGATTTAGTTCAAAGCTGCTTGCTTTGATGGGAGGTGTACAGATGCTACTCCCATATGCAGCTGTAATGGGGTTAGCATATGACCCCAGAGTCCTTTTGGACTGATTGATCCCACTTAAGTCCATGATGGACAAAAGGGAAATGATAATGATTGCAAAGAGATAAATTTTGTTTTTTTTTCTTTTTTTTTTGAATAAACGAAAAAAATAAAATAAAACAAAGGAAAATTAAAGTAAAAATTCGAAAATCAAAAAGAAAATAAAATCAAAGCAAATTGAAAACTGAATCAATTAGTTAATTAAAAAGATTTTGAAAACAGCAATTAGAAAGATATGATTGAAAAATTTTTATGAAAAAGATTTGATTTTTAAAAAGAGGAAAGAGAAAAACACAAAAAGACACCAAACTTAAAATTTTAGAAAATCAAACACAAAGTTTTCAAAAATTTTTAAGGGAAAAACACAAAGAGGACACCAAACTTAGAATTTTTATGAATCAAAAAGGGACTAAAAACATGCAAAAATCGAAAATCAAAAGAAAAACAAAAGCATGCAATTGACACCAAACTTAGAATATAAAACTAGACTCAACTAAAAGACTCTAAACCAACAAAAATAAAAAAGTCCTAATCTAAGCAACAAGACAAGCCGTCAGTTGTCCAAACTCAACAATCCCCGGCAACGGCGCCAAAAACTTGGTGCACGAAATTGCAATAACACTTTTGCAACTCCGCACAACTAACCAGCAAGTGTACTGGGTCGTCCAAGTAATACCTTGCGTGAGCAAGGGTCGATCCCACAGAGATTGTCGGCTTGAAGCAAGCTATGGTTATCTTGTAAATCATAGTCAGGATATCAGGAATTATCAGGATTGATTGTGAAAAGCAAAAGAACATGAAATGATTACTTGTTTTGCAGTAATGGAGAATAGGTTGAGGTTTGGAGATGCTCCATCTTCTGAATCTCTGCTTTCCTACTGTCTTCTTCTTCAGTCACGCAAGTCTCCTTCCATGGCAAGCTGTATGTAGGGTTTCACCATTGTCAGTGGCTACCTCCCATCCTCTCATTGGAACGATTCCTAATGCCCTGTCACGGCACGGCATTCCATCTGACGGTTCTCAATCAGACCGGAGTAGAATCCAGTGATTCTTTTGGCGTCTGTCACTAACGCCCCGCCTTCAGGAGATTGAAGCACGTCACAGTCATTCAGTCATTGAATCCTACTCAGAATACCACAGACAAGGTTTAGACCTTCCGGATTCTCTTGAATGCCGCCATCAGTCTAGCTTATACCACGAAGATTCCAGTTAAAGAACCCAAGAGATAACTACTTAATCTAAGGTAGAATGGAGGTGGTTGTCAGTCACACGTTCATGGTTGAGAATGATGATGATTGTCACGGATCATCACATTCATCCGGATTAAGAACAAGTATTATCTTAGAATGGAAGCAAGCATGATTGAATGAGAAACAGTAGTAATTGCATTAATCCATCAAGACACAGCAGAGCTCCTCACCCCCAACCATGGGGTTTAGAGACTCATGCTGTGGAAGAAAACGTGTATAGTATCATAAGGTTATCAAAAAGTTGCATAGGGTACTGATACAATGTCAAAAGATCCTATAAATAGTAAACTAGTGTCCTAAGGTTTACAGAAATGAGTAAATGACAGAAAAATCCACTTCCGGGCCCACTTGGTGTGTGCTTGGGCTGAGCAATGAAAGAATTTCGTGTAGAGACCCTTTCTGGAGTTAAACGCCAGTTCTCATGCCAGTTTGGGCGTTTAACTCCAAATTTTATGCCAGTTCCGGCGTTTAACGCTGGAATTTCTGTAGGTGACTTTGAGCGCCGGTTTGGGCCATCAAATCTTGGGCAAAGTATGGACTATTAAATATTGCTGGAAAGCCCAGGATGTCTACTTTCCAACGCCATTGAGAGCGCGCCAATTGGGCTTCTGTAGCTCCAGAAAATCCGCTTCGAGTGCAGGGAGGTCAGAATCCAATAGCATCTGCAGTCCTTTTTGGTCTCGGAATCAGATTTTTGCTCAGGACCCTCAATTTCAGCCAGAAAATACCTGAAATCACAGAAAAACACACAAACTCATAGTAAAGTCCAGAAAAGTGAATTTTAGCTAAAAACTAATAAAAATATACTAAAAACTAACTAGATTATACTAAAAACATACTTAAAACAATGCCAAAAAGCATACAAATTATCCGCTCATCACTCAGCCAAGATCAAGAGGATGAACTGCTCAAGGTGCTGCGGGAGCATAAGGACGCCATCAGATGGACCCTTGCTGACCTGAAGGGAATCAGTTCAGCTATATGCATGCATAAAATACTGTTGGAAGATGATGCAAAACCATCCGTTCAATCCCAAAGAAGGCTGAACCCAATCATGAAGGAAGTGGTACAGAAAGAGGTTATGAAGCTTTGGCAAGGAGGAGTAATATACCCGATCTCAGACAGCCCTTGGGTCAGCCCCGTGCATGTTGTGCCCAAGAAGGGAGGAATCACTGTGGTTCCCAATGAGAGGAACTAACTGATACCTACAAGGACCGTCACGGGATGGCGGATGTGCATTGACTATCGAAAACTCAATGAAGCTACACGAAAGGATCATTTCCCTCTCCCATTCATGGATCAGATGTTGGAAAGACTCGCAGTACATGCTTATTACTGTTTTCTTGATGGTTATTCAGGATATAACCAAATAGTGGTTGATCCTAGAGACCAAGAGAAAACTTCATTTACCTGTCCATATGGAGTGTTTGCCTACAGGCGCATGCCATTTGGGCTATGTAATGCACCTGCGACTTTCCAACGCTGCATGCTTTCTATTTTCTCAGATATGATAGAGAAATTCATTGAAGTTTTTATGGATGATTTCTCGGTATTCGGAGATTCTTTTACTAGTTGCTTGAATCACCTAGCCTTGGTATTGAAAAGATGCCAAGAAACCAATTTGGTTTTGAACTGGGAGAAATGTCACTTTATGGTGACAGGAGGAATAGTTCTTGGCCATAAGATTTCTAACCAAGGAATCGAAGTGGACAGGGCTAAAGTGGAACTTATTGAAAAGCTTCCTCCACCCAGTGATGTCAAGGCAATTAGAAGCTTTTTAGGGCATGCTGGATTTTACAGAAGATTTATTAAAGATTTTTCAAAAATAGCTAAGCCCTTGAGTAATCTCCTTGTATCAGATACACCATTCATCTTCGATGAAACCTGCATGTTGGCATTCGAGCATTTGAAAGAAAGATTGTCCTCTGCCCCTATCATCTCCCCACCTGATTGGAACTTACCCTTTGAATTGATGTGTGATGCATCTGACTTTGCAGTAGGGGCATTGTTAGGGCAGAGAAAAAATAACTTAGTCCATGTAATATACTATGCTAGCAAGGTCCTCAATGATGCTCAAAGAAATTATACCACTACTGAAAAGGAATTGCTAGCTATAGTTTTTGCATTTGACAAGTTTAGATCGTACCTCATTGGTGCTAACGTCATTGTTTTTACAGATCACACAGCACTTAAATATTTATTTGCCAAGCAAGAATCAAAACCAAGACTAATAAGATGGATCTTATTATTGCAGGAGTTTGATATTGAAATCAGAGACAAGAAGGGAGTGGAGAACAAGGTGGCAGATCACCTATCCAGGATTCCTCATGTGGAAGGAGGAACACATGATATGAGTGTGAACGAGCTCTTCCCTAATGAGCAGTTAATGACAGTGCATAAAGCCCCATGGTTTGCAGACATTGCCAACTTCAAGGCAACTGGGGCTCTACCTCCAGGGATCAATAAACATCAAAAGAGGAAGCTCATGAATGATGCAAAATACTTTGTCTGGGACGAGCCTTATCTCTTCAAGAAGTGTTCAGATGGAATCCTTAGAAGATGTGTCTTTGAAGAGGAAGGACGAGAGGTACTATGGAATTGCCACGGCTCATGCTACGGAGGCCACTTTGGAGGGGACAGAACTGCAGCAAATGTGTTACAAAGTTGATTCTTTTGGCCCACCCTTTTCAAGGATGCCAAAGAACTGGTAAGGAGCTGCAATGAATGCCAAAAATCTGGGAATTTGCCCAAAAGAAATGCCATGCCATAGAATTTCATTTTGGAACTGGAAGTATTTGATGTGTGGGGAATAGATTTCATGGGACCATTCCCAACCTCATATGCAAACAAGTACATCTTGGTAGCAGTGGATTATGTGTCCAAATGGGTAGAGGTCATTGCAACCCCAACAAATGACAACAAAGTGGTCATGAACTTCCTCAGGAAGAATATCTTCAGCCGGTTCGGAGTCCCAAGAGCCCTCATCAGTGATGGAGGGAGCCATTTTTGTAACAAACCACTAGAGGCTCTTCTTCTACGATATAGGGTGAAACACAAGGTAGCCACACCTTACCATCCCCAAACAAGTGGACAAACGGAGATATCTAACAGAGAGCTAAAGAGGATTCTGGAAAAGACTGTGGGTGCATCAAGAAAGGATTCGGCGAAGAAGCTGGATGATGCTCTTTGAGCATACAGGACAGCATTCAAAACACCACTGGGAATGTCCCCATATCAACTGGTTTATGGGAAAGCTTGCCATTTACCACTAGAATTAGAACACAAAGCTCTCTGGGCCATCAAGATACTAAACTTTGACAGTATTGCTGCTGGTGCAAAGAGGATCTTGCAACTGCAAGAGATTGAGGAATTCAGGTCACAAGCCTATGAAAATTCTAAGATATATAAAGAGAAGGCAAAGAGGAGACATGACCTGCATCTTGCACCCATGGATTTTGAAAAAGGGCAGCAAGTACTCCTCTACAATTCCAAATTGAGACTGTTCCCAGGAAAACTCAAATCGAGGTGGTCCGGGCCTTTCATTGTCACAAAAGTCTCACCATATGGACACATCGAAATCATGGATGAAAGGTCAGAGAGGACTCAAGCATTATCTGGGCAACATGGGGGAAAATCCCAGAGTAAAATATCATCTCAAGTGAAGTAAGGACCCGTCGAGCTAGCGACGATAAAAGAGCGCTTTGTTGGGAGGCAACCCAACCTTAGGTAACTACTTTTTCAGCTGTATTTCAATAAAGATCACAAGTTGTTTCCCCTGCATTGCAAGTGCGATTCAAGAGTGAAAGTGCGATTCTAAGTTTGGTGTCCCACCAAAGGATGCTAGTTAGAATCACACTACACTCTCAAATCACATTGCTAGCTCTGACCAATCAAGGGAACCACTTGGATATAGATTAGTCTTTAGTTAATTGGTTGCTAATAGCAAGATACGAGGTTATACGCATGCATGCAAGGTTTTGTAGTAGGCAAGGAACTAAGTTTGGTGTTCACACACCAAAATAAGTTCAGAAATCATAAGCATTCATATAAGCTGACTATTCCTCAAGTGCTTGGGAAACAAGCAACTTCCAATAACCTTGCAGGAAGCTTATGAGGAGATGGTGCACCTTCAACTAAGAGGCAACTGGATTGGTGTGGCAAACCATCTCCCAAAGGTTGTATTGCTACTTAATTCCATCTACTCATCGTGTTAAAAATTGGAAGTCCGAATGCACTGTTAATTAATAGTCATGTGTTGATTGGAACCTAGTTCAACTATGCATTTTAAGTTTTTTGATGAAGAAGTCTATGCTTGCTAGTCATTATGTTACTGCATCATATCTTTACTTATTGTATGCTTGTCTTGTAAAATCAAATGAAAAAGAGAATGATTTTTCTTTAAAAGACCAGAGTGGAGTTCATGATATGGAGTAAGTTTCTGAGTTTGTGGTGTAGTCATAAGTTAGCTAAGTTGGTTCAACCATAAGGTGGGGATGACAACTATCTGGCCTGAATACTATACTTTGAATATACCCATGAGCCTAAGTAAATAACAAGATCCTAATAAGAGAAAGGGAAAGAACACTTAAAGTGAAAAACAAAAGAAAAAGAGTAAGCAATAAGGCTAGGCACCAATGGTTTTAGTCTTGAGGCATGTGTCTGTGGTGTTCCTGTGTGAGGGATTTACTTGGATGAATAAGCTCTTAGGGGTGCCTTATCACTTGGTAACTTGGGTTAACTAACTCGGATTATCAGCTGAAAGTCCACTATCAAGAGTAACCCTCACTACAGAGGATTTAGTAACCCAAAGAGGTGCTGGACACCAAGGTCTCAAGAAGGAAAATAAATGAACCAGATGCCTGTGGTGTGTATGTATAGGGGAGAGACTTGAGGGAGTAAGTCCTTAGGGGTGTCTCAACACCTAGCACCTTGAACCAACTGGTTCGGGAGTGTTGGCTGAAAGCTTATCTTAAAGAGTTGCCCCCTTACAGAGCACTTAGCTTTAAGAACACAAATAAGCCCTGGAATGACAATAAAAGGATCAATAAAAGTCTCATGGGATGTAAGCAGAGTCAGTGTTTTAGGACATGATAAAGGTCTGAAAGCCAGTAATGGAATGAACCTAAGTTGCTATGCATGAAACCACCATAAAATCAGTGACATGACTTCCACAAGAATGACTCATTTCTCTTGGCATTCCATTCATCATTCTCTTGTTCCAGTACTTGCTTAGGGACAAGCAAGCTTTAAGTTTGGTGTTGTGATGCCAGGGCATCTTGGCCAGTTTCACTGACCTTTTCTTTACTGTTTTTAAGGTAGTTTCATGCATTTCCTTAGGAAATAAGCTAGTTTTGGGTAGATATTCACTTACACCTTGATTCAAGCATACATTGTGAATTTTACATGATTTCATGAGGGTTTTGCATGAGTTTAATAACAAATTGTATGTTGCATTACCCATGACTTGGACTAGAACTTTGATGCACTCTATTGCTTGATTTCAGGACCAAAGGAAGCAAGGAAGAACCACTTAGCAGTCACGTTAATCTAATTAACGTTACCACTAACGTGGAATGGGAGGTAACTTGCAAAGTTAATGAGAAAAGTGATTGCCAATAACGCTCTCGAAGCCATCAATGCCCACGTTAAGAGTCACGTTAACTAAGTTAACGTGAACTCTAACGTGAAGAAGGGACTTTGAGCCAACGTTAGTGACACTTAACATTATCACTAACGTTGGACAATGATCATAAGTGGCCATGTTAGAGTCCACGTTAACTTAGTTAACGTGGCCTCTAACGTTAAAAGGGGGAAGGAAGCCAACGTTAGTGACACTCAACATTGTCACTAACGTTGGCCTAAGGTGCAATGTACCACGTTAACTCCCACGTTAACTTGGTTAACGAGGGAGCTAACGTAAGAGGCAAGGGTGGTCGAAAACGTTAGTGACACCCAACATTGTCACTAACATTGGAAGCAACCACAAAACCCCAAGGAGCCACGTTAACTTCCACATTAACTTAGTTAACGTGGAAAGCTAACGTTAATGAGTGAAAGATGAGCCAACGTTAGTGACACTCAACATTGTCACTAACGTTGGGGATGGCTAAGAATGGCCACGTTAGAAGCCACGTTAACCTAGTTAACGTGGACTCTAACGTGAGACATAGGGGCACATTGGAACGTTAGTGACAATGTTAAGTGTCACTAACGTTCTCGAAGGTTGGCAAGGCCACGTTAGAAGCCACGTTAACCTAGTTAACGTGGACTCTAACGTGAGACATAGGGGCACATTGGAACGTTAGTGACAATGTTAAGTGTCACTAACGTTCTCGAACTCATACTTTCACTAAAACGTTAACACCCCTAACGTCCTGAGCAAAAGTCTCTGCCCACTTCACACTTTCTCTCTGCAAGTAAAACCAAGCCCAAATGAAGAAGAGAACGGCTTCAAACTCAAGATCCAAAGGCCCAAGACTTGAAGAGCCAACTAGAAGCTGAGAAGAGTAGTATATATAGGAGTAGCTTTGAATTATTTAGGAGTTCTGGAAGTTGGAAAATAGCACTACTCTCTGTATTTTACTCTGCTCTTCTAGTTCCATGATGTATTCTCCATATTTGTTTTCATTTTCTAGAGCTGTGAACAACTAAACCCCTTTCATTGGGTTAGGGAGCTCTGTTGTAAGTTGATGGATCAATACTAGTTTTCATTATTCTTCTTCTATCTTTTCTCTTGATTTTACTTGAAAGCTTTCGATCTTCATCCCATTGGGTAGTTATCTTGGAAAAGAAGCTATTCAAACTTGGATCTCTTCTGAGCCTTGAAAGAGGAATGAAGAGATCAAGCTAGAAATGCTTTCTCATGCTGGACCAAATTGGGTTTGGATGGATATATGACTATAATCCTCTCAATACTTGATTTGGGAAATGCATGTGGTATAATCAGTGACCACACGTCATCTCTTCTCATGAGCAATTGACCAAGGAATTGGCTATTGATCAAGATTTGAGAGATTGAATTGCAAGAAATTGTAATTCAATCAATTAAGATTGCCAAGGAGATCAATGAGTGCATTGATTGAGGAAGAGATGAAAATGAACTTGATCCAGAGAATTGCAACATCTCCTGCGCCCAATGAACTCCCCAATTCTGATCTTACCCATTCTCTTTAATTTCTACGTTTACTTTTATGAGCAAACACCCCATTCCCATTTACAATTCTGCAATTTACTTTCAGTCATTTACTTTCAGCCCTTTAATTCTAGCATTTACTTTTTCTGTTATTTACATTCCCGCCATTTTAATTTCTGTAAATCTCAACCCAAATTCTGAATTCGCTCAACTAGAACATTCTTCTAATTAAAGTTGCTTGATCAATCAATCCCTGTGGGATTCGACCTCACTCTATTGTGAGTTTTTACTTGACGACAAATTCGGTACACTTGCCGAAGGAAATTTGTTGAGAGACAGTTTCCACCTGCATCAAGTTTATGGCGCCGTTGCCGGGGATTGATTGTGCATCAACAATGATTAAAATAGGAGATCACTAGATTGAGCATTTTTGTTTTGTTAATTTAATTTTCTGTTTGAGTAATTTACTTTCTGTCTTAGTTAACCTCTTCCCCCTCTACTCTTTTGTGTTCTTTGTTATTTACCATTCAGTTTGCTAACCCACTAACTGTTTGATATATTGCATCACTCACAAGTAACAGTAATTCTGACAGCAATACTATCTGCACATATTGCCTGAGCTGCACGCCAGCTCTGGTATAAAAACCAGAGAGTTATGCCCACTCTGTGCCAGAAGCACATCTGCACTTGCGCAAATGTGCCAAGGACGCGCTCGCGTCCCTTGATTTTCTCTCATCTGTGCATGAGTGCACTGCGCGCGCTCGCGCAAGTTGCGCGATTCAGGTTTAAAGCTACGTGCCCTGCTTCTTCTCCCCCTTTCAATTTTCTTTCTTCACTCCTTCTTCTTTCTCCATCATCTCCCTTATTCTCCTCTCCCATACTCCACCATCATTGTCTCTGGCTACTCACCGGCGACCACTACCTTCTCCGGTGGCACGACATCTCTTTCCTCTCTTTCTCACCTTCAACAAGAACATTAACATTGTTCTTTTACACACTACAAGGTTCTACTTCCTCCTTATCTCATCTATTAACTTCTTCACATCATTTTCTTTTTCTAGTTAGTTTTTTTTTGTTAACTTGCTTAGTTTCTTTCCTAGTTGCTTGTTATAATACGTGTTCTTTACTTGTTTATTTTTTTTCTTTTTTTTATTTTGCCATGGATGTTGAATTTGAACTTTGATTACTTTGATGGATCTTTGTGATGTTAGTGTGTGATGATTGCCTCCATTTTGGGTTTCTAAGTGGTTAAATATCTCTTCAAGTGTTCATTGCTTGCTAATTGCATTCCAAGTGTTCGAGGAAATGCACATATGCCATTTTGGGTTATTCTAATCATTTGTCTTCGATTTTGTGCTTCCCCCTCACTCACTTGCTCTCTTTTAAGTGCATTGAACACACTTTACTTACTACTTATCAATTAGATACCCATTGGATATGACTTGCTCTTTGTTTTGGATGCTTGAGATCATTCCTCTGCATATTGCATGCTTTACCCCCCACGCATCCCATGCCAAGTGTTGTGACCCATGCTCATATGACTACTTTGTTATACTATTCCTTTGGGCACATAACCCACTTGCATGTTTAATAAGTTGATACTTTGGGTTTAACAATTTCCTTCTTTCCCTTCCTTTTTAGGATGGTCACCAAGAAAAGCAAGGAGAAAGCTTCAAGGAAACCAGCCGCCAAGAGGGCACCCCCAAAGTCATGCTCTAAGGCGCAATCTTCATTAGGAGCAAACCGGCAAAAAGATCCTTCAAAGTTTCCCAACCGCTTCTGTGAACTTATGTTCCCCTTCATGGTTGAGAGGAACTATCATGCTGAGCATCTACTTGCTCCGCCGGACAAGGTTGCTCCTTATATTCTACCCCGCATTGAACAACGAGGATGGGAGTTTCTTCTGAGAAAACCATAAGAGGCCAACCTCTCTTGGGTGGTGGGATTTTACACTAACTACCATCTTCCCTCTCTTCAATCGGCGTATGTGCGCCGGAAGCAAGTCCCGGTGTCAGAAGAGGCTATTCAGCAAGTGCTTAATGTTCTACCGGTACCAAGTGACATGGATGGCTACCAAGAGGTTTTACGTCAGCGGGAGAAGTTTGGTTTTGATTGGGACTCGATCCTCCGAGTCATTGCTGAGCCAGAGACATTTTGGACCCGTGGTCGACTCCGAATGAGGCCTAAGTCCATTGACGCTCGCAAGTCGTCCTTCACGGTGGATTCTATCCCACTATGTGCTATCTAGCACTCACAAGTCGTCCTTCACAGCGGATCTCGCCTTGCTTGTTTGGTGTGTTCTCACTGGGAGACCGGTGAACATTCCACTTCTTGTCAAGCAAGCGATGGGTCAAATCCACAACCGGGGCAATTTGCCATTTCCAACTTTAGTATCCAATTTAGTTGATGCTGCGGGTGTTCCTTGGGAAGCCACAAATGTGAAAGCTATAATTTCGGCTAAGGGCGATGTGGTCCCGACCGAAAAATATTTACACCTTCGCATGAATAACCCAAGCCTTGACATAGCTCCACCGCCTACTGTTCCTCCCATCTCTTCATCACCGCCGCAACATAGATCCACTCATCAAAGGATAGAAGATCTACACCGGAAGATTGATAGATATGAACGGCGCAATCAACGCCAATACACTCATATCAAGAAGCTTCTGCGTTGTGTTACCCCTAACATGGAAGAACTTGAAATATCCACATCCACCTCCACCCTGAGTGATGGGTGCTCTGATGAGGACGATAGTGAAGGTTCTGGTTCCGACCATCCCTTATGCATTCTTAGCAGCACAGAGGACCGTGCTAAATTTTAAGTGTGGGGAGGTCATTCGACCAATCTCCATGGGTAACACTCTCTTCCTTCCAACACCCATGGATTTAGTTCTTACTTAGTAGTAGTACATTGCATGTGTAATTAGTTTGCTTGTAAATATTTCTTGCATGATAGTTAGTTTCTATAGGGTTGCTTGGTCAAATAATAACTTCTTTTCCAAGAAACTGTGTTTTGGGGTATCCTACCCTACCAAACCCTACCAAAAATAATATTTTTTTTTTGTGTTGAACTTGCTTTAAGAATGTATTTTGGAATATAGTGATTGAGCTAAGAACACAAGCATGTAAGTTTCGAGCCCATTATATGGTTACATCTTTTAACCGTCAATCTCCATTCTTGTGTGCATTATTCTCTCTCTATGATTGCAATCCTTGCTTTATCTGATTCTATATGTCCATCACTTTGTGTATGAATGCATTTACATGATTGAGGCCATTATTTCAATAGTCACTTTTCCCAAATGGCCTGACATGCGCGAAATTGTGAACAATACTTTTTCACAACTTTCATAATCCCCGGTCATGAACCCCAAAAACTTGGTAGTTCAGTACCATGGCATTACACAACTTCGCACAACTAACCAGCAAGTGCACTGGGTCGTCCAAGTAATAAACCTTACGCGAGTAAGGGTCGATCCCACGGAGATTGTTAGTATTGAAGCAAGCTATGGTCATCTAATAAATCTTAGTCAGGCAAACTCAAATGGTAATGGTGATGAACGAAAATAACACAAAGGTAAAGATAGAGATACTTATGTAATTCATTGGTAGGAACTTCAGATAAACGCATGAAGATGCCTTCCCTTCCGTCTCTCTGCTTTCCTACTGTCTTCATCCAATCCTTCTTACTCCTTTCCATGGCAAGCTTAAGCAAGGGTTTCACCGTTGTCAGTGGCTACCTCCCATCCTCTCAGTGAAAGCGATTGCATATGCTCTGTCACAGCATCGCGGAATTCATCTGTCGGTTCTCAATCAGGCCGGAATAGAATTCAGTGATTCTTTTGCGTCTGTCACTAACGCCCCGCCCTCAGGAGTTTGAAGCACGTCACAGTCATTCTGTCATTGAATCCTACTCAGAATACCACATACAAGGTTAGACCTTCCGGATTCTCTTGAATGCTGCCATCAGTTCTCGCCTATACCACGAAGATTCCGGTTAAAGAATCCAAGAGATATTCACTAGAGCCTTGGTTGCTTGTAGAACAAGAATGGTTGTCAGTCACCTTGTTCATGGGTGAGAATGGTGATGAGTGTCACGGATCATCACATTCATCAAGTTGAAGAACAAGTGATATCTTAGAACAAGAACAAGCGGAATTGAATGGAAGAACAATAGTAATTGCATTAATACTCGAGGTACAGCAGAGCTCCACACCTTAATCTATGGTGTGTAGAAACTCCACCGTTGAAGATACATAAGCATAAGGTCTAGGCATGGCCGAATGGCCAGCCTCCCAATGATCTAAGATAGCATAAAAATGAAGATAGCTACCAAAGTCTTCTCTTACAATAGTAAAAGGTCCTACTTATAAGAACTAGTAACCTAAGGTGTACAGAAATGAGTAAATGACATAAAAATCCACTTCCGGGCCCACTTGGTGTGTGCTTGGGCTGAGCAATGAAGCATTTTCGTGTAGAGACTCTTCTGGGAGTTAAACGCCAGCTTTAGTGCCAGTTTGGGCGTTTAACTCCCATTTGGGTGCCAGTTCCAGCGTTTAACGCTGGGATTTCTTGAGGTGACTTTGAACGCCGGTTTGGGCCATCAAATCTTGGGCAAAGTATGGACTATCATATATTGATGGAAAGCCCAGGATGTCTACTTTCCAACGCCGTTGAGAGCGCGCCAATTGGGCTTCTGTAGCTCCAGAAAATCCACTTCGAGTGCAGGGAGGTCAGAATCCAACAGCATCTGCAGTGCTTTTTGGTCTCTGAATCAGATTTTTGCTCAGGTCCCTCAATTTCAGCCAGAAAATACCTGAAATCACAGAAAAACACACAAACTCATAGTAAAGTCCAGAAAAGTGAATTTTAACTAAAAACTAATAAAAATATACTAAAAACTAACTAGATCATACTAAAAACATACTAAAAACAATGCCAAAAAGTATACAAATTATCCGCTCATCACAACACCAAACTTAAATTGTTGCTTGTCCTCAAGCAACTGAAAATCAAATAAGATAAAAAAAAGAGAATATGCAATGAATCTCAAAAACATCTGTGAAGATCAGTATTAATTAGATGAGCGGGGCTTTTAGCTTTTTGCCTCTGAACAGTTTTGGCATCTCACTCTATCCTTTGAAATTCAGAATGGTTGGCTTCTTTAGGAACTCAGAGTCCAGATAGTGTTAATGATTCTCTTAGTAAAGTATGATGATTCTTGAACATAGCTATTTATTGAGTCTTGGCTGTGGCCCAAAGCACTCTGTCTTCCAGTATTACCACCGGATACATACATGCCACAGACACATAATTGGGTGAACCTTTTCAGATTGTGACTCAGCTTTGCTAAAGTCCCCAATTAGAGGTGTCCAGGGTTCTTAAGCACACTCTTATTTGCCTTGGATCACAACTCTTATTTCTCTGTTTTTTTTCTCTTTTTTTTTTGTTTTCTTTTTCTCCTTTTTTTTCTTTTTTTTTTCATAGCTTTTTCTTGCTTCAAGAATCATTTTAATGATTTTTCAGATCCTCAGTAACATGTCTCCTTTTTCATCATTCTTTCAAGAGCCAACATTCATGAACCACAAATTCAAGATACATATGCACTGTTTAAGCATACATTCAGAGAACAAAAATATTGCCACCACATCAAAATAATTAACTGTTATAAAATTCAAAATTCATGCAATTCTTTCTTTTTCAATTAAGCACATTTTTATTCAAGAAAGGTGATGGATTCATAGGACATTCATAACTTTAAGGCATAGACACTAAGACACTAATGATCACAAGACACAAACATGGATAAACATAAGCATAAAATTCGAAAAACAGAAGAATAAAGAACAAGGAAATCAAAGAACGGGTCCACCTTAGTGATGGTGGCTCTTTCTTGCTCTTGAAGATCCTATGGAGTGCTTGAGCTCCTCAATATCTCTTCCTTGTCTTTGTTGCTCCTCCCTCATGATTCTTTGATCTTCTCTAATCTCATGAAGGATGATGGAGTGTTCTTGATGCTCCACCCTTAGTTGTCCCATGTTGGAACTCAATTCTCCTAGGGAGGTATTTAATTGCTCCCAATAGTTTTGTGGAGGAAAGTGCATCCCTTGAGGAATCTCAGGGATCTCATGATGAGTGGGATCTCTTGTGTGCTCCATCCTCTTCTTAGTGATGGGCTTGTCCTCCTCAATGGGGGTGTCTCCCTCTATGTCAACTCCCACTGAATAACAGAGGTGAAAAATGAGATGAGGAAAGGCTAACCTTGCCAAGGTAGAGGACTTGTCCGCCACCTTATAGAGTTCTTGGGCTATAACCTCATGAACCTCTATTTCTTCTCCAATCATGATGCTATGGATCATGATAGCCCGGTCTATGGTAACTTCGGACCGGTTGCTAGTGGGAATGATTGAGCGTTGTATAAACTCTAACCATCCTCTAGCCACGGGTTTGAGGTCATGCCTTCTCAATTGAACCGGCTTTCCTCTTGAATCTCTCTTCCATTGGGCGCCCTCTTCACATATGACTGTGAGGACTTGGTCCAACCTTTGATCAAAGTTGACCCTTCTTGTGTAAGGATGTTCATCTCCTTGCATCATAGGCAAGTTGAACGCCACCCTCACACTCTCCGGACTAAAATCCAAGTATTTCCCCCGAACCATAGTAAGATAATTCTTTGGATTCGGGTTCACACTTTGATCATGGTTCTTGGTGATCCATGCATTTGCATAGAACTCTTGAACCATCAAGATTCCGACTTGTTGAATGGGGTTGGTAAGAACTTCCCAACCTCTTCTTCGGATCTCATGTCGGATTTCCGGATATTCACCCTTTTTGAGTGAAAAAGGGACCTCGGGGATCACCTTCTTCAAGGCCACAACTTCATAGAAGTGGTCTTGATGCACCCTTGAGATGAACCTATCCATCTCCCATGACTCGGAGGTGGAAGCTTTTGCCTTCCCTTTCCTCCTTCTAGAGGTTTCTCCGGCCTTGGATGCCATAAATGGTTATGGAAAAACGAAAAAGCAACGCTTTTACCACACCAAACTTAAAATGTTTGCTCGTCCTCGAGCAAAAGAAGAAAGAAGAGAGTAGAAGAAGAAGAAATGAGGAAGAGGGAGATGGTGGTGTGTTCGGCCAAAGAGGGGGAGAAGTGATGTTTAGGTTGTGTGAAAATGAAGGGTTGAAGAAGGGTATATATAGGAGAGAGAGGGGTAATGGTTCGGCCATTATGGGTGGGTTTGGGAGGGAAAGTGGTTTGAATTTGAAGGGTGAGGTTGGTGGGGTTTTATGAAGGATGGATGTGAGTGTTGAAGAGAAAGATGGGATTTGATAGGTGAAGGGTTTTTGGGGAAGAGGTGTTGAGGTGATTGGTGAATGGGGGAAGAAGAGAGAGAGTGGTGGTGGGGTCCTGTGGGGTCCACAGATCCTGTGGTGTCAAGGAAAAGTCATCCCTGCACCAAATGGCATCAAAATTCACGTTTTGAGCCAATTCTGGCGTTAAACGCCGGGCTGGTGCCCATTCCTGGCGATTAACGCCAGGTTCTTGCCCTTTCCTGGCGTTTAACGCCAGTCTGGTGCCCCTTTCTGGCGTTAAACGCCCAGAATGGTGCCAGACTGGGCGTTAAACGCCCAACTGCTAGGCTTACTGGCGTTTAAACGCCAGCAGCATCTTCCTCCAGGGTGTGCTGTTTTTCTTCCTGTTTTTCATTCTGTTTTTTCTTTTTTCATTGTTTTTGTGACTTCTTATGATCATCAACCTACAAAAAAGATAAAATAACAAAAGAAAATAATTAATTATAAAACATTGGGTTGCCTCCCAACAAGCGCTTCTTTATTGTCACTAGCTTGACAGAGGACTCTCATGGAGCCTCAGAAATGCTCAGAACCGTATTGGAACCACCCAACACCAAACTTAGAGTTTGAATGTGGGGGTTCAACACCAAACTTAGAGTTTGGCTGTGGCCTCCCAACACCAAACTTAGAGTTTGACTGTGGGGGCTCTGTTTGGCTCTGTTTTGAGAGAAGCTCTTCATGCTTCCTCTCCATGATGACAGAGGGATATCCTTGGGCCTTAAACACCAAGGATTCTTCATTCACTTGAATGATCAACTCTCCTCTATCAACATCAATCACAGCCTTTGCTGTGGCTAGGAAGGGTCTGCCAAGGATGATGGATTCATCCATGCACTTCCCAGTCTCTAGGACTATGAAATCAGTAGGGATGTAATGGTCTTCAACTTTGACCAGAACATCCTCTACAAGTCCATGGGCTTGTTTTCTTGAGTTGTCTGCCATCTCTAGTGAGATTTTTGCAGCTTGCACCTCAAAGATCCCTAATTTCTCCATTACAGAGAGGGGCATGAGGTTTACACTTGACCCTAAGTCACACAAGGCCTTCTTGAAGGTCATGGTGCCTATGGTACAAGGTATAGAAAACTTCCCGGGATCCTGCCTCTTTTGAGGTAGTTTCTGCCTAGACAAGTCATTCAGTTCTTTGGTGAGCAAAGGGGATTCATCCTCCCAAGTCTCATTTCCAAATAACTTGTCATTTAGCTTCATGATTGCTCCAAGGTATTTAGCAACTTGCTCCTCAGTGACATACTCATCCTCTTCAGAGGAAGAATACTCATCAGAGCTCATGAATGGCAGAAGTAAGTCCAGTGGAATCTCTATGGTCTCCGTTTGAGCCTCAGATTCCCATGGTTCCTCATTGGGGAACTCATTGGAGGCCAGTGGACGTCCAGTGAGGTCTTCCTCAGTGGCATTCATTGCCTCCTCTTCCTCCCAGAATTCGGCCATGTTGATGGCCTTGCACTCTCCTTTTGGATTTTCTTCAGTATTGCTTGGGAGAGTACTAGGAGGGAGTTCAGTAATTTTCTTGCTCAGCTGACCCACTTGTCCCTCTAAATTTTTAATGGAGGACCTTGTTTCAGTCATGAAACTTTGAGTGGTTTTGATCAGATCAGAGACCATTGTTGCTAAGTCAGAGGTATTCTGCTTAGAGCTCTCTGTCTGTTGCTGAGAAGATGATGGAAAAGGTTTGCTATTGCTAAACCTGTGTCTTCCACCATTATTGTTATTGAAACCTTGTTGAGGTCTCTGTTGATCCTTCCATGAAAGATTTGGATGATTCCTCCATGAAGGATTGTAGGTGTTTCCATAGGGTTCTTCCATGTAATTCACCTCTTCTATTGAAGGGTTCTCAGGATCATAAGCTTCTTCCTCAGATGAAGCCTCCTTAGTACTGCTTGGTGCATTTTGCATTCCAGACAGACTTTGAGAAATCATATTGACTTGTTGGGTCAATATTTTATTCTGAGCCAATATGGCATTCAGAGTGTCAATCTCAAGAACCCCTTTCTTCTGACTAGTCCCATTGTTCACAGGATTTCTTTTAGAAGTGTACATGAATTGGTTATTTGCAACCATTTCAATCAGTTCTTGAGCTTCAGTAGGCGTCTTCTTCAAATGAAGTGAGCCTCCAGAAGAGCTATCCAAAGACATCTTGGACAGTTCAGAGAGACTATCATAGAAAATACCTATGATGCTCCATTCAGAAAGCATGTCAGTGGGGCACTTTCTGATCAATTGTTTGTATCTTTCCCAAGCTTCATAGAGGGATTCTCCTTCCTTCTGTCTGAAGGTTTGGACTTCCACTCTAAGCTTACTCAATTTTTGAGGTGGAAAGAACTTTGCCAAGAAGGCATTGACTAGCTTTTCCCAAGAGTCCAGGCTTTCTTTAGGTTGAGAATCCAACCATGTTCTAGCTCTGTCTCTTACAGCAAAAGGGAATAGCATCAGTCTATAGACCTCAGGGTCAACCCCATTAGTCTTGACTGTGTCACAGATTTGCAAGAACTCAGCTAAAAACTGATGAGGATCTTCCAATGGAAGTCCATGGAACTTGCAATTCTGTTGCATTAGAGAAACTAATTGAGGCTTAAGCTCAAAGTTGTTTGCTCCAATGGCAGGGATAGAGATGCTTCTCCCATAGAAGTCGGGAGTAGGTGCAGTAAAGTCACCCAGCACCTTCCTTGCATTGTTGGCATTGTTGTTGTTTTCGGCTGCCATGAGTTCTTCTTCCTTGAAGAATTCGTTCAGGTGCTCTAAAGAGAGTTGTGCTTTGGCTTCTCTTAGCTTTCTCTTCAAGGTCCTTTCAGGTTCAGGATCAGCCTCAACAAGAATGCCTTTGTCTTTGCTCCTGCTCATAAGAAAGAGAAGAGAACAAGAAAATGTGGAATCCTCTATGTCACAATATAGAGATTCCTTGGAGTGTCAGAGGAAAAGAAGAGTAGAAGACAGTAGTAGAAAATTCGAACTTATTAGAGAAAATGGAATTCGAATTTTGCATTAAGGGATAGTGTTAGTCCACAAATAGAAGGATGTGAGAAGGAGGGAAGTGATTTTCGAAAATTAAGTAGAAAATTTGAAAACATTTTTGAAAAACATCACTTAATTTTCGAAAATGAAGAGTGGAAAAGAAATCAAGTGATTTTTGGAAAAGATTTTGAAATTAGAAATAAAAAAGATTTGATTGAAAACTATGTTGAAAAAGATGTGGTTAAGAAGATATGATTGTTTTAAAAAATGTGATTGAGAAGATATGATTTGAAAAACATTTTAAAAAGATTTGATTTGAAAATTAAAAACTTGACTAACAAGAAAATATATGATTCAAACATTAAACCTTTCTCAACAGAAAAGGTAACATACTTGAAATGTTGAATCAAATCATTAATTGATAGTAAGTATCTAAAAAAATGGAAAGAAATTGGTTTTGAAGAAGATTTGATTGGAAAATTGATTTGAAAAAGATTTGATTTTGAAAAGATTTTGAAAACTTGAAAAAAAAATTGATTTGAAAACAAAATCTTCCCCTCTAGCCATCCTGGCGTTAAACGCCCAGAATGGTATCCATTCTGGCGTTTAACGCCCAAAATGCTACCCTTTTGGGCGTTAAACGCCCAACCAGGTACCCTGGCTGGCGTTTAAACGCCAGTCTGTCCTTCTTCACTGGGCGTTTTGAACGCCCAGCTTTTTCTGTGCAATTCCTCTGCTGTATGTTCTGAATCTTCAATTCTCTGTATTATTGACTTGAAAAGACACACATTAAAAATATTTTTGGATTTTTAATAATAAGGACAAATCAAAATGCAACAAGAATCAAATAACAATGCATGCAAGACACCAAACTTAGCAGTTTGTATACTACTGACACTAACAAAATGAAAATGCATATGAGACACACAAGTCAATTGAATTCAAAGATCAGAGCAAGTAAATCATCAAGAACATCTTGAAGATCCTTAAGACACATGAATGAATGCATGCAATTGACACCAAACTTATGATGAGACACTAGACTCAAACAAGAAATTTTTGGATTTTATGATTTTTTTAATTTTTTTGTGTTTTTCGAAAATTAAGTGGAAAAAGTATCAAAATTCTTAATGAGAATTCCAGGAATCAGTGCAATGCTAGTCTAAGACTCCGGTCCAGGAATTAGACATGGCTTCACAGCCAGCCAAGCTTTCAAAGAAAACTTCGGTCCAAAACACTAGACATGGCCAAAGGCCAGCCAAGCCTTAGCAGATCACTGCTCCAAAAGCAAGATTGATAAGAAATCAACAAGCTTTTGTGGTGATAAGTTGAAACCTCGGTCCAATGAGATTAGACATGGCTTCTCAGCCAGCCAGATTTCAACAAATCATCATGAAACTCTAGAATTTATCTTCAAGAATTTCGAAAAAAAATAAATACCTAATCTAAGCAACAAGATGAACCTTCAGTTGTCCAAACTGAACAATCCCTGGCAATAACGCCAAAAATTTGGTGTTGTTGCCGGATCTTGGCACTGATGTTACCAAAAGCTTGCTCAAAACTTGAACAATCCCCGGCAACGGCGCTAAAAACTTGACATGCGCGAAATTGTGAACAATACTTTTTCACAACTTTCATAATCCCCGGTCATGAACCCCAAAAACTTGGTAGTTCAGTACCATGGCATTACACAACTTCGCACAACTAACCAGCAAGTGCACTGGGTCGTCCAAGTAATAAACCTTACGCGAGTAAGGGTCGATCCCACGGAGATTGTTAGTATTGAAGCAAGCTATGGTCATCTAATAAATCTTAGTCAGGCAAACTCAAATGGTAATGGTGATGAACGAAAATAACACAAAGGTAAAGATAGAGATACTTATGTAATTCATTGGTAGGAACTTCAGATAAACGCATGAAGATGCCTTCCCTTCCGTCTCTCTGCTTTCCTACTGTCTTCATCCAATCCTTCTTACTCCTTTCCATGGCAAGCTTAAGCAAGGGTTTCACCGTTGTCAGTGGCTACCTCCCATCCTCTCAGTGAAAGCGATTGCATATGCTCTGTCACAGCATCGCGGAATTCATCTGTCGGTTCTCAATCAGGCCGGAATAGAATTCAGTGATTCTTTTGCGTCTGTCACTAACGCCCCGCCCTCAGGAGTTTGAAGCACGTCACAGTCATTCTGTCATTGAATCCTACTCAGAATACCACATACAAGGTTAGACCTTCCGGATTCTCTTGAATGCTGCCATCAGTTCTCGCCTATACCACGAAGATTCCGGTTAAAGAATCCAAGAGATATTCACTAGAGCCTTGGTTGCTTGTAGAACAAGAATGGTTGTCAGTCACCTTGTTCATGGGTGAGAATGGTGATGAGTGTCACGGATCATCACATTCATCAAGTTGAAGAACAAGTGATATCTTAGAACAAGAACAAGCGGAATTGAATGGAAGAACAATAGTAATTGCATTAATACTCGAGGTACAGCAGAGCTCCACACCTTAATCTATGGTGTGTAGAAACTCCACCGTTGAAGATACATAAGCATAAGGTCTAGGCATGGCCAAATGGCCAGCCTCCCAATGATCTAAGATAGCATAAAAATGAAGATAGCTACCAAAGTCTTCTCTTACAATAGTAAAAGGTCCTACTTATAAGAACTAGTAACCTAAGGTGTACAGAAATGCGTAAATGACATAAAAATCCACTTCCGGGCCCACTTGGTGTGTGCTTGGGCTGAGCAATGAAGCATTTTCGTGTAGAGACTCTTCTGGGAGTTAAACGCCAGCTTTAGTGCCAGTTTGGGCGTTTAACTCCCATTTGGGTGCCAGTTCCAGCGTTTAACGCTGGGATTTCTTGAGGTGACTTTGAACGCCGGTTTGGGCCATCAAATCTTGGGCAAAGTATGGACTATCATATATTGCTGGAAAGCCCAGGATGTCTACTTTCCAACGCCGTTGAGAGCGCGCCAATTGGGCTTCTGTAGCTCCAGAAAATCCACTTCGAGTGCAGGGAGGTCAGAATCCAACAGCATCTGCAGTCCTTTTTGGTCTCTGAATCAGATTTTTGCTCAGGTCCCTCAATTTCAGCCAGAAAATACCTGAAATCACAGAAAAACACACAAACTCATAGTAAAGTCCAGAAAAGTGAATTTTAACTAAAAACTAATAAAAATATACTAAAAACTAACTAGATCATACTAAAAACATACTAAAAACAATGCCAAAAAGTATACAAATTATCCGCTCATCATGGCCTTAACCCTTTATCTACCATTGCTAACCAAATTTGAGCCTATGATAAACCCCCTTTGTTCCTAGAAAGAGCACATCAATAGCCCTAAGTGAAAAACCATGAATCTTCCCATGTTGGATCCTTAATTAACTTAGGAGGGTTAGGATGAGTATCATGTAACTAGGAGGGTATACTTGTGGATTTGGGTAGATAATAAAGTGTATTGTAATTAAGAATTCTGGGATTTAGGAACACACTCATGTAATGAATGATTGAACCATATGCATTGAAACTTTTGTACATGAACCCCAAGGAATAGGGGACAAAAAAAAACAGAGAGAAGAAAAAGGAAAATTCCATATGTGTATATATGAAAATATATGAATGAAAAAGAAAAGAAAAGAAAGAATATATATACATAAAAAGAAGAAGAAGAAGAAGAAAGACAATAAAAAGGGAAAAAAATGCCCTTAGGAAAAGTAGTGAAAACAATGCATATGGGATGCGAATTGAAAAATACACATGAGTGCACAAAAAGTGGGACTCAAGGGTAGCTAGGTAATATATCATAGTTGCATAGGTTGTCTTGTGTGTTTAGTGGGATTCTAAGCTAATCGAGGACTCAAATCTTAAGCTCACTTAACCATATGCATCCTCACCTTCACCCTAGCCACGTTACAACCCACAGATAAGACCTCATGATACTTGTAAGCATGCATTAAGTAATTGTTGATTTTTTGATGAAAGACAAATCTTGGAAAGCATGAATAGGAGAGGATTGAGTGACGAATCCTATACACTTGAGCGCATAGAGCGGATACACATCCGGTGAGGGTTCGATGCTCAACTCTTTGTTCCCGGCTTTCACAAGCGTTCGTTTAGCAAGTCAATGCACTTCATTGTAATATTAAATTTGGTAGGATTCATGAATTACATCATTTAACCCCATATACTCACATGTGTTTTTGGATGATGGATTTACCCTTGACCAAGTAGATAGGCAATTTTACATTAATCGCATGCATTCACTTAAATAGTTTGCATTTCATAAACCCTTTCTCACCATGACCCTTGATCTTTTTTTTTATTTTAAGCATGAGGACATGCTTGGTTTAAGTGTGGGGAGATTTGATAAACCCCGATTTTGTGGTTTATCTTGTGCTTATTTTGGGGATTTTTATCAATATTTTTCACACTTATTCATAAGAAATGCATGGTTTAGTGTTCACTTCCCAATGTTGCTCCATTGAAGAAAACATGCTTATTTTGCCTTAGAATTGCTATATTTTGATCTTCTTTATTGCGATTCGATGCCATGACATGTTTGTTTAGTGATTTCAGAATTAGTAGGGTAAGAATGGCCTAGAAGAGAGAAGGAAAGCATGCACAAAAGGAAGGAACATGAAGAATTGGATTTTGGGAATTGCAGCATCAGCGCGCACGCGCATATCACGTGCAGGCATGGATGAAGATAGCGGGAATCGGCGCGCAAGGATGGACGCATCCGCGCAGGCCAAAGAATTTCCACCGATGCGCATGCGCAACTGGCACGCTATCATCGATCGCAGAAGCAATCAGCGCGAGCGCGCATGACACGCATGATGGTGTTTTTGTGGAAAAACGAATTTCCAACACACAAATCCAACCGGCAAGTGTACCGGGTCGCATCAAGTAGTAATAACTCACTTAGAGTGAGGTCGATCCCACAGGGATTGATGGATCAAGCAACTTTAGTGGGTGATTAGTTTAGTCAAGCTAACATTGAAGTGAAATTGGGTGAAATGTAGCCAACAGAAAGTAAATTTGCAGGAATTATAAAGTGCAGAAAGTAAATTGCCTTGAAACTTAAAGAGCAAGAAATGTAAATTGCAAAGAACTTAAATGACAAGAAATGTAAATTGCATGAAAAGTAAAGGGGCTGGGGTGCTGGAAATTAAATAGAGCAATAGATCAGAACTCAAAACTCTTCTAGCAAGCTTAAATTGCAGGAAAGTAAATTGGGAGCAATGTAAACAGAGAAGCAAAATTGCAGGGAATCGGAACTTAGAGCAATTGCAGAGGAATTAAAATTGTTCAGGAAATATAAATGAGATTTGCAGCAAGCTTAATGTAAACTGAATTGAGGAACCAAACAGAAAGTAAAATGCAGCTCAATTGCAATAGCTAAAGGAAAGTTGAAGATCTCAGGGGTTGGATGAGATTAGAGAACAAGTCTAGATCTCACTCCCTTCCTTGATCCAACAAAAAACAAGTTTGCAGAAGAAAGAAGAAATGAAGTTGAAAACAGTAAATGAAAACTCAGATTCAACTTTCAATTCTTAGCAATTATGCAGAAGATGAACAAAGATGGATTTCAGATCAAAGATTGAAACAGAATTCCTCCAACCTCAATCCAAAATTTCAAAACAAAGAAAAAAACAAAAGGGAGAGCTCTCTACTACTACTCCTCCCTAATGGAGCTAGCCCTTTTCCAATCGAGCTCCCCACCTCCTCTCTGGAATGAGAGTGATGCCTTTATATAGGCTTTTTACAAAATGAAAATAAAATGAAATTGAAATTAAAAACAAATTCACAAAATGAAATTCCTAATCTAGCTTCTCTGTGTTCCTTTGAGTGATGATGTGGGCTTTGCTTGCTTTGGATTTGAGGAGAAATGGGTTTGGTTGGCCTTGATTCAATTTGGAGAGGAATTGAATTTAAATTGAATTTTGGTTGAATTTTTGGCCCATGAGTGACACTCCCAGGAGGCTGCTCTGCTCTTGTAGAGGGCAGAGCAGTGAAGCTTTGTATGGGGATGCATGTTGCGTGCCAAGTGTGGGAGGGGCACCAGGGGATTGCCCTGCCCTTGTGGAGAGCGGGGCAGCAGTGTCTTGTGCGTGCCTTGCCTCTGCTCGTGCTGTGATGCGCACGCCCAAGCTCCCTTGTGTGCGCCAAGGATGCCCGTGTCATGCATGCCCATGTGCGTGCCAAAGGGAGTTCCCAAGCTCGAACCTTGGTGAAAGCATTTGGGGGAGCAATTTTCCTTGATTTTTCATGAAGAGAGCATGACATTGCTCTCCAAGAGAGCACTCTGCTCTTCTTGAGAGCCGACTTCCTTGGTTTCCTTGTGTCTCCCTCTTCGAGCCTTGGTGGAAGCACTTTGGTTCATTTTTGCTTATTTTTGGCCCTTAAAGATGCCTTTCACTCATGCCTCAATTGCACGCCAAATATGGATTTCTATATATCGTTGGAAAGCTCTGAATGTCAGATTTCCAACGCAACTGGAAGCACATCAATCAGACATTTGTAGCTCAAGTTATAACCCTTTGAAGGAGGCATGGTCATGCTGTGAGCGCCCAGATTTTAACTTAGCGAAAATTCTTGCTTCCAACCTTACTTTGCATCACGATACTGCTCTGCCCTTGGCAAGAGCAGGCCAATGTGCGTGCTGGTTGCTTCCTCCTTTAATTTGGTCATGGGCCACGCTTTTAAAAGCGTGGTCTAAGCCTCCAAAGCGTGCTCCAACTTCAAAGTGTGCCCCAAAGCTCTTTTTTCTCCTTTTTAGCTTATTTTGTGCTTCTTTGCTTCTTTTTCTTCTTATTTCCTACAAGATTTATAAAATTAAAAGATCAAGGAAATCTTCCAATTAAGCACAAAAGAATGCAATATTTAAGCACTAATCATCAATTTCTTGTATGAAAGAGCATTGAAAAATAGGTATATGATGACTTGTCATCACAACACCAAACTTAAACCTTGCTTGTCCCCAAGCAAGAAAAGAATCATGCAATAAAGATTGACAATCCAAGGTAAGAAGAATAGCAACTCAATGTTCATGGTTAGCTAGTTTTCTAAGCATGCTACAATCACAAAAGAAATGAAAATGATTGATGCTTCTATCTAGCTCATTTTATGAAATCTTTTTCTTATAATTCTTCCTTGAAACAAGCTTTTGATTGATTTTTTTTATTAGCTTCTCCTTTTGGGTGCTTTGCCCCATGAGTTAATAATAAAGCTACGACTTCTAAATGCTTTGTTTTCAAGTATTACCACTTGATACATAAGCACCACAAGCATTTAATTAGAGGACTTCATTAAGCTCATTCTTCTTTTCTTTTCTTGAGTCTCTAATCATTGATGCTCAGAGCCTTGAGCTTTGAGGGAGTGCTTTTGCACTTGAGCCTAGCCTTGACTTCTAAGTGTTTTATTTTCAAGCATTTGGCTTGATACATAAACACCACAAGCACTTAGCAAATAAATTGCCATTGGTACTCAGAGCCTTCAGCTTTCTCATTCTTTCCCTTTTTCTTTTCTTGCTTTAATTGTATTTGCTTCTTCAAGGTTTTCATGATTTCAAAAGATTTCACGAAATGTACTAAATGAAAAACTTCAATTAAATAAAATCCAATGCAATTGAGCAACAATCAATCATACTAGCTTTCCAATACTTGTATGCACATGCTAAGTTCTTCTTTAATGCCTTGTTTGTTTATGATCATGATGCTTTATTGCTTTTGAACTCACAAAACTCAAGTTGGTAGTCATAATGCCACAACAACATGTTACATATCAAAATTCAAGCTATGCTTATTCATACCACACATGCATACAGAGAAGATAAAGACAATCATGCAAATTATAGTACTGGAAACAAATTAGAAGAAAAAGAACTCTACAACCTTGTAGTTCATCTTCATTATTGTTGTCCTTTTTCTCCAATTCTTCCTCTTTCCCTTGCCAAACTCAGAATGCTTGCTCATCTTCAAGCAACAATTAGAACAATGGCTATGGGGATAAGATGGATCATGAATGTCTTACACAATGAAATGTTAGCAATACATGTGTTTAAGCAAGCAAAATTAAAGATAAGAATCAAGGCACAAGAGACAGAGACATTGTGATTGCAAACATAAGATGGTGTGCATGATACATTGCATAAAAAAATAAGTGGCACACCAAACTTAGTGTGACATTCTCACTTGGAATTGATGCAAGTATTTAGTAAACATTGGAACCAAATTTTGTTGCATAGCAACACCAAACTTAGAATGCAACCATATGTCAATTTATTTGAACTAAAACTAAACAAAAGAAACTGTTATTTGTTGAATACAATCACCAAGCCAAAAATCTGTCTGAATAAGGATCTCTTGATGCTGTATTAACAAAAACAGTTGATAAAAGAAAACTTAAAAATAAAGAGGTGACTAAAACAAAGAGAATGCAAACAAAATGTCAAAACAAAAGAAAAATAACAATGCAAAGGCAATATGATTATGCAGACAAGTGATGTTGCTGGATGAGTTGCATAGAAAAATAAGTGGCACACCAAACTTAGAATCTTGGTATGTCACTTTCATTTTTGATTTGATGCAATCATCCAAAAAGATTGAAAATAATTTGTTGCAAGACAACACCAAACTTAGAATGTAATCATATGCCAATTTATTGAAATTTAAACAAAGCATGGAGAAGAAATGTACCTACTGTCTACCTGTTCTTTACTTTCTTCCTCTTCTTCCAATTTGTTAAGAGGAATGACCTCAAAGGAGGAGAAGATTCAGCTATTGTCCCTTACCTTGGCCTTTCCTCAGCAAGCTTCCTTTTGCAAATGGCTTGATTGATCTTGCTTGCTGGATTAGGGACAGGATTGGTGCTCTTGTTAGTTGCCTTCACTTCTTTGAATTCAAGACTTGGTTTCTGTGTGATTATTGGAGTTTTGTATTCATCCAGGGCCTTTTGCATTGGTGGTTCCATGAGCTTTTCCTCTATGTACTTTTCTGCTTCACTTGATTTTGACTTCTCTTGAGTGTCTTCCTCACTTTCTTGCTCTTCCACTTCTTCTCTTGCACTCAACATTTGACTTAATAGCTTTTTCATTGAGGAGGTTTGTTGATCTTCCCAATATTTCTTCATCTCTTCTTCATATCTTTTAATCTCAGATTCAATTGTTGAGACTTTTTGGTCCGGGGGGTTTGAGGAGGTTGTGAGTGTTCAGGTTCTCTTGTCATCTCAAGTGCAGTTTCAGGTTCAAATATTTTCACCACCTCTTTTTTCATTGAAATTTCACTTCACACAAAGGCTTCCTCATCTTGCCCTTCCTCTTTCCTTGTTGCACTCACCAATTGAGCTAACATTATTTCCATGTTTTTGAATGAATTTTCTTACTCGTTCCAGGATATATGTGCCTCCCTCTCATATTTTTCAAACATGGTCTAAAGCTTTGAGAGGCTTTGGTTCATGGAAGTTTGTGTGGGTGGTGAATTTTGATAAAGGCTTTCTGTTAAAGCATGGTCAAGTGATGATATCTTTGGATGAATATCATATGGAGCATTAGAATTTCCTTCCCAGCCATTATTAGAATCATGAATAGCATTATTTTATGGTGGAGGGAAATATCCCATATGATTGTCTCCCTCATCTTGTGTTTCTGAAGCAATTCTCCATGGATTGGAGTGCTTAGAATTTGTATTTTCTTGGTGATATTCCCAGTCACCATTAGAGATTGGTGATGGTGGGTGATGTCCCATCAAATTTGTTTGAACTCCATTTGAATTTTGGAAAACACAACACCAAGGAAAATTGAAATTCATGTCTCAGAGAAGAACTTCTGAGTGAGGCAATAACTCAAACACCTTGATTTCAATTTAGAACAGAGAACAAAAACAAAAAAATTCTTGATCTAGACTTCTCACCCACTTAATCATTGTTGATCTAAATTAATCCTCGGTAACGGCGCCAAAAACTTGATGGTGTTTTTGTGGAAAAATGAATTTCCAACACACAAAGCCAACCGGCAAGTGTACCGGGTCGCATCAAGTAGTAATAACTCACTTAGAGTGAGGTCGATCCCACAGGGATTGATGGATCAAGCAACTTTAGTGGGTGATTAGTTTAGTCAAGCTAACATTGAAGTGAAATTGGGTGAAATGTAGCCAACAGAAAGTAAATTTGCAGGAATTATAAAGTGCAGAAAGTAAATTGCATTGAAACTCAAAGTGCAAGAAATGTAAATTGCAAAGAACTTAAATGACAAGAAATGTAAATTTCATGAAAAGTAAAGGGGCTGGGGTGCTGGAAATTAAATAGAGCAATAGATCAGAACTCAAAACTCTTGTAGAAAGCTTAAATTGCAGGAAAGTAAATTGGGAGCAATGTAAACAGAGAAGCAAAATTGCAGTGAATCGAAACTTAGAGCAATTGCAGAGGAATTAAAATTGTTCAGGAAATATAAATGAGATTTGCAGCAAGCTTAATGTAAACTGAATTGAGGAACCAAACAGAAAGTAAAATGCAACTCAATTGCAATAGCTAAAGGAAAGTTGAAGATCTCAAGGGTTGGATGAGACTAGAGAACAAGTCTAGATCTCACTCCCTTCCTTGATCCAACAGAAAACAAGTTTGCAGAAGAAAGAAGAAATGAAGATGAAAACAGTAACTGAAAACTCATATTCAACTTTCAATTCTTAGCAATTATGCAGAAGATGAACAAAGATGGATTTCAGATCAAAGATTGAAACAGAATTCCTCCAACCTCAATCCAAAATTTCAAAACAAAGAGAAAAACTAAAGAGAGAGCTCTCTACTACTACTCCTCCCTAATGGAGCTAGCCTTTTTCCAATCGAGCTCCCCCCCTCCTCTCTGGAATGAGAGTGATACCTTTATATAGGCTTTTTACAAAATGAAAATCAAATGAAATTGAAATTAAAAACAAATTCACAAAATGAAATTCCTAATCTAGCTTCTCTGTGTGCCTTTGAGTGATGATGTGGGCTTTGCTTGCTTTGGATTTGAGGAGAAATGGGTTTGGTTGGCCTTGATTCAATTTGGAGAGGAATTGAATTTAAATGGAATTTTGGTTGAATTTTTGGCCCATGAGTGACACTCCCAGGAGGCTGCTCTGCTCTTGTGGAGGGCAGAGCAGTGAAGCTTTGTGTGGGGATGCATGTTGCGTGCCAAGTGTGGGAGGGGCACCAGGGGATTGCCCTGCCCTTGTAGAGAGCGGGGCATGATGACAGGTCATCTTAGCCTAGTTTTACTAGTCTTTTTCTTTTATTTTCAATAGATTTTATGCACTTTCTTGAGCCATAAGTAAGCCAATTGGGTAGAATTTCATGTTTTCTTTGATTCAATCAACCATGGATGAATTAATGCAATTTCATGAGATTTTGTGCTATAATTGTCATATATTATGAAAGAATAACAAACTCATGATCTTGAGCATAGCTTTGATGTGTTTGGTTGATTGATGATAGGTGAAAAGAGCTTTGAAGAAGGTTGAAGAAAGACGAAAGGGCAAGGAGCAAGAGAGAACAAAAAGCTTGAGCAAAAGCTTGCCTCAAGCTTTTGCTCAAACTTTTGGAAGAGCTGAAAACACACCCAAGAGGAGAAAAGCTTGCGCCAACGTTTGCCTCAAGCTTTTTGGCAAATGTTGGCACCACACACCAACACCAAGGAGGAGAAAAGCTTGCACCAATGTTTGCCTCAAGCTTTTTGGCAAACGTTGGCGCCACACACCAACACCCTGGAGGAGAAAGGCTTGCGCCAACGTTTGCCTCAAGCGTTTTGGCAAACGTTGGCGCCACACATGCACACAATGGGATCCAACGTTTGGCTAAAAGTTTGACCTCAAACTTTAGCCCAAACGTGGACATCAGCAAAAGGGGGTGGCTGATATAAAAAGCTTGAGTAAAAGTTTGCCTCAAACTTTTACTCAAGCTTTTGTGATTTATGTCCCGGTTCAAAATGGGTTTCTCTCCAACTCCAAGTGCAATCAACAGAGGCCTTTTTCAACCCATTTCAATCAAGAGCAAAGGCCCAATTCAAGGCTTGAAGATCATTTGAAGAGAGTGTATAAATAGCTTAGGATTTAAGTTTTTCGGGGAGCTTTTCTTGGAGGATTTTGAATACACTTGTAGTAGAGAGATCACTTTACATTTTTAAGTTGTTGTTCTCGGGGAAGGAGAATTGAATTCTCTTCCTCCTAGTTTTCTTGTTTTCAATTTCAATTACACTTGTCTTGAGTCTTGGGTGTTGAGAATTGGGGAAATTCTGTCTCAATCTCACCTTGAGATCTCTTTCTGTTTCTTTTACTGCACCATTGGAGAATTGAGATTTAAATTCAAGTTTTCTTCTATTTTGATCTTTAAATTTCTTGCAATTGCTCTTTGAATTTGGATCTAGGAAGGCATTGAGATCTAGACTTGGTTATCTAGTCTCTTGGGTCCTGAGATCTGGAGTTTTCCTTTTAATTCCTCTGTTGAATGTTTCTTCAAGTCAATTTATATTTTCTGTTTGAAATCCATTGCAATTAATCTCATCTTCTACTTTCCTGTTCATTGCAATTTACTTTTCCTTGTTTAATTTCTGCAATC
Organism: Arachis hypogaea; assembly: GCF_003086295.3. Lineage (NCBI taxonomy): Eukaryota > Viridiplantae > Streptophyta > Magnoliopsida > Fabales > Fabaceae > Arachis > Arachis hypogaea. The sequence goes on from NC_092037.1 coordinate 27,816,572, forward strand.
CCACATCCCTGACCCATTTACAATTCAAGTCATTTACATTTCTTGCACTCTAAGATTCTGCAATTTACATTTCTTGCTTTCTACGTTTCTGCCATTTAATTTCTTGCACTTTAAGATTCAGCACTTTTACTTTCCTTGCACCTTTAATTTTCAGTCAATTACCCCTCTCCCTTTGATTTCATGCAATTTAGCTTCTGTTAGATACAAATCACTCAAATCAAATCTTGTTCGCTTGATAAATCAACCACTAAACAAAAATTGCTCAATCCTTCAATCCCTGTGGGATCGACCTCACTCCCGTGAGTTTTATTACTTGATGCGACCCGGTGCACTTGCCGGTGAGTTTTGTGTTGGATCGTTTTCCGCACATCAAGTTTTTGGCGCCGTTGCCGGGGATTGAAATAGATTGACAATGATTAAGTGAGGTGATAGTTTAGATCAAGCACTTTTTCTTTATTTTTTACTGACCCACTAACTGTTTGAATTTTTGCTTAAGCTAACTAAAACTTCATTCTAGCAATAGATTGAAGTGTCACTGGGTGTATTTCTTTTGTGTTGTTTGTATGTCTGGTACAGGGAGAGTTACTCCTGTTTTATCTGAAGCTAGCCAGAGAACTCTAAGGAGATTAAGAAGAGCTGATAGAGGGAAAGGCCTTGTTGGAGAGGAAGAATCTGAGGAAGAATATCACGAGATGGAAGGAGATCCATCTAATCCAGGAGAAGGAGTTAACAATAATCCACAACAGAGGAGAGTACTGGCCTCCTATACTTTTGCAAATGCTAGACATTGTGGGAGCAGCATACTCACCCCCAATGTCAATGCGAACAACTTTGAGTTGAAGCCACAACTTATTACACTCGTCCAGAACAATTGTTCCTATGGAGGAAGTCCACTGAAGGATCCAAACTAGCACCTATCCACCTTCTTGAGGATTTGCGACACTGTCAAATCCAATGGTGTGAATCCTGAAACTTACAAACTTCTGCTGTTCCCATTCTCTCTAAGGGATAAGGCTGCTCAATGGATAGAAACATTTCCGAAGGGAAGCATCAACACTTGGGATGATTTGGTGAGTAAGTTTCTTGCCAAGTTTTATCCCCCTCAAAGGATCATCCGGTTGAAGACTGAAGTGCAGACATTCACGCAAATGGAGGCTGAAAATCTGTATAAAGCATGGGAGAGATATAAGGCTCTGCTGAGGAAATGTCCACCAGAGATGTTCACTGAGTGGGACAAGCTACAGAACTTCTATGAAGGGCTCACTCTAAAGGCTCAAGAGGCACTTGATCACTCAGCTGGAGGATCATTGTAACTGATGAAAATTGCAGAAGAAGCTCAAAATCTCATTGACATGGTGGCTAACAATCAGTATTTCTTTGCTCATCAAAGGCAACGCCAACCATCACAAAGAAGAGGAGTAATGGAACTGGAAGGAGTGGACTCAATTTTAGCTCAAAACAAAGATGCAGCAACAAATTCAATAACAATTTGAGCAAATGGCCAAAAGAATTGATGGCCTGCAAGTAGCATCAGTGAGTGCCACAAGCCAACCAACCAATCCTTGGGGGCAGAATGAGGAGAACCAAGAGGAACAACAACAAGATCAAGTGCAGTATATGCACAACCAAGGTTCAAATGAGGTGTATGGTGATACCTACAACCCATCCTGGAAGAATCACCCAAACCTCAGATGGGGGGATAACCACAACCAAAACCAACAACCGTGGCAGAGGAACTCAAACCCAAACACCTTAAGAAACAACCAAAACCACAACCAACAGCAGACTAGCCAAAACCCTTATAGAAAACCCCAAAATAACTTCCCCAACTCCAACCATTTTCCATCCAATAACCAACTCACTAACCAAAACACTCACCATCAACCATCAACACCCCATAATCAAGCAACTTCACATGACTCTCAGAGGATCACCAACCTGGAAATGCTAATGGAGAAGATGATGAAAAACCAAGAATTAACAGCACGGAACCAGGAAGCAACCATAAAGGGGCTGGAAAGGCAAATTGGTCAGCTCTCCAAGCAATTCACCAATGAAAGACCATCAAGTTCCCTGCCGAGTGACACAATCCCAAATCCTAAGGAAGAATGCAAGGCGATACAATTAAGGAGTGGGAGAACATTGATGAGCAACAATGACACTACAAAGAAGCAAATGGAGAGCAGCAAAAGACCAATAGAAGATGAAAAGCCAACAAAGGCAGATGAAGCCGAGGGTCAAGTTGTGATGCCAAACAAGGACACTGAGAAACTCAAAGAGAAGAACAACCAACCACACAGTTCAAAAGAAGTGATTCAGGGACTAAGGACCAACATTTTCCTAAGTTCCTGGAGACTTTCAAGAAGCTGGAGATCAACATTCCCTTGGCTGAAGCATTGGAACAAATGCCTTTGTATGCCAAGTTTTTGAAGGAACTTATCAACAAAAAGAGGAGCTGGCTTGAGAAGGAAACTGTGTTACTCACCGAGGAATGCAGTGCTGTGATTCAAAGAGGCATTCCTCCAAAACTCAAAGATCCAGGAAGCTTTGTAGTCTCATGCACTATTGGCAGAATGGTTCTCAACAAAACTCTCTGTGACCTTGGTGCCAGTATCAACCTAATGCCTCTCTCAATGATGAGAAAGCTTGCCATAGAAGAGCTTAAACCCACCAGGATGTCATTGGTCATGGCTGACAGATTAATCAAAACACCCAATGGAATTGTGGAAAACTTGTTGGTGAAGGTGGGGGAGTTTATTTTCCCAGCAGATTTTGTGATTTTGGATACTGAAGAGGAATGAAACAATTCAATCATTTTAGGAAGGCCATTTTTAGCCACAGCAAGAGCCATCATTGATGTAGAAAAAGGAGAGATGATCTTTAGGGTCCACAATGAACAAATGGTCATAAATGTTTTCAAGTCAATGCAACACATTTCTGAGCAAGAGGATTATATGAGAGTGGACATGATAGAGAGTTTGGTGGAAGAAATGTTGGAGGATAACCCTCAAGAGCAAGAAGAAAATCAAGAGACAACAGAGGAACAAGTAGCCGAGATATCTATTGAGCAAGAGGAAAAACAAGACAAGAAGGGAGAAGTACGAAAACAAGAACTGAAGCCATTACCCACCCATCTCAAATATGCATACCTGGGTGCATCAGAGAGCTTCCCAGTGATCATAAATTCGTCCTTGACAAAAAAGGAAGAAGGAGAACTTCTTGATGTACTCAAAGCTCATAAAGATGCTTTAGGATGGACCATTGACGACTTGAAAGGCATCAGCCCTACAGTGTGTATGCATAAGATCCTCTTGGAAGACAACTCCAAGCCAGTGGTTCAACCTCAAAGAAGGCTAAATCCCACAATTAAGGAAGTGGTCCAAAAGGAAGTAATGAAGTTGTGGAATGCAGGGATAATCTTCCCAATATCTGACAGCTCATGGGTAAGCCCGGTCCAAGTTGTACCAAAGAAAAGAGGGATGACGATCATCACCAATGAGAAGAATGAGTTAATCCCTACTAGAACAGTGACTGGGTGGAGGATGTGCATTGATTACAGGAGACTGAATGATGCCATCCGCAAGGACCATTTCCCTCTCCCTTTATTGATCAAATGCTTGAAAGATTAGCTGGTCATGCTTACTATTGCTTCCTTGACGGCTACTCCGGATACAATCAGATAGTGGTGGATCTAAAAGACCAGGAAAAGACCTCGTTCACATGCCCATTTGGAGTTTTTGCCTATAGAAGAATGCCATTCGGGTTATGCAATGCCCCAACCACTTTTCAAAGGTGTATGCTTGCAATTTTTTCAGATATGGTCGAAAAATTCTTAGAGGTCTTCATGGACGACTTTTCTATTTTTGGTGATAATTTCAATGCTTGCTTGCAACATCTAACTCTTATCTTGAAATGGTGCCAAGAAACTAATTTGGTTTTGAACTGGGAGAAGTGCCATTTCATGGTACGTGAGGGTATTGTTCTTGGTCAGAAAGTTTCAAGAAAAGGGATAGAAGTTGACAAAGCAAAAGTGGAAATCATAGAAAAGCTTCCTCCACCAGCTAATGTGAAATCTGTTAGAAGTTTCTTAGGGCATGCAGGATTTTATAGAAGGTTTATCAAGGATTTTTCTAAAATAGCTAAACCTTTGAGTAATCTGCTTATGATTGATACTCCTTTTGTTTTTGATGAAAATTGCCAGCATGCCTTTGAAACTTTAAAAAACAAACTCACAACAGCACCAATCATCACACCCCCATATTGGGAACTACCTTTTGAACTCATGTGTGATGCAAGTAACATTGCAATTGGTGTTGTGCTTGGCCAAAAGAAGGGAAACTTGCATCATGTCATATATTATGCAAGTAAAGTATTGAATGAGGCTAAAAAAAATTACACCACAACAGAGAAGGAATTGTTAGCTGTAGTCTATGCATTTGATAAGTTTAGATCATATTTGATAGGATCCAAAATTGTGGTTTATACTGACCATGCTGCTCTTAAGTATTGATGTCAAAGCAGGATGCTAAACCAAGACATATCAGGTGGATATTACTCTTACAAGAGTTTGATATTGAGGTAAAGGACAGGAAGGGCACTGAGAACCGAGTTGCTGATCATTTGTCAAGGCTACCACAAGAAACAATTCAAAAAGCCTCCCAGCCTGTGAATGAAAGTTTCCCAGACGATCAGCTCTTGCAGATCCAGCAAACACCTTGTTTTGCTGACATAGCAAACTATAAAGTGGGAAGGAAGATACCTCAAGAGTTCTCTAAGCAACAAGTGAAGAAGTTAATCAATGAAGCAAAGAAGTTCTTATGGGATGAACCCTTCCTGTTCAAGAGATGTTCTAATGGAGTAATTAGAAGATGTGTCCCCGAGAGTGAAATAAGGGATATCTTGTGGCATTGCCATGGTTCAGCTTATGGTGGACACTTTGGCCCAGAAAGAACAGCTGCAAAGATACTGCAGAGTGGCTTCTATTGGCCAACTATCTTCAAGGATGCCAGCGAGTATGTTCACCAATGTAATGAATGCCAGAGAGTGGGGGGACTAACGAGAAGGAATGAGATGCCTCAAAATTTCATCTTGGAATTGGAACTATTTGATTTATGGAGAATTGATTTCATGGGACCCTTTCCCCCTTCCTATTCTTTCAGATATATCTTGGTAGCAGTGGAATATGTCTCAAAGTGGTTGGAAACCATAGCTACAACCACCTGTGATGCACAAATTGTTCTACAATTCCTTAAGAAGCATATCTTCACTAGATATGGAGTTCCCAAGGGTCTTGTGAGTGATGGTGGTAGCCATTTTTGCAACAAGCAGATGGAGAAACTCCTCGATAAATATGGAGTCATTCATAAAGTAGCCACGCCATATCACCCTCAGACCAATGGTCAGGCCGAATTAGCAAACAGGGAATTGAAGAAAATTTTGGAGAAGACAGTAGGAAGTACAAGGAAAGATTGGGCTCGGAAGCTAGAGGATGCACTCTGGGCATACAGGACAGCTTTTAAAACTCCCATTGGGAAGTCCCCCTTTCAGCTATTATATGGCAAATCCTGTCACCTCCCTGTAGAGCTTGAACACAAAGCGTTTTGGGCTACTAAACTCCTAAACTTAGACTTTGAAGCAGCAGGGGAGAAAAGTTATTGCAGCTAAATGAGCTGGATGAATTTAGGCTAGAAGCTTATGAAAATCCAAAGATATACAAAGAAAAAGCCAAGAGGTGGCATGACAGGAAAATCTTGAAGAAAGAATTCAAACCTGGCCAGCAAGTACTCTTGTACAACTCAAAACTCAAGATATTCCCTGGCAAACTTAAATCTAAGTGGACTGGTCCATACTTGGTAACCAAAGTTTTTCCTTATGGGAATCTTGAATTGTTAGACCGAGCTCCCCCAACTCGGAAGTTCATAGAAGGTCCGACCTCGTCCCAAGGCCCACGCCTGAGGTCGGACCTCGGACAAATAAGCTAAAGAAGGCCCATCAGAAGGAACGAAGCCCAAAACCTAAAGGCCGAAAAGGCCTAAAGAAAGGCGGTTCCACAAAGATAGGGATAAAGCTCCCAAAAGATAAGATAAGATAAGAATATCTTATCCAGGGAAGATCACGACCAACTACTATAAATACACTGGAGCACCCAGGTATAACTCATACTCTAATTCTACTCAATATCTGCTTGGACCCATGCTAACTTAAGCATCGGAGTGTCATTGCAGGTACAACCACCGGCCGCTCAGCGCATCAAGCTCGGGTCACAGAACCCTCACCTCGGGTCTTGCCAGACGGCCGAGCTACACGTTTCAGGTAACCCTCGAAACATTGGCGCCGTTGCCGGGGATCCTGGAAGTCATCCCTCTACCATGGCGGACGATCCTCCCAACAATAACCACGCTACATCAGAACAAGAGGAGGAAGTTGACACCGGAGAACGACCGGACAGCCCTCTATCACCGCGCACTCCAGGAGGAAACAAACAGAATCACCCAAAGACATCACTCCCAAACAAAAATCCACAAAATCTCGAAAAAGAAAAGAGCTCAGAAATTCTAGAAGCAGTTCGGGCACAGCAAAACCGGCTGAAACAACTCGAAGAGGACATAAAGAAGCAGAAAGAAACTGAACAAGATTTGAGAAGGGAGGCTCGCAAGCGCAGGGAATTAGAAGAAAAACTCCGGAAAATAGAGGCCAACCTGAAAGATCGGACGGACCGCGGTCCCACCCCCGAAGGCAACCATGATCCCTTCACGCAAGAGATCATGAAGGAAAAGGTATCGCGGAACTTTAAGCCACCCGATATGGATCTATACGACGGCACCACCGATCCAAGTCACCACCTCAGCAACTTTAGAAGCAGAATGTACCTAGTCGACGCCTCCGACGCGATTCGGTGCAAAGCCTTCCCCACCACTCTCACCAAGTCAGCCATGAAATGGTTCGACAACCTGCCACCAAGATCAATCACCAGCTTCGAAGACCTAACCAAAAAATTCCTAACACGGTTCTCCATTCAAAAGGACAAGGCAAAACATGCCCCCAGTCTACTCGGGATCAAACAAGGCAACCAGGAAACTCTCCGAGAGTACATGGAGCGATTTAACAAAGCCTGCCTGGACATACAACACTTGCCCACTGAAGCAGCCATCATGGGACTAGCAAACGGCCTAAAGGAGGGACCGTTTAGCCAATCCCTATCCAAACGATACCCGACCTCCCTGTACGAGGTGCAGGAACGAGCAGAAAAATATATCAACATGGAAGAAACCTCCCAGCTAAGAGACTCTTTCAGGAAGGAATCAAACTACCCACTCCGAGATCGAGATCGGGAACAAAGGAAGAAAGAAGAAACCAACTCGGACAAGCCACGGAAATACCACAGTTACACCCCCCTCCGAGTCTCCGTGGTAGACATCTACAGAGAAGTATGCCACACCGAGAAAATCCCACCACCTCGACCGCTAAAACACAAAAGAGCGGGGAAAGATCGGTCTGAATACTGTGAATACCACAAGCTCTACGGCCATTCTACTAACGACTGCCACGATCTAAAGAATGTTATAGAAAAGCTAGCCAGAGAAGGAAAACTCGACAGATACATAGCAGAGAAAGGAGAAGAAACCAGAAAAAGGAGGCGGGGAGATAACGAGGAACGGGCCGAACAAACCCCACGAACCCCTGGAAGACACGTGCACATGATAAATGGAGGTTTTGCAAGCGGAGGAACATCCAGATCCTCGCGAAAAAGACACCTCAAAGAAGTCTATCATGTCCGAGAAGACAGTCCCCTACCCGAGTTGCCTACCATCTCATTTACCCGAGAAGACGCTCAAGGGATAATACCCGGGCACGACGATCCAATGGTGGTCACCATTATCCTAGCAAACGCCAACTTACATCGAACCCTGATTGACCAGGGAAGCTCAGCAGATATCCTGTTCAAAGCGGCCTTCGACAAGCTCGGACTTGAAGAAAAAGAGCTAAAGGCCTATCCCACCGACCTATTTGGGCTAGGGGACACCCCGATCCATCCCTTAGGATACATCTCGCTACACACTACCTTTGGAAGAGGCGAGCAATCTAAAACATTAAGCATCGACTACATTATAGTCGACGTTACCTCAGCGTACAACGCCCTCATTGGGCGACCAACCCTAAACAGACTAGCAGCTGTAGTCTCGACCCCACACCTCTGTATGAAGTTCCCTACCGTAAAAGGAATCGCTACCCTAAAAGGCGACCAAAAACTGGCGCGGCGATGCTATAACGAAAGCCTGAGCTTAAAGGGAAAGGAGATCAACACAATAGAACTCGGGCGAGTTCAAGTCCGAGAAGACCTTCGGCCACAACCAGAGGGAGAAACCGAAAGAATCCAGATCGGGAACACATCTGAAAAAGTAACAAATATAGGGGCAAACCTCGAAGCGGGCCTAAAAGAGGAACTCATAACCCTCTTAAAAGAAAATTCCGACCTCTTCGCCTGGAAAGCCTCCGACATGCCAGGCATTAGTCCCGACCTGATGTGCCATAGGCTATCAGTGTACCCGGGATCCCGACCTGTCCAACAAAGACGCAGGAAACTCGGGCCTGAGCGCATGCAAGCAATAGAAGAACAAATACAAGCACTACTAGATGCAGGGTTCATTAGGGAAGTAAAATACCCCCTATGGCTCGCAAACGTGGTCCTGGTAAAAAAGCCCAATGGAAAATGGAGAATGTGCGTCGACTACACGGATCTCAACAAAGCCTGCCCCAAAGACCCATATCCACTACCAAACATCGACGCCTTAGTCGACGCAGCCTCAGGCTACAGATATCTCTCCTTCATGGATGCATACTCGGGATACAATCAAATCCCGATGTACGGACCCGACCAAGAAAAGACCTCGTTCATCACCCCAAGGGCAAACTACTGCTACGTAGTAATGCCCTTCGGGCTGAAGAACGCAGGGGAAACCTACCAGAGGCTAATGAATAAAGTGTTCTCAGAGCACATCGGACTACAGCTAGAGGTGTATGTCGACGACATGCTGGTAAAGACACAAGAAGACAGAAACTTGGTGACCGACCTCACCAGTGTCTTCGACACCCTCAGGAAACACAACATGAGACTTAACCCGACAAAGTGTACCTTCGCCGCAGAAGCCGGAAAGTTCCTAGGCTTCATGCTGACTCAAAGAGGCATCGAAGCAAACCCGGATAAATGCCAAGCAATACTCAATATGAAGAGCCCGACGTGTGTCAAAGAAGTACAACAACTGAATGGAAGGCTAGCCGCCCTATCAAGATTCTTGGCAGGATCAGCGATAAAATCACTACCTCTCTACTCACTCCTAAAGAAAGGGAAACCCTTCGCGTGGACCCCGGAGTGCGAAAAAGCCTTCCAAGAATTCAAGGAATTCCTCGGGCAGCCACCAATCCTAACCCGACCTTTAAAAGGGGAAGAGCTCGTATTATATCTCTCGGTCGGACATCGAGCAGTTGCTTCAGCATTAATACGAGAAAATGACCAAGGACAACACCCCATATACTTTGTAAGCAAGGCACTACAAGGGGCCAAGTTAAACTATCAGAAAATAGAAAAATTCGCCTACGCCCTAGTGTTCACATCCCGGAGGCTCCGTCCCTACTTTCAAGCCCACACCATCAAGGTCCGGACAAACCAACCCATGAGACACATCCTACAAAAAACAGACATGGCAGGACGAATCCTACAATGGGCGGTGGAACTGTCCGAGTTCGACCTTCACTATGAAGCCCGGACTGCCATAAAATCCCAGTATCTAGCCGACTTCATCGCAGAATACACTGAGACCCCTGGAACCCCACTCTCATGGAACCTGTATGTCGACGGGTCCTCAAACAAAACAGGAAGCGGAGCCGGGGTTATACTTGAAAGCGACCAAGGAACGCGGATAGAACTATCCCTAAAATTCGAGTTCCAGGCTTCAAACAACCAAGCCGAATACGAGGCCCTACTAGCAGGTCTAAAGCTAGCCGAAGAGGTCGGAGCCCAGAGAATCACGATCTTCAGCGACTCCCAGGTCATCACATCACAAGTAAATGGAAGTTACCAGGCCAAAGACCCAACTATGAAAAAAATACCTGGACCAAACACAGGCACAGTTACGCCATTTCCCAGAAATACAAATCCAACACATACCTCGGGAGCAAAATGCCCGGGCAGACGCCCTCTCAAAGCTTGCTAGCACCAAACCCGGAGGCAACAACAGAAGTCTCCTCCAAGAAACCTTACAATCTCCCTCCGTATTAAGAGAGGAAGAAATACTAAATATATCCAACCAACAACAAGGATGGATGACCCCCATACTCAACTACCTGAAGTCGGGAACTCTCCCCGCCGAAAGAAAAGAAGCTAAAAGGCTTACAAAGGACGCCCAGAATTATACATTAATTCACGACGTATTATACAGAAGAGGATTCTCAAACCCCCTCCTTAGGTGCGTTCCGACCTCAGAAACAAAAAGCGTCCTCGAAGAAGTCCACGAAGGCATGTGTGGAAACCATCTCGGAGCTCGGGCACTATCCAAAAAAGTAGTCAGAGCCGGGTTCTACTGGCCGACCTTGCAAAGGGACGCAACGGAGTTTGTGAAAATATGCCTCCCCTGCCAAAAACACGCCAATTTTCACAAAGCACCGCCCGAAGACCTTATCAGCATCACTGCGCCATGGCCCTTCGCAAAATGGGGACTCGACCTACTCGGCCCGTTTCCACAAGGACCGGGGCAAGTCAAATACCTCATAGTAGGGGTCGACTACTTCACAAAGTGGATCGAAGCTGAACCCTTAGCCACTATTACGGCTCAGAAAAGCCGTAGATTCCTATACAAAAATATTGTCACGAGGTTCGGAGTCCCCTACTCCATCACAACAGACAATGGAACACAGTTCACGGACACAAGTTTTCAGAACTTGGTGGCCGAACTAAAAATCAAACAGCAATTCACATCGGTCGAGCACCCACAAGCCAATGGACAAGCAGAGGCTGCAAATAAAGTCATCTTGGCCGGGTTAAAACGAAGACTCCAAGAGGCCAAAGGGGCATGGGCCGAAGAACTCCCCCAGGTACTATGGGCATATCGGACAACCCCGCACTCTACAACGGGAGAATCCCCATTCCGACTAGCTTACGGGATGGAGGCAATGATTCCTATCGAAATAGATGAAGGGTCGCCCAGAGTCATCTTCTACAACGAAGGAAGCAACCCACGGGCACAAAGGGAAGAACTCGACCTCCTCCCCGAGGTCCGAGAAAGAGCCCGAATCCGAGAAGAAGCCTTAAAACGGCGAACGGCCCTCAGATACAATCAAAAGGTAATAAAGCGAAGTTTCTCCATTCACGACCTGATTCTAATCCGAAATGACATCGGAACACAAAAGTCGGGAGAAGGAAAGCTAGCCGCAAATTGGAAAGGGCCCTACAAGGTAACAGAAGTCTTAGGGACAGGCTACTACAAAATATCCGACCTAGAAGGCAATGAGCTGCCCAGGGCCTGGCACGCCTGTAATCTAAGACGGTACTACAGCTAGAAAAACTTAACCCGAGGTGTACTCTTTTTCCCTACGAGGGTTTTTTAATGAGACACCCGGTTAAAGTAGGATACCCGACCTAGTCAAAGGGTAAACACTTTGTAAATATTCTTTCTTTTTTTTACTAATCAAATTTCTCTATTTTCTCTCCCTCATGATGAAGCAAATCCTAAGAAAAGTACCCCACCAAGGCGCATTAATTTATGCTCGGCAAAACGCAAAAAATCATTTGCCAAGAGACCATACAAGGTCGGCAAAGATAAAGCGACGAGGTTCAAATTAATGTGAGAAGTTATAAAGTAACTCTGAAATGGCTCGAAGAGCCAAATAAAAAGAGGTTACAAAAATAACTTAAAAAGGCCGACCAAATGACGAAGTCGGACCCAACCAAGGGAAAGTTATAAAGTAACTCTGAAATGGCTCGAAAAGCCAAATAAAAAGAGATTACAGAAATAACTCAAAAGGGCCGACCGACGACAAAGTCGGACCTAACAAAAAGGAGGTACTCGAGCACCCGATGTCCGAGAAAAAGCTCGGACCCAAGAAAGAAGCCTTAAAATGACGAGAACCAAGATTTCGAAAAACGCTTACTAAAAAGTTGCTTTACAAAAGCAACTAAAAAGTACAAGCGAAAGAACGAAATCAAAGGAAGCCTCGACAACGCTTACTAAAAAGTTGCTTTACAAAAGCAACTAAAAAGTACAAGCGAAAAGAACGAAATCAAAGGAAGTTTCAAAACGCTAGCTAAAAAGTTGTTATCCGAAAACAACTAAAAAGCACAAAAGCGGAAACAAAAAGTCAAAACGCTAGCTAAAAAGTTGTTATCCGAAAACAACTAAAAAGCACAAAAGCGGAAACAAAAAGTCAAAACGCTAGCTAAAAAGTTGTTATCCGAAAACAACTAAAAAGCACAAAAGCGGAAACAAACGGTCAAAACGCGAACAAAAACACCGCATAATAAGCTAAAAAAGTTACTAAAAAGTAGCTAAAAGCAAAAGGTGTTCAAAGCGTTCAACAGAAACCATCCAAAAGACAAAAGAGCTCACAGGCCGGGCACAAAACCAGAATAAAAAGATTACAGAGGATCAAAGTCCTTCCCGGACTCCACATCAACAGAAGGCTGCGGAGCAAACATAGAAATCGGGACAGCATCGACGGCAACGTCCTCTCGATTCGAAACCCCCACACCAGATCCATCCCCGACCAAGGGAGAAGTCGGGTTCTGAACAGGAACCCCGGGGTCGGACATCGGAACTTCATCCTCGGCAGGAGCAGGAACAATCTTTCCCTCCACGACAACATTATCCGTACTAAATAAGCTCAGATCCAGGTCGGGAGCAAGAACCCGGACCTGAGCCTTCAAGTTCTCAAACATCGCATCCATACCCTTAGCCACGTGACCCTCCAGCTCGTAAAAATCATCCCGAGCAGATTGCAACTTCTCCTTCGTCTCCACAAGCTCAGCATATAGCTTGGTATAATTCTCTGTAGCCACCTTCGCCATCTCCTCAGATGTCTTCACTGCCGCCACAGCCGCGGTAGCTTTAGTTTTCTCTTTCTCCAAGGAGGCCTCCAGCTCAGTAATCCTGGCAGCCTTCAGTTGACTAATCTTATCGAGCTCGGACTGAGCCTTCTCAAGTCGGGAGCTGGTCGCCCCAAGAGGGGATTTCTTGAACTCCCGGGCAATAGCGGCATGAAGACTAGCCATCCGGACACAGCTCCGCGCCATATACTGAAAATGATGCTCCATAGAAACATCATCAGTGGAAATAAAGGTCTGAGGGAGAATATGCTGCTCAATCCAACCAAGCGCGTCAAAGTCCTTATCATTGAAACCGGCAAGCTCTTGAGAGGTCTTCTGCTTCTTGGGAGGAGGACCCGAGAACGGAGGAGGAGAAGAGGTAGCAGGCCCAGAGGTCGGAGGATCCTGACTTAAAGCTCGGAACTGGGGAGTCGGAATAGTCTTCGACCGAGTCTGAACACCTATAGTAGTCTTCTGCGGAGAAGATCGGGCAGAAGCATCCCCGGCCTCGAGATTTCGAGCAGCCACCGACTTCTTCATCCGACGAAGAAACTTCATAGAATCCGCCTGAGAAGACATCTCTGCAGAAATAAAAAGGAAAAAGATCACCACAACAGAAATTCCACCAAAACAAAACCCAAATACTAAGAAGGATAAATCTCAAAGAGGTCGGGAACTACCTAACTCGGAACGGAGAAGGCTTGGATCTCCCAACATTTTCTTCGTGTCCAAGTGAGGTGCCCGACCCCATAAACTGCTCACCACACCCACAAAGGCCTGCTCCACCTCATCTAAACTCTCAAAAGTATACTTAACAGACACTATATTCTCCTGCCAACAAAGAGGAAAAGAAGGCTCCCCACTCTCATCTAGAAAGAAAGGTCGGACGTCTCCAACAGCCCGGACCTTGAAATAAAAGTTCTTAAAATCGTGAAAAGACTCATCATACAGGGTACAGAACTTCCTCCCCTGGTTAGCCCTAAAAGAGACCCAAGACACCTTCCCTCCGCCCGACCCCGACTTCGTCAACACAAACAAATAGAAAAAAGAGAAATAGAGGGAGAAACACCCAAAAACTGACACAAAAGTTGGAACAGCTTTAAAAATGCCCAGGAATTTGGATGGAGCTGCGTAGGGGCAAGGTTACAAGACCACAACACCTCGGACTCCAGGTCGGTAAAAGGAAGTCGGACACTCAGCTTAGAAAAAAAGCAATCATAAGCATAAAAGAAAAGCTTCTCGGAACTGTCTAAAGGCGGGAAGCACACTCTCTCCTCAGAATCTACCACAGAAGGGACTCTTAAAGGAACAGGATCTACCCAACCAAGACCACTCGGAATCTTGGTCGACATCGCTTGCAGAACCTTTCGAGACATAAAAATCTTGCCTACAAAGAAGAATACAACAGCAAAGCAAAAATCACATAAAGGCAGACAGCAAAAACCCATTCAGCAAGGCGAGAAAACCAAGTTCTTTTAGAAGAAAAAACAGAAACCCGAAAACAAAATACCAAGAGAAAAGAGCCCCCCCACATACAAACAACCAAAGCAATGGCGGCGCCTCTTTTCGGGGCAAACCCAGGCATAGAAGAAAAAGAAACAGAAGCATATGTGCGCAAAGAAAATGAAGACGAGAACAAACCTGGAAGAAAGGAAGAAGACGACGAGCTCCGATGCAAGGAGAACGAAAACGGCGGCGCAGAGGAAACCCCGGAAAAACGCACAGAAAGAACCGGAGAAAAAGAACAAAAAAGGAGCGGCGCTCGAAAGAGAGGTGGCGAAAACTCAGAAAATGGAAAGGGAACAGAATAAACGAAGAAAATGAGGAAAGGGGCAAATAAATAATGCCTTCACAGAGCCTGAACGGAAATCGAGGAGAAACGGTAAAAAGCAATAAATGCTGAAAACGGCCATTTTTTGAAATTTTGAACTATGCCCGAGCTCGACCTCTCAAAGGACGAACTCGGGCAGGGGCACTGTTCATACCCTGACCGAGCTCCCCCAACTCGGAAGTTCATAGAAGGTCCGACCTCGTCCCAAGGCCCACGCCTGAGGTCGGACCTCGGACAAATAAGCTAAAGAAGGCCCATCAGAAGGAACGAAGCCCAAAACCTAAAGGCCGAAAAGGCCTAAAGAAAGGCGGTTCCACAAAGATAGGGATAAAGCTCCCAAAAGATAAGATAAGATAAGAATATCTTATCCAGGGAAGATCACGACCAACTACTATAAATACACTGGAGCACCCAGGTATAACTCATACTCTAATTCTACTCAATATCTGCTTGGACCCATGCTAACTTAAGCATCGGAGTGTCATTGCAGGTACAACCACCAGCCGCTCAGCGCATCAAGCTCGGGTCACAGAACCCTCACCTCGGGTCTTGCCAGACGGCCGAGCTACACGTTTCAGGTAACCCTCTGAACAATGAATGTGATGATCCGTGACACTCATCATCATTCTCACATATGAACGTGTGCCTGACAACCACCTCCGTTCTACCTTAGATTGGGTGAATATCTCTTGGATTCATGATACACGATGCATGATTGATCGCCTGACAACCGAGCCAGCCATTCCGTGAGATCAGAGTCTTCGTGGTATAAGCTAGAACTGATGGCGGCATTCCAGAGAATCCGGAAGGTCTAAACCTTGTCTGTGGTATTCTGAGTAGGATTCGATGATTGAATGACTGTGACGAACTTCAAACTCCTGAGGGCGGGGCGTTAGTGACAGACGTAAAAGAATCACTGGATTCTATTCTGGCCTGATTGAGAACCGACAGATGGATAGCCGTGCCGTGACAGGGTGCGTTGAACATTTCCACTGAGAGGATGGGAGGTAGCCACTGACAACGGTGAAACCCTTGCATACAGCTTGCCATGGAAAGGAGTAAGAAGGATTGGATGAAGACAGTAGGAAAGCAGAGAGACGGAAGGGACCCAGCATCTGCATACGCTTATCTGAAATTCCCACCAATGAATTACATAAGTATCTCTATCTTTATCTTTATGTTTTATTCATTATTCATATCCATTTGAGTTTGCCTGACTAAGATTTACAAGGTGACCATAGCTTTCTTCATTCCAACAATCTCTGTGGGATCGACCCTTACTCGCGTAAGGTTTATTACTTGGACGACCCAGTACACTTGCTGGTTAGTTGTGCGAAGTTGTGATAAAGAAGTGAGATTACAATTGTGCGTACCATGTTGATGGCGCCATTGATGATCACAATTTCGTGCACCAAGTTTTTGGCGCCGTTGCCGGGGATTGTTGAGTTTGGACAACTGATGGTTCATCTTGTTGCTTAGATTAGGTATTTTCTTTTCTTCAGAATTCTTAAGAATGAATTCTAGAGTTTCATGATGATCTGTTGAAGTCTGGCTGGCTGTGAAGCCATGTCTAATTTTATTGGACCGAGGTTTCAACTTATCATCACAAGAGCATGTTGATTTCTATCAATCTTGCTGTTGGAGCAGTGATCTGCTAAGGCTTGGCTGGCCATTGGCCATGTCTAGTGTTTTGGACCGAAGCTTTCTTTGAAAGCTTGGCTGGCTGTGAAGCCATGTCTAATTCCTGGACCGGAGTCTTAGACTAAACATTGCATGATTCCTGGAATTCTCATTAAGAATTTTGATACCTTTATTTTCTTTTCCACTTAATTTTCGAAAAAATCCAAAAAAAAAAATTTTCAAAATCATAAAAAACCAAAAATATTTTATGTCTCTTTTTGAGTCTAGTGTTTCATTTTAAGTTTGGTGTCAATTGCATGTTTCTGTTCTTCTTGCATTCATGCATGTGTCTTAATAATCTTCAAGTTGTTCTTGATGGTTTCATTGCTCTGATTTTTAAATTCTCTTGACTTGAGTGTTTTGTGTGTCTCATATGCATTCTCATTTTGTTACTGTCAGTAGTATACAAACTGCTAAGTTTGGTGTCTTGCATGCATTGTTATTTGATTTTAGTTGCATTTTGATTATTCCTCTTTATTAAAAATTCAAAAATATTTTTAATTTGTGTCTTTTCAAGTCAATAATACAGAGAATTTGAAGATTCAGAACACACTGCAGAGGAATTACACAGAAAAAGATGGGCGTTCAAAATGCCCAGTGAGGAAGACAGACTGGCGTTTAAACACTAGCCAGGGTGCCTGGTTGGGCGTTTAACCCCCAAAAGGGTAGAGTTTTGGGCGTTAAACGCCAGAATGTGCACCATTCTGGGCGTTTAACGCCAGGATGGCACAAGAGGGAAGATTTTGTTTTTAATGCAATTTTTTTTCAAGTTTTCAAAATTTTTCAAAATCAAATCTTTTTCAAATCAAATCTTTTCAATCAAATCTTTTTCAAAATCAATTTCTTTCTATTTTCAAAAATACTTGCTCTCAATTAATGATTTGATTCAACATTTCAAGTGAGTTGCCTTTTCTGTTGAGAAAGGTTTAATGTTTGAATCATATCTTTTCTTGTTAGCCAAGTCATTAATTTTTAAAATCAAATCTTTTTAAAAATATTTTTCAAATCATATCTTCTCAATCACAATTTTTTTTAATCAATCAATCTTCTTAATCATATCTTTTTCAAAATAGTTTTTAATCATATCTTTTTAATTTCTAATTTCAAAATCTGTTTCAAAAATCACTTTACTTCTTTCTCAATCATGGTTTTCGAAAATCAATCAAAGTTTTTCAAAATGTTTTTAAAATCTTTTTCGAAAAATTACTTCCCCTCTTCTCATATCCTTCTATTTATGGACTAACACTATTCCTTAATGAACAATTCGAACTCCATCTTTCTTGATAAGTTTGAATTTTCTACTTCTGCCTTGTATTTTTCTTTTCCTCTGACACCTCAAGGAATCTCTATACTGTGACATAGAGGATTCCATATTTTCTTGTTCTCTTTTCTTTCATATGAGCAGAATCAAAGACAAAAGCATTCTTGTTGAGGCTGACCCTGAACCTGAAAGGACCTTGAAGCGAAAGCTAAGAGAAGCTAAGGCACAATTCTCTGTAGAGGACCTAACAGAAATCTTCAAAGAAGAAGAACCCATGGCAGCCGAAAATAACAACAATGCCAACAATGCAAGGAAGGTGCTGGGTGACTTTACTGCACCTACTCCCGACTTCTATGGGAGAAGCATCTCTATCCCTGCCATTGGAGCAAACAACTTTGAGCTTAAGCCTCAATTAGTTTCTCTAATGCAACAGAATTGCAAGTTCCACGGACTTCTATTGGAAGATCCTCATCCGTTCTTAGCTGAGTTCTTGCAAATCTGTGACACTGTCAAGACTAATGGGGTTGACCCTGAGGTCTACAGACTTACGCTATTCCCTTTTGCTGTAAGAGACAGAGCTAGGACATGGTTGGACTCACAACCTAAAGAAAGCCTGAACTCTTGGGAAAAGCTAGTCAATGCCTTCTTGGCAAAGTTCTTTCCACCTCAAAAATTGAGTAAGCT
Organism: Arachis hypogaea; assembly: GCF_003086295.3. Classification (NCBI taxonomy): domain Eukaryota; kingdom Viridiplantae; phylum Streptophyta; class Magnoliopsida; order Fabales; family Fabaceae; genus Arachis; species Arachis hypogaea. Next base: position 27,835,103 of record NC_092037.1, read on the forward strand.
TAGAGTGGAAGTCCAAACCTTCAGACAGAAGGAAGGAGAATCCCTCTATGAAGCTTGGGAAAGATACAAACAATTAATCAGAAAGTGTCCCTCTGATATGCTTTCTGAATGGAGCATTATAGGTATTTTCTATGATGGTCTCTCTGAACTATCCAAGATGTCTTTGGATAGCTCTGCTGGAGGATCTCTTCATCTGAAGAAGACGCCTACAGAAGCTCAAGAACTAATTGAAATGGTTGCAAATAATCAATTCATGTACACTTCTGAAAGGAATCCTGTGAACAATGGGATTAATCAGAAGAAAGGAGTTCTTGAGATTGACACTCTGAATGCCATATTGGCTCAGAACAAAATATTGACTCAGCAAGTCAATAGGATTTCTCAAAGTCTGTCTGGAATGCAAAATGCACCAGGTAGTACTAAGGAATCTTCCTCTGAAGAAGATGCTTATGATCCTGAGAACCCTTCAATGGAAGAGGTGAATTACATGGGAGAACCCTATGGAAACACCTATAATCCTTCATGGAGAAATCATCCAAATCTCTCATGGAAGGATCAACAGAGACTTCAACAAGGTTTCAACAACAATAATGGTGGAAGAAACAGGTTTAGCAATAGCAAGCCTTTTCCATCATCTTCTCAGCAACAGACAGAGAGTTCTAAGCAGAACAACTCTGACTTAGCAACCATGGTCTCTGATCTAATCAAAACCACTCAAAGTTTCATGACTGAAACAAGGTCCTCCATTAGAAACTTGGAGGGACAAGTGGGTCAGCTGAGCAAGAAAATTACTGAACTCCCTCCTAGTACTCTTCCAAGCAATACAGAAGAAAATCCAAAAGGAGAGTGCAAAGCCATCAACATGGCCGAATTTGGAGAGGAGGAAGAGGCAGTGAACGCCACTAAGGAAGACCTCAATGGACGTCCACTGGCCTCCAATGAGTTCCCCAATGAGGAACCATGGGAATCTGAGGCTTAAAATGAGACCATAGAGATTCCATTGAATTTACTTCTGCCATTCATGAGCTCTGATGAGTATTCTTCCTCTGAAGAGGATGAGTATGTCACTGAAGAGCAAGTTGCTAAATACCTTGGAGCAATCATTAAGCTAAATGACAAGTTATTTGGAAATGAGACTTGGGAGGATGAACCCCCTTTGCTCACCAAAGAACTGGATAACTTGTCTAGGCAGAAATTACCTCAAAAGAGACAGGATCCTGGGAAGTTCTCAATACCTTGTACCATAGGCACCATGACCTTCAAGAAGGCCTTGTGTGACCTAGGGTCAAGTGTAAACCTCATGCCACTCTCTGTAATGGAGAAGCTAGGGATCTTTGAGGTGCAAGCTGCAAAAATCTCACTAGAGATGGCAGACAACTCAAGAAAACAAGCTTATGGACTTGTAGAGGATGTTCTGGTAAAGGTTGAAGACCATTACATCCCTGCTAATTTCATAGTCCTAGAGACTGGGAAGTGCATGGATGAATCCATCATCCTTGGCAGACCCTTCCTAGCCACAGCAAAGGCTGTGATTGATGTTGATAGAGGAGAATTGATCATTCAAGTGAATGAAGAATCCTTTGTGTTTAAGGCTCAAGGATATCCCTCTGTCACCATGGAGAGGAAGCATAAAGAGCTTCTCTCAAAACAGAGCCAAACAGAGCCCCCACAGTCAAACTCTAAGTTTGGTGTTGGGAGGCCACAACCAACTTCTAAGTTTGGTGTTGAACCCCCACATTCAAACTCTAAGTTTGGTGTTGGGAGGTTCCGACATTACTCTGAGCATCTGTGAGGCTCCATGAGAGCCCTCTGTCAAGCTACTGACATTAAAGAAGCACTTGTTGGGAGGCAACCCAATGTTATATTTTATCTATTTTCCTTTGTTATTTTATGTTTTCTGTATGTTGATGATCATGAGAAGTCACAAAATCAATTGAAAAAGCAAAACAAAATGAAAAACAGAAAGAAAAACAGCACACCCTGGAGGAAGAACCTGCTGGCGTTTAAACGCCAGTAAGGTTAGCAGATGGGCGTTTAACGCCCAGTCTGGCACCATTCTGGGCATTTAACGCCAGAAAGGGGCACCAGACTGGCGTTAAACTCCAGTAAAGGGCAAGAACTTGGCGTTAAACGCCAGAAATGGGCACCAGCCCGGCGTTTAACGCCAGATTTGGCACAAAGAGCAATTTTGCTCGCCACTTGGTGCAAGGATGACTTTTCCTTGACACCTCAGGATCTGTGGACCCCACAAGATCCCCACCTACCCCACCACTCTCTCTCTTCTTCACCCATTCACCAATCACCTCAACTCCTCTTCCCCAAAAACCCTTCACCTATCAAATCCCATCTTTCTCTTCACCACTCACATCCATCCTTCATAAAACCCCACCTACCTCACCATTCAAATTCAAACCACTTTCCCACCCAAACCCTCCCATAGATGACCGAACCATCACCCTCCCCCCACTCCTATATTAACCCATCTTCACTCCTTCATTTTCACACAACCTAAACACTCTTTCTCCTCCTTTGGCCGAACCACAAAGCCTCTCCCATCTCCTTCATTTCTTCTTCTTCTACTCTTTTCTTTCTTCTTTTGCTCGAGGACGAGCAAACCTTTTAAGTTTGGTGTGGTAAAAGCATTGCTTTTTGTTTTTCCATAACCATTTATGGCATCCAAGGCCGGAGAAACCTCTAGAAAGAGGAAAGGGAAGGCAAAAGCTTTCACCTCCGAGTCATGGGAGACGGAGAGATTCATCTCAAGGGTGCATCAAGACCACTTCTATGAAGTTGTGGCCTTGAAGAAGGTGATCCCCGAGGTCCCTTTTTCACTCAAAAAGAGTGAATATCCGGAGATCCGACATGAGATCCGAAGAAGAGGTTGGAAAGTTCTTACCAACCCCATTCAACAAGTCGGAATCTTAATGGTTTAAGAGTTCTATGCCAATGCATGGATCACCAAGAACCATGATCAAAGTGTGAACCCGGATCCAAAGAATTGGCTTACTATGGTTCGGGGGAAATACTTTGATTTTAGTCCGGAAAATGTAAGGTTGGCATTCAACTTGCCCATGATGCAAGGAGATGAACACCCTTACACTAGAAGGGTCAACTTTGATCAAAGGTTGGACCAAGTCCTCATAGACATTTGTGAAGAGGGCGCCCAATGGAAGAGAGATTCAAGAGGAAAGCCGGTTCAATTGAGAAGGCATGACCTCAAGCCCGTGGCTAGAGGATGGTTGGAGTTTATCCAACGCTCAATCATTCCCACTAGCAACCGATCCGAAATTACTATAGACCGGGCTATCATGATTCATAGCATTATGATTGGAGAAGAAATAGAAGTTCATGAGGTGATATCCCAAGAACTTTTTAAGGTGGCAGACAAGTCCTCTACCTTGGCAAGGTTAGCCTTTCCTCATCTCATTTGTCACCTCTGTTATTCAGTTGGAGTTGACATAGAGGGAGACATCCCCATTGATGAGGACAAGCCCATCACTAAGAAGAGGATGGAGCAAACAAGAGATCCCTCTCATCATCAAATCCCTGAGATGCCTCAAGGGATGCACTTTCCTCCACAAAACTATTGGGAGCAACTAAACACCTCCCTAGGAGAATTGAGTTCCAACATGGGACAACTAAGGGTGGAGCATCAAGAACATTCCATTCTCCTCCATGAAATTAGAGAAGATCAAAGAATCATGAGAGAGGAGCAACAAAGACAAGGAAGAGACATTGAGGAGCTCAAGCACTCCATAAGATCTTCAAGAGGAAGAATAAGCCGCCATCACTAAGGTGGACCCGTTCTTTAATTTCCTTGTTCTTTATTTTTCTGTTTTTCGAAAATTATGCTTATGTTTAGCTATGTTTGTGTCTTGTGATCATTAGTGTCTTAGTGTCTATGCCTTAAAGTTATGAATGTCCTATGAATCCATCACCTCTCTTGAATGAAAAATGTTCTTAATTGAAAAAGAGAAGAATTGCATGAATTTTGAATTTTATAACAGTTTAATTATTTTGATGTGGTGGCAATATTTTTGTTCTCTGAATGTATGCTTAAACAGTGCATATGTCTTTTGAATTTGTGGTTCATGAATGTTGGCTCTTGAAAGAATGATGAAAAAGGAGACATGTTACTGAGGATCTGAAAAATCATAAAAATGATTCTTGAAGCAAGAAAAAGCAGTGAATACAAAAAAAAATTTCGAAAAAAAACAGAAAGAAAAAGAAAAAATTCGAAAAAAAGAGAGAAAAAGAAAGAAATAAAGTTCAGATCCAAGGCAAAAAGAGTGTGCTTAAGAACCCTGGACACCTCTAATTGGGGACTCTAGCAAAGCTGAGTCACAATCTGAAAAGGTTCACCCAATTACGTGTCTGTGGCATGTATGTATCCGGTGGTAATACTGGAAGACAGAGTGCTTTGGGCCACGGCCAAGACTCAATAAGTAGCTGTGTTCAAGAATCATCATACTTAACTAGGAGAATCAATGACACTATCTGGATTCTGAGTTCCTAAAGAAGCCAATCATTCTGAATTTCAAAGGATAGAGTGAGATGCCAAAACTGTTCAGAGGCAAAAAGCTAAAAGCCCCGCTCATCTAATTAATACTGATCTTCATAGATGTTTTTGGAATTCATTGCATATTCTCTTCTTTTTATCTTATTTGATTTTTAGTTGCCTGAGGACAAGCAACAATTTAAGTTTGGTGTTGTGATGAGCGGATAATTTGTACGCTTTTTGGCATTGTTTTTAGTATGTTTTTAGTATGATCTGGTTAGTCTTTAGTATATTTTTATTAGTTTTTAGTTAAAATTCACTTTTCTGGGCTTTACTATGAGTTTGTGTGTTTTTCTGTGATTTCAGGTATTTTCTGGCTGAAATTGAGGGACCTGAGCAAAAATCTGATTCAGAGACTAAAAAGGACTGCAGATGCTGTTGGATTCTGACCTCCCTGCACTCGAAGTGGATTTTCTGGAGCTACAGAAGCTCAATTGGCGCGCTCTCAATGGCGTTGGAATGTAGACATCCTGGGCTTTCTAGCAATATATGATAGTCCATACTTTGCCCAAGATTTGATGGCCCAAACCGGCGTTCAAAGTCACCCTCTGAATTCCCAGCGTTAAACGCCGGAACTGGCACAAGGATGGGAGTTAAACGCCCAAACTGGCATAAAAGCTGGCGTTTAACTCCAAGAAGAGTCTCTACACGAAAATGCTTCAATGCTCAGCCCAAGCACACACCAAGTGGGCCCGGAAGTGGATTTTTATGTCATTTACTCATCTCTGTAAACCCTAGGCTACTAGTTCTCTATATATAGGACCTTTTACTATTGTATTTTCATCTTTTGATCACTCTAGATCTCTAGATCATCTTTGGACAGCTAGTTCTTAGATCAGATCTTGGTTCTTCTGGTTCCCTCTCTGGGACCGAAGCCAATGATCACTTTTGTTCTTATGTATTTTCAACGGTGGAGTTTCTACATACCATAGATTAAGGTGTGGAGCTCTGCTGTACCTCGAGTATTAATGCAATTACTATTGTTCTTCTATTCAATTCCGCTTGTTCTTGTTCTAAGATATCACTTGTTCTTCAACTTGATGAATGTGATGATCCGTGACACTCATCATCATTCTCACCTATGAACGTGTGCCTGACAACCACCTCCGTTCTACCTTAGATTGGGTGAATATCTCTTGGATTCCTGATACACGATGCATGGTTGATCACGTGACAACCGAGCGCTCGCCTGACAACCGAGCCAGCCATTCCGTGAGATCAGAGTCTTCGTGGTATAAGCTAGAACTGATGGCGGCATTCAAGAGAATCCGGAAGGTCTAAACCTTGTCTGTGGTATTCTGAGTAGGATTCGATGATTGAATGACTGTGACGAGCTTCAAACTCCTGAGGGCGGGGCGTTAGTGACAGACGCAAAAGAATCACTGGATTCTATTCCGGCCTGATTGAGAACCGACAGATGGATAGCCGTGCCGTGACAGGGTGCGTTGAACATTTCCACTGAGAGGATGGGAGGTAGCCACTGACAACGGTGAAACCCTTGCATACAGCTTGCCATGGAAAGGAGTAAGAAGGATTGGATGAAGACAGTAGGAAAGCAGAGAGACGGAAGGGACCCAGCATCTGCATACGCTTATCTGAAATTCCCACCAATGAATTACATAAGTATCTCTATCTTTATCTTTATGTTTTATTCATCATTCATATCCATTTGAGTTTGCCTGACTAAGATTTACAAGGTGACCATAGCTTTCTTCATTCCAACAATCTCTGTGGGATCGACCCTTACTCGCGTAAGGTTTATTACTTGGACGACCCAATACACTTGCTGGTTAGTTGTGCGAAGTTGTGATAAAGAAGTGAGATTACAATTGTGCGTACCATGTTGATGGCGCCATTGATGATCACAATTTTGTGCACCAGTGTTCACCCAAAATCTCATTTAAAAGCTCATTCTCACTTCCTGACCAATGCTAGCTCCAAGCAATCAAACAGATTATTCAACCACTTAACTGCTTCCTAGTCTTAACTCCATAACCTTTAGCAAAGACACAAGATCTTACATATAGTTAACCTGTTGTATCAGAGGAAGTGGCAAGGAATTAAGTTTGGTGTTCCCACACCTAAATTAAATCCAAAAGCCACACTCTGTTCATATGTACTAATCAGTCGCCTAAGGGCTTGAGAAGCAAGCAACTTATGAGAATTATGCAGGAAACTAACCACCAGTTGAAGACATTATGCATCATAACTCAAAAGAGGCACAACAGAAGGAAGGACAAAGGAACTGCAAACCAATAGGTTGTATCTATACTTAACTCTTGCTATTGAGAAATGATTAGACTTATGCCTTGCTAAAGTGTTCATCTAATGCAAGTAAAATCACTCTTTGCAATAAGTAAGCTAGTCTAAGTGTGTGCTTGAGTATTTACTTTCACTTAACTAAAAAGCATGTTTTGTCCCCTGCATCTTTAATTCAATAAAAGAAATGTTTGGAATGTGAAGTGAGATAGTTCTTTGTTAGATAGAAGTACAATAAAAGTAAGTGGTGGTATGTATGTGTGATTGTATGATAGCTCACTTTCAGTGAATAAGAGAACTAGGCTATTTCCTTTTAAGTAGAAAGTAGCTCACTGTCTATGGATCTTAATCAAATAAAAGTCCTTGGTTAAAAAGAAAAACAAAAAGAGAAAAGAAAGAGCCAAAAGTGGCAACAGAACAAAAAAAAAAGAGACAAAGCTAGACACCAATAGCTTGAACCTTAGAATATATGCGTGTGGTGTCTTTGTACTAGGATCTGCTTGGATTATTAAGTTCTTTGGAGTGCATCAACACTTGGTAACTTGGGTTAACTAACCCGGGATTATCAACTAAAAGTACACTATCAAGAGCAACCTAACTACAAGGCATTTAGTAACCCAAAGAGGTGCTGGGCATCAATGTTCTAAGGAAGAATGTGAGCCAAGTGTCTATGGTGAATAATGTGTCAAGCATAAATAAAGAAAAGAGCTTGTTACACATGACACTGAACTAAAGCTTATAGAAAAAAAATAGTAACCAAGGATAAATGAATAATGAGAGGTCATAGCAGTGTGTTGCTTGATGCTAGGAGGAAACTTTCTAGGCCTAAAAGTCAATAAAAAGTGAGTATTTACATATCTACATGAAAACCCCATGAGCTACCAATAATACTCTGCTAGCATGAACACCCTCTTCCATTTCATTCTTTCTTCTCAATAATTCTTTTCTTGCTTGGGGACAAGCAAGTTTTAAGTTTGGTGTTGTGATGACAGGTCATCTTAGCCTAGTTTTACTAGTCTTTTTCTTTTATTTTCAATAGATTTTATGCACTTTCTTGTGCCATAAGTAAGCCAATTGGGTAGAATTTCATGTTTCCTTTGATTCAATCAACCATGGATGAATTAATGCAATTTCATGAGATTTTGTGCTATAATTGTCATATATTATGAAAGAATAACAAACTCATGATCTTGAGCATAGCTTTGATGTGTTTGGTTGATTGATGATAGGTGAAAAGAGCTTTGAAGAAGGTTGAAGAAAGAAGAAAGGGCAAGGAGCAAGAGAGAACAAAAAGCTTGAGCAAAAGCTTGCCTCAAGCTTTTGCTCAAACTTTTGGAAGAGCTGAAAACACACCCAGGAGGAGAAAAGCTTGCGCCAACGTTTGCCTCAAGCTTTTTGGCAAACGTTGGCGCCACACACCAACACCCAGGAGGAGAAAAGCTTGTGCCAACGTTTGCCTCAAGCTATTTGGCAAACGTTGGCGCCACACACCAACACCCTGGAGGAGAAAAGCTTGTGCCAACGTTTGCCTCAAGCTTTTTGGCAAACGTTGGCGCCACACATGCACACAATGGGATCCAACATTTGGCTAAAAGTTTGACCTCAAACTTTAGCCCAAACGTGGACATCAGCAAAAGGGGGTGGCTGATATAAAAAGCTTGAGTAAAAGTTTGCCTCAAACTTTTACTCAAGCTTTTGTGATTTATGTCCCGGTTCAAAATGGGTTTTTCTCCAACTCCAAGTGCAATCAACAGAGGCATTTTTCAACCCAATTCAATCAAGAGCAAAGGCCCAATTCAAGACTTGAAGATCATTTGAAGAGAATGTATAAATAGCTTAGGATTTAAGTTTTTCGGGGAGCTTTTCTTGGAGGATTTTGAATACACTTGTAGTAGAGAGCTCACTTTACATTTTTAAGTTGTTGTTCTCGGGGAAGGAGAATTGAATTCTCTTCCTCCTAGTTTTCTTGTTTTCAATTTCAATTACACTTGTCTTGAGTCTTGGGTGTTGAGAATTGGGGAAATTCTGTCTCAAGCTCACCTTGAGATCTCTTTCTGTTTTTTTTACTGCACCATTGGAGAATTGAGATTTAAATTCAAGTTTTCTTCTGTTTTGATCTTTAAATTTCTTGCAATTGCTCTCTGAATTTGGATCTAGGAAGGCATTGAGATCTAGACTTGGTTATCTAGTCTCTTGGGTCCTGAGATCTGGAGTTTTCCTTTTAATTCCTCTGTTGAATGTTTCTTCAAGTCAATTTATATTTTCTGTTTGAAATCCATTGCAATTAATCTCATCTTCTACTTTCCTGTTCATTGCAATTTACTTCTCCTTGTTTAATTTCTGCAATCCCACATCCCTGACCCATTTACAATTCAAGTCATTTACATTTCTTGTACTCTAAGATTCTGCAATTTACATTTCTTGCTTTCTACGTTTCAGCCATTTAATTTCTTGCACTTTAAGATTCAGCACTTTTACTTTCCTTGCACCTTTAATTTTCAGTCAATTACCCCTCTCCCTTTAATTTCATGCAATTTAGCTTCTGTTAGATACAAATCACTCAAATCAAATCTTGTTTGCTTGACTAAATCAACCACTAAACAAAAATTGCTCAATCCTTCAATCCCTGTAGGATCGACCTCACTCCCGTGAGTTTTATTACTTGATGCGACCCGGTGCACTTGTCGGTGAGTTTTGTGTCAGATCATTTTCCGCACATCAGGGCAGCAGTGTCTTGTGTGTGCCTTGCCTCTGCTCGTGCTGTGATGCGCACGCCCAAGCTCCCTTGTGTGCGCCAAGGATGCCCGTGTCATGCATGCCCATGTGCGTGCCAAGGGGAGTTCCCAAGTTCGAACCTTGGTGAAAGCATTTGGGGGAGCAATTTTCCTTGATTTTTCATGAACAGAGCACGACATTGCTCTCCAAGAGAGCACTCTGCTCTCCTTGAGAGCAGACTTCCTTGGTTTCCTTGTGTCTCCCTCTTCGAGCCTTGGTGGAAGCACTTTGGTTTATTTTCGCTTATTTTTAGCTCTTAAAGATACCTTTCACTCATGCCTCAATTGTACGCCAAATATGGAATGCTATATATGGTTGGAAAGCTCTGAATGTCAGCTTTCCAACACAACTAGAAGCACATCAATCGGACATTTGTAGCTCAAGTTATAGCCCTTTGAAAGAGGCATGGTCATGCTGTGAGCGCCCAGATTTTAACTTAGCGAAAATTCTTGCTTCCAACCTTACTTTGCATCACGATACTGCTCTGCCCTTGGCAAGAGCAGGGCAATGTGCGTGCTGGTTGCTTCCTCCTTTAATTTGGTCATGGGCCATGCTTTTAAAAGCGTGGCCTAAGCCTCCAAAGCGTGCTCCAACTTTAAATTGTGCCCCAAAGCTCTTTGTTTCTCCTTTTTAGCTTATTTTGTGCTTCTTTGCTTCTTTTTCTTCTTATTTCCTACAAGATTTATAAAATTAAAAGATCAAGGAAATCTTCCAATTAAGCACAAAAGAATGCAATATTTAAGCACTAATCATCAATTTCTTATATGAAAGAGCATTGAAAAATAGGTATATGATGACTTGTCATCAGCGCACGCGCGGGAAGCTGCACGTGACCTCATTAAAAGAAATCGTGCCTAGCGATTTCTGGGGCTGAATGGGCCCAAATTTAGGCTGCTTCTGCATGGAAAAGACCCAAGGATGCTAGGGAGAAAGGGGGGATCAATCATTTTGCACTAGGACACAATTTTTCTAGTTTTCTTAGGATCTTTTGCTCTCTAGAGGAAGAAACCCTTGTTCTTCCCTAGATCTAGCTTTGGATTGATCTTCTCTGTTGATTCTGAATTGGACTTTGTTAATTACCACTTTTGATTACTCAATTTGAATTTCCTAGTATATTTTCACTTAGATCTTGTGTTGATTTATGGATTTTTATCAATTGTCACTTTATACCCAATTTATGAATGTTCTGAATCTTGAGTTGTTGATGTTTGATTGATGATTTTTATGTTTTATTGTATTGTTTGAACTCTTGTTAGTTGATAATTGTTAGTAGTTATTAGTTGATCTCAACTTAATTACCATTTGAACATGTCTTTTGTTAATGCTCACCAAGTGTTTAATGAATTGTTTACCTTGATTATGGAGTAGTTCTTTTTACTCTTGGCTTAGGCTAAGGAAATTGGGTAAGCTTGAGTCATTGGGTCTAATGGAATTGATGATTTGAGAGTCCTTATTGGTCAATTTGATACCCATTAACACTATCCTACTACTAGGTTAATTAGTAGTGAGGTGTGGCCTTATGGGTTGATGTTGACCAAACCACTTGACGTACTTCAAGTTTGGAAGTAGATTGAGTGAGTTCGGCTCCTCATAATTGTCAGGATAAGGTTGTTAGACAAGGATGGTGACCCCAATTCCCATGTCTAACCAAGAGTTGCTTTTATCATTCATATTTGAAAACCAAAAATTGTCTTGTTTACACTCAATTAAATTGTCTTGTTTAGTTGTAGTTATTGTTTAGTCAAGAGTAGAATTAAATTGAATATGGTTTCCTTAGTTTGAATTCATTCACATCTTGCTTGTTATTTGAATTAGTTCATTACCTCTTTAAATTGCTTGTTTGTTATGATTCCCAATTTACTTTCTTGTTAATGAATCACAACCCCGGATTTTCAATCAATGTTGAAATACATGTTTGCCCACTCTTCGTGAGACGACCCGAGGTTTAAATACTTCGGTTATTTCATTGGGGTTGAACTTGTGACAACCAATTCCACTCTAAATTTGATCCGCGAGGATTGTTGTTGGTAGAGCTCTACTTGCAATGCAATTTTCATTAAGAAAATTTCTTCCAATACATCACCGTGTGCCTATCACTTACTCTAACAAATTATTTTCAAATAAGGTTTAGTATCACGAATAATGTTTAATATACTTTTATATTAAATTTGATATAAACATAAAACTGAAGAAAAATATTTTACTTCAATAAAATACTCATTTTTAGAATTGAAGAAAAATATCATGATATAACAAATACTGGAACTTGTCTATCAAAATGTCAACCAAAATTTAAGATAATAATAATATAAATTTCGGGAAAAATACTCAACAATTTCACCATCTACAGTAGTACCTAGGCGATTTCAATGATGAGAATTTCCGCGTTCAACTCCCGACTGCGGAAAATTTTTTAGTTTCGCACCAAAATCTAACTTCTTGGCGTCTTATATTTTTATACTCATTTGTGTGAAGAACGGATGAATTTATTCATTGTTAACAATAATGGATAGTTATTCCCATTACAATATTAATTTTGACCTTACTCTAACAAATTATTAGCAAATAAGGTTTAGTATCACTAATAATCTTTAATATACTTTTACATTTAATTTCATATAAAAATAAAACTGAAGAAAAATATTTTTCTTCAATAAAATACTCATTTTTAGAATTGAAGAAAAATATCATGATATAACAAATACTGGAACTTGTCTATCAAAACATTAACAAAAAATTAAGATAATAATAATATAAATTTCGGGAAAAACACTCAACAATTTCACCATCTGCAGTAGCACCCAGGCAATTTCAATTATGAGAACTTCTGGGTTCAATTCCCGGCTGCGGAAAATTTCCTAGTTTCGCACCAAAATCTAACTTCCTGGCGTCTTAAATTTTTATACTCATTTGTATAAAGAACGGACGAGTTTATTCATTGTTAACAATACTGGTTAGTTGTTCCTATTACAATATTAATTTTGACCTTACTCTAATAAATTATTATCAAATAAAGTTTAGTATCACTAATAATCTTTAATATATTTTTAAATATAATTTGATATACACATATAAAACTGAAGAAAAATATTTTACTTCAATAAAATACTCATTTTTAGAATTGAAGAAAAATATCATGATATAACAAATAGTGGAACTTGTCTATCAAAATGTCAACCAAAATTTAAGATAATAATAATATAAATTTCGGGAAAAACACTCAACAATTTCACCATCTACAGTAGTACCTAGGCGATTTCAATGATGAGAATTTTTGGGTTCAACTCCTGGCTGCGGAAAATTTTTTATTTTCGCACCAAAATCCAACTTCTTGGCGTCTTATATTTTTATACTCATTTGTGTGAAGAATGGATGAATTTATTCATTGTTAACATTAATGGATAGTTATTCCCATTACAATATTAATTTTGACCTTACTCTAACAAATTATTATCAAATAAGGTTTAGTATCACTAATAATCTTTAATATACTTTTACATTTAATTTGATATAAACGTAAAACTGAAGAAAAATATTTTACTTCAATAAAATACTTATTTTTAGAATTGATGAAAAATATCAAGATATAACAAATACTGGAACTTGTCTATCAAAATGTCAACCAAAATTTAGGATAATAATAATATAAATTTCAATAAAGGAACTCAATGATTTCACCATCCGCAGTAGCACCCAGGTGAATTCAATGAAGAGAACTTCCGGGTTCAAGTCCCGGTTGCGGAAAATTTTATAGTTTCACACCAAAACCCAACTTCCTAGCGTCTTATATTTTTATAGTCATTTGTGTGAAGAACGGACGAATTTATTCATTGTCAACAATAATGGTTAGTTATTCCCATTACACATTTAATTTTGACCTTACTCGAATAAATTATTATCAAATAAAGTTTAGTATCACTAATAATCTTTAATATACTATTACATTTAATTTGATATAAACATAAAACTGAAGAAAAATATTTTACTTCAATAAAATACTCATTTTTAGAATTGAAAAAAAAACATCATGATATAACAAATACTGGAACTTGTCTATCAAAATGTCAACCAAAATTTAAGATAATAATAATAATATAAATTTCGGGAAAAACACTCAACAATTTCACCATCTACAGTAGCACCTAGGCGATTTCAATGATGAGAACTTCTGGGTTGAACTCCCGGCTGCGGAAAATTTTCTAGTTTCGCACCAAAATCCAACATCCTGGCGTCTTATATTTTTATACTCATTTGTGTAAAGTTCGGATCAATTTATTCATTGTTAACAATAATGGTTAGTTATTCCCATTACAATATTAATTTTGACCTTACTCTAATAAATTATTATCATATAAAGTTTAGTATCACTAATAATCTTTAATATATTTTTAAATATAATTTGATATAAACATATAAAACTGAAGAAAAATATTTTACTTCAATAAAATACTCATTTTTAGAATTGAAAAAAAATATCATGATATATCAAATACTGGAACTTGTCTATCAAAACATCAACCAAAAATTAAGATTATAATAATATAAATTTTGAGAAATTTACACAACAATTTCACCATCCGCAGCAGCACATAGGCTATTTCAATAATGAGAACTTCTAGGTTCAACTCTCGGCTGCGGAAAATTTTTAACTTTTTACCAAAATCCAACTTCCTGCCGTCTTATATTTTTATACTTATTTGTGTAACACCCTAATATTCAAATCCTTATGCTCGAGTCATAAGTCAATGATATTACGGTGGTACGACTCTCAGGTGGATTTTTAATATATAAATATAGGTAATTTCGAAAGGAGTATTAATCGAGGAGCCTGAAAGGAGTAGAAATAAAATCGCGAAGACGTATCACTCACGTTTCGACAACGAAAAGTTAAACCGCGAAGCCGAAAGCGATATACGGACAAGGCATAAAGGAGATTAAGAGATAGATAACAGATAGATATATATAACATAAGTAAATAGCCACTAGTCGCGACCCGCGAAGTTTAGGCCGGCTAGGGTACAATATGAAAGTAGTTGACAAAAGTGCATCCTAATCTCTCCCAAAGGAAACATAAGAGCCTCTATAGGCAAGTTCCAAAAGAGTTCAACACATAACATAATATCTTCAAAACAAAGGTGGAGAGATTCTAAGCAAAACACAAAGTAGAGAAAATGAAGATCTTCGCCGGCTCTCAGACGAACCGCAGCTCACTTCTGAGCACTTGGACCTGTATCTGAAAAACAAGAGATATATACGGAATGAGAACCCCGGGCCCATGGGTTCCCAGTACGGTAAAAGTGCCAAATAAATACAATGCACTGCAACAAAAACTCACTAAGCATCCTAAACTCCTTTTCGACAAGTATCCAGCCTAGATTCTCACTAATCCATAAATAGGCATCTGTTGTAAGGGGATACTAAATCTAGTTCATGTTACACATGTTTCCCAACTCGCTGATTCTTTGACAAATCAGACTTAGAATCATAAGCAAAACCATTACCAGTTGTTCTGCCTCAGCAACTTTATATCAATACATCATACCCTCGCCTGGAGCTAGTGAAATCACATCACTGCGTCTACCCAGGGGGCTCAAATGATCTCATTCAAAAATCATCATCATTATGCAATCGCATTATCAATTCATCTCATCAAGAACAACCCCCAACATCCACCAACACCATCATGAGGGATCTCTCAGTTGTACAAACACAATCAATGCAGACAAGTAATACACAACTAAGGTACAAGTAGAACAAGTAGCATGTAATCAGGTAATATAGCATATATGATATAGAAATCCAAAACAAATAGGCAAACCCAAACAATTCAAACATATGCAAATGATGTATGCCTGCCCTATGGCTGATGATATCATCTGTCGGTTATCAAGCCAACCCGACGTGTCCGGTAGCTAACCCGGGCACGGTCTCTCTGTTGCGTATTAATATCATTAGAGGGAATATGTGCCCTGTCACCATTAGAGGGTATCTGCGCCCTGTCGCCATTAGAGGGTATCTGTGCCCTGTCGCCATTAGAGGGTATCTGCGCCCTGTCGCCATTACAACCAGAGAGAAAACACAAGCATTGACCCGGAGCAAGCGGGACGAACCACAACCCTTGCTACTACCCAGGTATCTGAGTTACATTCATTCAAAACTCCATAATTAATTCATTTATCATAAACATCATTTTTCGTCTCATACCCGGAGCAAGTGGACTAGCCACTGCTACTACCCAGGGAAACTCGTAACTCAGATAGTGGAAGTGCAAATCACAATTATCAATAAACATGCATGAATTCTCATCCATGGATCAACATCCATATCAGCCATCCGGCTCACGGTTAAATCCATAACCAGCCAATATTCATAGCATACACCGCTATTCCGGCTCACGGTTCAATCTAGAACCAGCCAATTCATAAACAATTACGGCCCTTCGGCCAATGGCATAACAAGCACTTCCACCATCATCCTCCCCATCTCACATAATCCTCAATGATCCTCATTGATTATTCATTTTCCCCTTGCTTCACTCGCAAGTTATCTCATTCACTAGCCCTTTTCTAATAGCTAGGCATATCATAAAGATTTAAGATATAAGTGGTGAGATCGGAGGCTTAGAAGTATGAGATTTGGCTTTTAAAACTCAAATATCAACTTTGGCATGAAGACAATGCCACGCGTACGCGTACTCCACGCGCACGCGTGGATGTCCTTGAAAACTCATCGACGCGCAAGCGTCATGCACGCTAACGCGTGTATTAAAAATCTGCCAAATCGACGCGCACGCGTCAACCACGCGTACGCGTAGATACTCTCGTGCCCCAGGCACAAAGCTGGCACAGTTCTGGCACAACTCTCTGGAAAATGGCTGGGCATTGGGTGCAGCACTATCGGCGCGCCCGCGCACATCGCGCGCACGCGTGGATGGCGTTTTCTGGAAGATCGGCGCATACGCGCCAAGTGCACCCACGCGCAAGGGGTTATTCTGCTAAAAATTTTCTAAGTTAAAAACTGCAGAATTCACAGATTCAACCCCCAATCTTCCAACGGACATAACTTCCTCATTTTAAATCGTTTTTCACCCGTTCTTCGAACGGCATGGACATCCTGGATCCAATTTCATTTCTAAACAGATTTGGCACAAAACAAAGATCCGTAGTCCAAGCTATGTCCCGCCAAAGTATGCCCAAAAACCATGTTTTCATATAAAACCACAAAGTGCCATTTTCAAAACAAGCCATTTTCAACTCTTTTCAAAATCAACCAAAACATGCCAATTTCAACCCTTTTTGAAACCAATCAAAATATACCAAAATCAACATCAAGCCTCCTCAACTCATACATTAATACCTTGCCACAATTCACAAACCGCCATATAACCATCTTTACCTATTTCAAACGAATGGCTAAATTACAAACATATCAACATGCAATACATCCTTCCTCATCCAAATTTTCCAACAATATTATTTCCAATCAACCATCACTATACATAACCAATATCATACTCACTATCACGTGGTTTCACCCCCAAATCAACCTTAATCATTTCTCAAGCATATATCACAACATACATATCTCTCATGCATTATCATACCATCAAGGCATCAATAATCATACTCACATATATGACCACATAATATATCTCAACCAAAATCAAACATACCTCATCTATACAATTTCACCCAAATTTACCAATTTCCACACTTCAACTCCTCAAACCTCATTATCCAATAACCAACCCAATCATTCATATATTCATTACATGAAATTCATCCAATCACTTGTGTCATCATACAATGCACACATCAACTTACCTCCCTTACCTCTTTTCGGCCTCCGGCCCAAAATTTACGGCCTCCGGCCCAATTTCACAATTTAAATGCATAAACCACAAATTAATACTCATTACCCAATACATCAAATTTTCAATACACCAAGCATACAAGGCCACACAATTCTCAACCCAATCATCAATTCACATTACATACCAACTATGCATATTAGCATCAACCATTTACACAATCCAAACTTAATCCTAGGGGCATCTAGCCTAGGAATTCTCATCACACCACACGGTACTTAAATGAAACTTAAACCGTACCTCTTGTAGCCAAATCAATTGAGCCTCTTCTATGGAAGTCTCCACCAACCCTTAGCTCCAAGCCTCACCAAAGCTCCACAAGCAATACCAACCTCCCAATTGTGCATCAAAATCACCAAATACACTAACATAACCAATATCACATACATACATCAACCTAGGGCTCATAAGGATGATAAATCACAAGGGTTTGAGCACTTCTTACCTCAGCCCATATGAAGTAGGGATAGAACCCACTTAGAATCCATGTTGGTGTATCCCTAAACACCCAAAATCACAAGATTTCAACACTAACTTCCCAAAAATGTGTAACAGTAGGGAAATTCGAAAACTGGGCAGAGATGAATGAAATACTCACCACAAAACTTAGATAGAAATGTAGAGGATGAGAAGAGCGACGCGTGGCCGCAAACGGCTCGTCAATCGGAGCTCCGTAGCTCAAGTTTTGGTGGTTTGAAGATCAAAGAGAGTTAGGTTTTCTCTCTTCTCTTCTCTCTTCTCAAATCAGCGCCCCACACTACTCTTTTAGGGTAAAAATGAGCTGAAATGCTCATAACTAATGTTTATATATGTTGGGTCTTGGGCCCACTTAGGCCCAGTTCACTTATTTTTGTCCGTTGGCCCAATTTTGGGCCAAAACCTTTAAGATTAGCGCTTCAAACCGCACTTTAAATATTTCTACCTCCCCTAATCATAATTCCTCATTTCTTAATATTATTTACTCATAATCAAATTTCTCAGCTGCAGTACCAGACAGGTCTCAGCCGGTACTGCCGGTCAAAATTCCACTGCGCGCTTTTACACAGGAAACTATGTCTTCCGACTCAGAAAAACTCACTGAATCCAAATATCATATTTAAATCATCAAATTCCAATTGCAAAATCTTCCAACCCTATTCGCTCCTACTTAACTTATTATTTAATCAATTTCGGTTAGACCGGGTATTACATTCTACCCCCCTAACAGAAATTTTCGTCCTCGAAAATTCCACCCATCACTACGAGTACGCGAGCATAGTCTGCCTTTATATCAAACGCATAACAGCTCCAAGATCCTTTTTACTCTGCGCGCTTCCGTTGCCGCACTCTGATTTCTCTATCTACGAGGGTCTCGGTCGTTCGTTCAACGCCGACCAACAGCCTCGTCCCTTACTTTTACCGGCTCATCAACTCACACCTTATTAAATCTCGAATCATGTCATTAATAAGATTTCCATCATCGTTAATCATAGCCATTATCCCACGTCACTATAATCAATCAATGATCATCACCACACCTTAATCATACTCCATCACTATCCTCTCTCTCTCTCTCTGCCAAGCCAATTCCTCTAATCACAGTTCAACTCCAAGCATAATCTCCAAACTTACTTTCTTATTCTCAAACCCTCAAATTTCTTCATGACTTGCTGATATAAAGCCTCTGGCTTATCAATCAAAAACCCCTTTCATTTCTAGAAACCAAATGAGTTCGGAATAGCGAGTTAACAAAATCATAAGAGTTCGCATTTCCTTTAATAATCTATAAAATCATTTGAAACGCATCTCTTTTGTTAAAATTACTCATATCCAAAATCATCTTCAAAACCAAAACCAACACTTCTTTCAAATTCTTGGGGAAAAATTTTCAACAGTACCTCTCCAAAAATTGGGGTTTACCACCTGTCACGGGTTTCCTCAAACCAATCTCAATACCGCATCGACATTTCGATTAATGGTTTTCACATTCGTCATTCAAAATCAATCATTATAAATCTCAAACTAAAACCAAGATCACTATGACCAAACATCACAGTACTCATCTTTCAACACCACAACTTGCACTCTCTCATCATCTAAATCCAATTGTGCATTAATGATAATTTCCTCATCTGCTTTAGAACCATCAAAGCTCGCAGCCGTAATCATTTCCAACTAATTTGGGATCATTACTTGCAGTAACCCGCTTAACCCTTCTAATATTCAAACATAAGATACTATATTAAACTTTTACAACTCCTATTCGTAGCTATCCTGTGTTACTGCTTCCACAAGTTTCCGCTGCTTTATTCTGACCTCTCGTCTAGTACGAGCTTTATCACTTACTTCCTCAAGTACTCAACCACAACTTAGCATGACTGGCATTCACTAGACTCTATCTATGATAGCCAAAACCACATACCAACTTAATCGTACCTTTAGCACGTCGTTACCAATCTTTCGCTTACCAATTCCCAAACTGTCGGATCTAACGGTATCCCCCGTTGTTGCAGTGAACACACGACCTTGTTGTTAGCTCTTGGTAGTATTCCGGTTGACCTTCTTAGGACATTTCTAGGACACATGTCCAACTCCTCTACAACCATGGCAAAGTTCCAATCTACCTCGACACGGAGTTCCCGAATGATGGCTTTGACGCCACCCACCAGTCATTCCATTCTGAGGTTGCCTTCCGTTAAAGGCCTACCTAATCATTTATGCTCACCAAACCTTCTATTAAGATAGCTTAGGGTTATCTAGAACAGATCATAATTTTTCATTCGACCATGTATTATGAGTGAATACCAGCCTTCAGCATTATGTAAAGAATTAAGTTATCAGTTTTTCTTATTACCTCAGGTACGAAAATCGGGCCTGGCAGTCTCCCGATCCTTCCGGTGTGGGCAATCTCTGACCAAATGTCCTAGCTTGCCGCAATTGTAACACAAACCCGAACCATAACGACACGGTCTATTTGGGTGATGACCTCCACACCTCTGACAGCTCAAAACATCCGAGGCAGCCACTATTTGTTTTTCCCTACCCTTTCCTTGGAAATTCCTATTCGCCGCAAGGTCATTTCGCCCTTGGGGAAAACGTTGTGAGTATCCTCTTCTCTTACACTCTTGACCCCTTGTTGGGTACTTTTGATTGTGCTCCCTGCGGTGGGACTCCCGACGGTCATTCTTTGCCTCAACAACCTTCCTCACACATTCTTCAGCAATACGGCTCTTGTTCACAAGTTCAGAGAAGACCCTAATCTCCATCGGTCCAACGGAGCTCAGGATTTCACTTCGAAGTCCTCCCTCATACTTAATACACTTCCATTCCTCAAAGTCTCTTGGAGCTCCCTGACACATGCGGGAAAACCTGAATAGCTCCTCAAATTTGTCTGTATACTCAGATACGGACATAGCACCTTGCTTCAGCTGTAGTAACTCCAGTTCCTTGGCTGTTCTGGCGGAATTCGGAAAGTACTTCATATAGAATTCCACCTGGAAGGCATCCCAAGTGATAGGATCATTCCCCTGTTGCAGGAGACGTCGAGCCCCTTGCCACCAATGTGATGCTTCCCCCGTGAGCAGATAGGTAGCGAATTCAACACGCTGCTCTTCAGGCACCAATTGCGCTTGCAGTGCTCGCTCCATGGCCCGAAACCAAGTATCAGCTTCAGTCGGATTGGTGGTTCCCTTGAACTTAGGTGGATTAACCTTTAAGAAAGTTGCCAGCGTCATCGGGCCCAGAGCTTCCCTTCCGCCATTGCCATTATTGTTTATCTGTTGCCCAAGAACCTCCGCAGTGGCTTGCATAGCAGCAGCCATATTCTCCAATGCCGCCATAAGGTTTACCGGGTTATTCAGGTTGACTTCCGGTTCCTGCCTGCTACTACGATCTCCCTCACGTCCCCGACTGGGTCCACGAGGCGCCATCTGGTTCCTATACACACCAAACAATCGATATCAAGTTGATCAGTCTCAATATCGGAAGTATAGTGCTTCAAAGTACCAAAGGTACACTCATGGACTTCATGCTAGATGTATCAGTTAGATACCCTAACTAGCACAGGCACAGACTCAGAGTATGCATTGAAGCATAAGCAGTTCCATCCCTCAGGCTCACGAGGACGAACTGCTCTGATACCATAATGTAACACCCTAATATTCAAATCCTTATGCTCGAGTCATAAGTCAATGATATTACGGTGGTACGACTCTCAGGTGGATTTTTAATATATAAATATAGGTAATTTCAAAAGGAGTATTAATCGAGGAGCCTGAAAGGAGTAGAAATAAAATCGCGAAGACGTATCACTCACGTTTCGACAACGAAAAGTTAAACCGCGAAGCCGAAAGCGATATACGGACAAGGCATAAAGGAGATTAAGAGATAGATAACAGATAGATATATATAACATAAGTAAATAGCCACTAGTCGCGACCCGCGAAGTTTAGGCCGGCTAGGGTACAATATGAAAGTAGTTGACAACAGTGCATCCTAATCTCTCCCAAAGGAAACATAAGAGCCTCTATAGGCAAGTTCCAAAAGAGTTCAACACATAACATAATATCTTCAAAACAAAGGTGGAGAGATTCTAAGCAAAACACAAAGTAGAGAAAATGAAGATCTTCGCCGGCTCTCAGACGAACCGCAGCTCACTTCTGAGCACTTGGACCTGTATCTGAAAAACAAGAGATATATACGGAATGAGAACCCCGGGCCCATGGGTTCCCAGTATGGTAAAAGTGCCAAATAAATACAATGCACTGCAACAAAAACTCACTAAGCATCCTAAACTCCTTTTCACCAAGTATCCAGCCTAGATTCTCACTAATCCATAAATAGGCATCTGTTGTAAGGGGATACTAAATCTAGTTCATGTTACACATGTTTCCCAACTCGCTGATTCTTTGACAAATCAGACTTAGAATCATAAGCAAAACCATTACCAGTTGTTCTGCCTCAGCAACTTTATATCAATACATCATACCCTCGCCTGGAGCTAGTGAAATCACATCACTGCGTCTACCCAGGGGGCTCAAATGATCTCATTCAAAAATCATCATCATTATGCAATCGCATTATCAATTCATCACATCAAGAACAGCCCCCAACATCCACCAACACCATCATGAGGGATCTCTCAGTTGTACAAACACAATCAATGCAGACAAGTAATACACAACTAAGGTACAAGTAGAACAAGTAGCATGTAATCAGGTAATATAGCATATATGATATAGAAATCCAAAACAAATAGGCAAACCCAAACAATTCAAACATATGCAAATGATGTATGCCTGCCCTATGGCTGATGATATCATCTGTCGGTTATCAAGCCAACCCGACGTGTCCGGTAGCTAACCCGGGCACGGTCTCTCTGTTGCGTATTAATATCATTAGAGGGAATATGTGCCCTGTCACCATTAGAGGGTATCTGCGCCCTGTCGCCATTAGAGGGTATCTGCGCCCTGTCGCCATTACAACCAGAGAGAAAACACAAGCATTGACCTGGAGCAAGCGGGACGAACCACAACCCTTGCTACTAC
The DNA here is from genome assembly GCF_003086295.3 of Arachis hypogaea. Classification (NCBI taxonomy): domain Eukaryota; kingdom Viridiplantae; phylum Streptophyta; class Magnoliopsida; order Fabales; family Fabaceae; genus Arachis; species Arachis hypogaea. The sequence continues at coordinate 27,858,090 of NC_092037.1, forward strand.
CCAGGTATCTGAGTTACATTCATTCAAAACTCCATAATTAATTCATTTATCATAAACATCATTTTTCGTCTCATACCCGGAGCAAGTGGACTAGCCACTGCTACTACCCAGGGAAACTCGTAACTCAGATAGTGGAAGTGCAAATCACAATTATCAATAATTCAGCATAAACATGCATGAATTCTCATCCATGGATCAACATCCATATCAGCCATCCGGCTCACGGTTAAATCCATAACCAGCCAATATTCATAGCATACACCGCTATTCCGGCTCACGGTTCAATCTAGAACCAGCCAATTCATAAACAATTACGGCCCTTCGGCCAATGGCATAACAAGCACTTCCACCATCATCCTCCCCATCTCACATAATCCTCAATGATCCTCATTGATTATTCATTTTCCCCTTGCTTCACTCGCAAGTTATCTCATTCACTAGCCCTTTTCTAATAGCTAGGCATATCATAAAGATTTAAGATATAAGTGGTGAGATCGGAGGCTTAGAAGTATGAGATTTGGCTTTTAAAACTCAAATATCAACTTTGGCATGAAGACAATGCCACGCGTACGCGTACTCCACGCGCACGCGTGGATGTCCTTGAAAACTCATCGACGCGCAAGCGTCATGCACGCTAACGCGTGTATTAAAAATCTGCCAAATCGACGCGCACGCGTCAACCACGCGTACGCGTAGATACTCTCGTGCCCCAGGCACAAAGCTGGCACAGTTCTGGCACAACTCTCTGGAAAATGGCTGGGCATTGGGTGCAGCACTATCGGCGCGCCCGCGCACATCGCGCGCACGCGTGGATGGCGTTTTCTGGAAGATCGGCGCATACGCGCCAAGTGCACCCACGCGCAAGGGGTTATTCTGCTAAAAATTTTCTAAGTTAAAAACTGCAGAATTCACAGATTCAACCCCCAATCTTCCGACGGACATAACTTCCTCATTTTAAATCGTTTTTCACCCGTTCTTCGAACGGCATGGACATCCCGGATCCAATTTCATTTCTAAACAGATTTGGCACAAAACAAAGATCCGTAGTCCAAGCTATGTCCCGCCAAAGTATGCCCAAAAACCATGTTTTCATATAAAACCACAAAGTGCCATTTTCAAAACAAGCCATTTTCAACTCTTTTCAAAATCAACCAAAACATGCCAATTTCAACCCTTTTTGAAACCAATCAAAATATACCAAAATCAACATCAAGCCTCCTCAACTCATACATTAATACCTTGCCACAATTCACAAACCGCCATATAACCATCTTTACCTATTTCAAACGAATGGCTAAATTACAAACATATCAACATGCAATACATACTTCCTCATCCAAATTTTCCAACAATATTATTTCCAATCAACCATCACTATACATAACCAATATCATACTCACTATCACGTGGTTTCACCCCCAAATCAACCTTAATCATTTCTCAAGCATATATCACAACATACATATCTCTCATGCATTATCATACCTTCAAGGCATCAATAATCATACTCACATATATGACCACATAATATATCTCAACCAAAATCAAATATACCTCATCTATACAATTTCACCCAAATTTACCAATTTCCACACTTCAACTCCTCAAACCTCATTATCCAATAACCAACCCAATCATTCATATATTCATTACATGAAATTCATCCAATCACTTGTGTCATCATACAATGCACACATCAACTTACCTCCCTTACCTATTTTCGGCCTCCGGCCCAAAATTTACGGCCTCCGGCCCAATTTCACAATTTAAATGCATAAACCACAAATTAATACTCATTACCCAATACATCAAATTTTCAATACACCAAGCATACAAGGCCACACAATTCTCAACCCAATCATCAATTCACATTACATACCAACTATGCATATTAGCATCAACCATTTACACAATCCAAACTTAATCCTAGGGGCATCTAGCCTAGGAATTCTCATCACACCACACGGTACTTAAATGAAACTTAAACCGTACCTCTTGTAGCCAAATCAATTGAGCCTCTTCTATGGAAGTCTCCACCAACCCTTAGCTCCAAGCCTCACCAAAGCTCCACAAGCAATACCAACCTCCCAATTGTGCATCAAAATCACCAAATACACTAACATAACCAATATCACATACATACATCAACCTAGGGCTCATAAGGATGATAAATCACAAGGGTTTGAGCACTTCTTACCTCAGCCCATATGAAGTAGGGATAGAACCCACTTAGAATCCATGTTGGTGTATCCCTAAACACCCAAAATCACAAGATTTCAACACTAACTTCCCAAAAATGTGTAACAGTAGGGAAATTCGAAAACTGGGCAGAGATGAATGGAATACTCACCACAAAACTTAGATATAAATGTAGAGGATGAGAAGAGCGACGCGTGGCCGCAAACGGCTCGTCAATCGGAGCTCCGTAGCTCAAGTTATGGTGGTTTGAAGATCAAAGAGAGTTAGGTTTTCTCTCTTCTCTTCTCTCTTCTCAAATCAGCGCCCCACACTACTCTTTTAGGGTAAAAATGAGCTGAAATGCTCATAACTAATGTTTATATATGTTGGGTCTTGGGCCCACTTAGGCCCAGTTCACTTATTTTTGTCCGTTGGCCCAATTTTGGGCCAAAACCTTTAAGATTAGCGCTTCAAACCGCACTTTAAATATTTCTACCTCCCCTAATCATAATTCCTCATTTCTTAATATTATTTACTCATAATCAAATTTCTCAGCTGCAGTACCAGACAGGTCTCAGCCGGTACTGCCGGTCAAAATTCCACTGCGCGCTTTTACACAGGAAACTATGTCTTCCGACTCAGAAAAACTCACTGAATCCAAATATCATATTTAAATCATCAAATTCCAATTGCAAAATCTTCCAACCCTATTCGCTCCTACTTAACTTATTATTTAATCAATTTCGGTTAGACCGGGTATTACAATTTGTGTGTAGAAAGAACGAATTTATTCATTGTTAACAATAATGGTTAGTTATTCCGATTACAACATTAATTTTGACGATACTCTAACAAATTATTATCAAATAAAGTTTAGTATCACTAATAATCTTAGTTTCGCACCAAAATCAACTTCCTAG